>NC_132915.1:44790775-45127337 GCF_047675955.1 Chlorocebus sabaeus
GATAATGTTATTGGATGTACAAAAGTTTTTAAATTTGATGAAGTCCAGTTTTTCTTTTTCTTTTGTTGTCCTTGTTTTTGATGTCATACTTAAAACATTGCCTAATGCAGCATCACGAAGATATTCCCATATGTTTTCTTCTAGGAGTTTTATAGCTTTAGCTCCTAAGTTTGTCTTTGATCCACTTCTGAGTTGATTTTTCTATATGATGTAAGGTAAGGGTTTGACTTTGTTCTTTTGCATATAGATATCTAATTTTTCCAGACTGTCCTTTCCCTAGTGAATGATCTTGGCACTTTTGTCCAAAGTCAGTTGACCATATAAGTTTCATTGTTACATCCTGTTGGTCTAGATGTCTATTCTAACCTAGAACTACTCTGTTTTGATTACTTTGGCTTTGTAGTAAATTTTGAAATCAGGGAGTATGATTTCAAAATCTGGCTTTGTTCATGTTTTTCAAGATTGTTTTGACTATTCAGAGTCCCTTGAAATTCCCTATGAATTTTAGGATGGGTGTTTCTATTTTTGGAAAAAATGCCATTGGGATTTTGATAAAGATTGCATTGAACCTGTAGATTACTTTGGGGAGTATTGAGATCTTAATGATATTGAGTCTTCCAATCCATGAATGAGATTTCTTTCCATTTATTTAGATACTTAATTTCTTTCAGCAGTTTTTTTTTGTTTGTTTGTTTGTTTTGAGACTAAGTTTTGCTCTTGTTGCCGAGGCTGGAGTGCAATGGCGTGATTGTGGCTCACCGCAACCTCCGCCTCCCAGGTTCAAGCGATTCTCCTGCCTCAGCCTCCTGAGTAGCTGGGATTACAAGTGTGTGCCACCACGCCTGGCTAATTTTTTGTATTTTTAGTAGAAACAGGGTTTCTCTGTGTTGGTGAGGCTGGTCTCAAACTCCCAACCTCAGGTGATCCACCCGCCTCGGCCTCCCAAAGTGCTGGGATACAGGCATGAGCCACCGTGCCCAGCCTATCAGCAGTGTTTTATACTTTTTATGTATACAACCCTTTCACTTCCTTGGTTAAATTTATCCTAAATATTTTATTCTTTTGAATGCTATTAATAGTAAGTGAAATTGTTTTCTTAATTCCTTTTTTTTTTTTTTTTTTTTTTTTTGAGACAGAGTCTCACTTTGTCGCCCAGGCTGAGTGCAGTGGCGCAATCTCGGCTCACTGCAACCTCTGCCTCAGCCTCCCAAGTAGCTGAGACTACAGGCACCCATCACCATGCCTGGCTACTTTTTGTATTTTTAGTAGAGACGGAGTTTCACCACGTTGGCCAGGCTGGTCTTGAACTCCTGACCTCAGGTGATCCACCCACCTTGGCCTCTCAAATTGCTGGGATTACAGACATGAGCCACTGCACCCAGCCCTGTTCCTATTTTATTTAGTGTTTTTATCATGAAAGGGTATTAGATTTTTGTCAAATGCTTTTCTGTGTCAATTGAGGTCGTGATCTGTTTTTTTTTTCCTCATCATTCCATTAGTGTGGTGTATTATATTGATTGACTTGCTAATGTTAAATTACCCTTGCATTTTGAGGATAAATAAATTCCACTTGGTTGTGGAATTCAGTAAAAATTGTAATCATGAAAAATACCTTTTCTTATAAACAGAAGAAAAGTTGGAAAATTCACAAAAATTAACGCATTTGACAAAATCCTTTTAATATGGCTCTGAATTTGCTTTGCTAGTATTTTGTTGAGATTATCGCATTCCTATTTATAAAGGGATATTGACCTGTAGTTTTCCTGTAGTGTCTTTTTCTCACTGTGGTATCAAGATAATGCTGGTCTCATAGAATGAGTTAGGAAGTGTTTACTGCTTTTCAAATTTTCTGAAAGAGTTTGAGAAACTCTGATATTAATTCTTCTTTTAATATTTGGTAGAATTTACTAGTGAAGTCATCTGGTTCTGATAACTTTTCTTTTTTGGGAGATTTTTCATTGCTGATTCAACCTCCTTACTTGTTACGTGTCTATTTAGATTTTTTGTTTCTTTTTGAATCACTTTTGATAGTTTGTATGTTTCCAGGGTTTTGTCCTTTTCATCGAGATTATCCAGTTTGTTGGCAAATAGTAGTTCATAGTTTTGTCTTCGAATCCTTTTTTTCCTGTAAAATCAGTAGTAATGTCTCCACTTTTACTTCTCATTTTAGTAATTTGAGTCTTCTTTTTTCTTAATCAGTGCAGTAAAAGTTTGTCAAATTCTATGTTTTCTTTTTTTTTTTTTTTTTTTTTGAGACGGAGTCTTGCTCTGTCACCCGGGCTGGAGTGCAGTGGCCGAATGTCAGCTCACTGCAAGCTCCGCCTCCCGGGTTTACGCCATTCTCTTGCCTCAGCCTCCCGAGTAGCTGGGACTACAGGCGCCCGCCACCTCGCCCGGCTAATTTTTTGTATTTTTAGTAGAGACGGGGTTTCACTGTGTTAGCCAGGATGGTCTCGATCTCCTGACCTTGTGATCCGCCCATCTCGGCCTCCCAAAGTGCTGGGATTACAGGCTTGAGCCACCGCGCCCGGCCAAATTCTATGTTTTCAAAGAACCAGTTTTTGTTTTTATTGATTTTTCTATATTTTCTCTTCTGTTTCATTTGTCTCCACTCATCTTTATAATTTCCATTTTTTTTGCTAGCTTTGGGTTTAGTTTATTCTTTTTAATTCCTTATCTAGTTATTGAGATTGTTCTTTTTATATAAAGTTATACAGCTATAACTTTTTAAAATCACTCTTTTTACTGCATCTCCCTAAGTTTCCTGTGTTGTGATTTTTGTCAAGAGCGTGTTGTTAAATTTCCACATACTTGTGAATTTTCCAATTTTCCTCCTGTTACTGATTTCTAATACTTATGATCAGAAAAGATACCTTTATTACTTTAATTTTTTTTAATATAAGATTTGTTGATTTATCCTGGAGAATGGTTCATATGCACTTGAGAAGAACCTGTATTCAGCTGTTGTTGGATGGAGAGTTCTTTGTTTATCTGTTAGGTCTAATTGTTCCAGTTGTTCAGGTCTCCTGTTTCTTTATTGATCTTCTGTCTAGTTGTTCTACCCGTTATTGAAAGTGGGATATTAAAGTCTCCAACTATTACCATAGAACCGTCTATTTCTTCAATTCTCTCGGCTTTTTGCTTCATATATTTTATTTTACTTAAGTTTTTTGAGACAGGGTCTTGCTCTGTTGCCCGGGCTGGAGTGTGGTGGCACCATCACTGCACATTGCTACCTCAACTTCCTGTGCTCAAGTTATCCTCCCACCTCCACCTCCCGAGTAGACAGGACTATAAACGTGTGCCACCATGCTGAGCTAAGTTTTTGTATTTTTTGTAGAGATGGCGTTTTGCCATGTTGCCCAGGCTGATCTTGAACTCCTGGACTCAAGCAGTCTGCCCACCTTGGTCTCCCATGCTTCTTAAATTTTAGAGTTCTGTTAGCTGTATATAAGTTTGTAATTGTATATGTATATATCTTCTTGCTGGATGGCTTCTTTTCCCAATGTATAATATCTTTCTTTGTCTATTGAAACCTTAAAAAAAATTTGTTTTTAGAGATGGGGTCTTGCTATGTTCCCCAGGCTGGCCTCAAATTCTTAGGCACAAGTGACTCTCCCACATCAGTTTTCTGATAGCTGGGACTACAAACACATGTGAAAACATCTTATTTTTCTGTAACTTAAGGATTACTTTTTTTTCTTTGAGATAGAGTCTCAGTCTGTCGCCCAGGCTGGAGTGCAGTGGCCTGATCTTGGCTCACTGCAGTTTCTGTTTCCCGGGTTCAAGTGAATCTTGTGCCTCAGCCTCCCGAGTAGCTGGGACTACAAGCACCCACCTGGCTAATCTTTGTATTTTTGTAGAGGCAGGGTTTCACCATGTTGGCCAGGCTAGTCTGGAACTCCTAACCTCAAGTGATCCGCCTGCCTCAGTCTCCCAAAGTGCTGGGATTACAGGTGTGAAACACTGTGCCCAGCTAGGATTACAATTAAGTCTTAAAACTGAAACAACTTCCTTTGTATAAAAGGAAGTCCTCACCCTACAGTGGTTTATATAAAAGACAGTCCTCACCCTACAGTGGTTTGACTTAGGGTGTTTTTGTGATGGGTTTATTGGGGTCTTCTTTTTTGTTTTTGAGACGGAGTCTCGCTCTGTCGCCCGGGCTGGAGTGCAGTGGCCAGATCTCAGCTCACTGCAAGCTCCGCCTCCCGGGTTCACGCCATTCTCCTGCCTCAGCCTCCCGAGTAGCTGGGACTACAGGCGCCCACCACCTCGCCCGGCTAGTTTTTGTATTTTTTAGTAGAGACGGGGTTTCACCGTGTTAGCCAGGATGGTCTCGATCTCTTGACCTCGTGATCCGCCCGTCTCGGCCTCCCAAAGTGCTGGGATTACAGGCTTGAGCCACCGCGCCCGGCCTATTGGGGTCTTAAATGCATTTTCCACTTGTGATGTTTTTTATTTATGGGGTTTATTGGGGCATCATCCCATGATTGTTGAGCATTTATGTCAGTTTTGTTTCTATAGTATTCAAATACTCTGCTTCCACATCTTTGTCTGTCCCTCTTTGGGTTGTCACAGATCATGTCTTTATATATTGGGTGTCCATTAACATAACCTTGTAAGTATTGTTTAATCCATTTATTTTGCAATTATATTGGAAAAACAGAAAAATCATAGAGGAGTGAGTTACAAACCAAAAGTACAGTGATACTGGCTTCTATATTTACCTATGTAGTTCCCTTTAGCAGTATTCTTTATTTCTTCTTATGACTTCAGTTTACTGCCTAATGTCTTTTCATTTCAGCCTGAAGAATCCTCTTTAACACTTCTTACAGGTCACGTCTACTGGTAGTAATTAATTCCCCTAGCTTTTGTTTATCTGCAAATGGCTTAATTTCTCCTTCATTCCTGAAGGATAGTTTTGCCAAATACAGAATTCTTGGTTAACAGGATTTTTTTTTTCTTTCATGGGGTTAAATATGTCATCCAGAGGTAAAAAAAGTTAAAAGCTGAACACAGTAGTGGGTTCCCATAGTCTCAGTTATCGCAAGGCTGAGGCAGAAGGAGCACTTGATCCCGAGGTTGAGGCCAACCTAGGCTACACAGATAGATAGATTTTAAAAAATCAGTCAGTTCATCTGTCTATCTGCCCATTCTCTGGTTTCTTACCTCCATGGCTTCTGATGAGAAAACTGCTGTTAATCTTATTGAGGAATCTGATTTTCTTTAAGTATTTGTGGTTTCCTTTAGCTGATTGAGCACATTTTTAAAGTTGATACATAATGAATTGTACAAATTTCTGGGGTACTCGTTGAGCACATTTAAGTCAGTTGCTTTAACATCTTTGTTTAGTGGACTTTTATTTATATGTGAATGTAGTTATTGCCTGTAGGAATAATTAATTGACACTTTGACTAGTAATTCCAGTGTCTGGGCCTCCTCAAGGTTGGTTTTGTCAAATTCTTATTTTCCTAAGAATTGTCCATACTTTCCTCTTTCGTGTGTTTTATATGTTTTTGTTGAGAACTAGACATTCTAGGTATATTTTTTCTTGTGCATTGCTGGAGTTGCCTGTGACTTTTCCAAACAGTTATTGCAGCATGTTTATTACTTACTGTACGTGGTCACTGATGTTTCTGTTTCATTATCTCTGTGGTCAGTCAGTGATCTGACAAAGATTTCCTTAAATACCTGGCTCCAAAAAGAAAAAAGGCATCTTGTCTCTAAGTCTTCCAATATAGATCCTGCTGGGGGAAGCTGCTGCCACCAAGAGGGTCAAAACCAATGCACGTATCTGGGCCAGGCACTCGGTATCACCACACCAACCAGAACATACAATCCCCAGTTCTTAGAGAACAGGTCCTCACTGTCTGCCCTGGCACCAGCCAGCTTCTCCAGGAATTCAGGCTGCTGTCTCATCAACAGAGGGGTGAAGGAGTGAGGGTGGTAGTTGATTTGCACACAGTGCTTACTAATAAAAAGCAGCAACTTCTCCCTTCATCAAACACTCCCCTGATTGTTTTAAGTGTCCCATTAGGTTCCGGAGTTCCAAAGTAGTTTATTCGAGTCTTTCATTCCAGCTTACTGGTTGCTTCTGTTAGAGGGACTGAGCCCTGGAGCTGCCTACTCTATTTTGTGACATCATTCCCACTTATTTTTAAAACATCCTGCATCTAAACCAGGTCAGCCTGGCCCCTGATTTATATTAATTCAGCACACATAAAAGATCAAAATATATTAAAGATGTCATGGTGTTATAAAAAGCATGGGGTTTAGAGCCAAACAAATCTGTATTTGCATCCTAACTCTCTGGTATGGCCTTGAGTAAATCACTGAACCTGTGAGCGTTATCTGTAAAATAGCTTTCATAGGAATATTTGATAAGGAATGTAAAAATATAATTGGAAATGCCAGTGTTATACCAACATTAGTTGATACTCCTGTTTGCTCATCAACTGCTAAGTATTCAGTACCACACATCTTATTAGATGCATTATGTACACATTCCCAGCAACAGTTTTGTAAAGTAAGTATTTTCTGGTTTTGTTTGTTTATTGAAAGAAGATGAAACTAAAGCTTAGAGATGTCTTAACAATTTTCCTGGACGCCTATAATTAGGCGTCAAACCCAAGGCTGCTTGACTCAATCCCTTGCTGAGAGCCATTGTATCACACTGCATCTTACCTGAGTTATAGTATCTGATTTCATTGTCTCTTTTTCTTTCTTCAGGAGTCACATGCCATAGGAAAAAAGCCTGAAAATTCAGCAGACATGATTGAAGAAGGGGAGCTTATCCTATCTGTGAATATCCTGTACCCTGTTATATTTCATAAGGTAAGTAGTAAAACCTTTTGGAGTTCATGGATAATAGTAACTTTTGTACAAGTGTTTAATTATTTGAAGAGTCATGTCCCTATGCTTACGTTAAAAAATAAATGCTCTGGGCATGGTGACTCATGCCTGTAATCTCAGCGCTTTGGGAGGCCATGGCGGGAGGATCACTTGAGGCCAGGAGTTTGAGACCCATCTGGCTAACATAGTGAGACCTTGTCTCTACTAAAAATCAGAAAAATTAGCTAGGCATGGTGGTGCATATCTGTAGTCCCAACTACTTGGGAGGCTGAGGTGGGAGGATCACTTGAGCCTAGGAATTCAAGGTTGCAAGCGAGCTGATTGCACCACTGAACTTCAGCCTAGGAGACAGAGTGAGACTTTGTCTAATAAATGCAAGTATATGCTGCCTATCTGACATTTTCTTTTTAGAGTTGACAATCTGTAATCTTGTGTCATCTGTTCTAATAAGGAATATTGGAAATAAGGTCAAATTTCAAACAGTCTCTCAATCCAATAGGATTACAGCTATAGTATTGAAATATATGCCTGATTTCTACACTAGAAGCAACTGAAAGTATATGTAAATCCATAATGATTCTAATTCTACAAATTCTTGAGAGATTTTTGCAGAATAGGTGGCTAACGGAGGAATGGAGTGACCTATGTTCACTAATTTAGAATACTTGGGAAGTTATTGAACTGACCAGAGATGACTCTTTGATGAAAATACAGAATGTTATTAAGTCAAGGGTATCCAAGACTCTCTTAGGACAAAGAACTCTTTCCTAGCCCAGAGTGTATATATTCTTGATTCCTTAAATAGATGTGTCATAAATTCTGATGAGTTGTCATTGAAATATTAATATATATAAATTGCACTTACGAATAAATAGGCTTTTACGAAGCATCTGGGATGTAGTTAGTACTAACTATCTTATTTAATTAAGATCTCAAATTGCTGGCCAGGTGTAATGGGCCACATCTATATCCTCAGCACCTTTGGAAGGCTGAGGTGGGCTGATCACTTGAGCTCAGGAGTTCAAGACCAGCCTGGGCAATGTGGCAAAACCTCATCTCTACAAAAAATACAAAAACTAGCTAGGTGTGGCGGTTTGTGCCTGTAGTCCCACCTATTAGGGAGGATTGCTTGAGCCCGGGAGGTCAAGGCTGCAGTGAGCCAAGATCATGCCATGGCACTCCAGCCTAGGTGACAAAATGAGACTCTGCTCCCACCATCACCCCTTTCCCCCCAAAAAAAGATCCCAAATGACCAATCATAAAAACAAACCAAACCAAAGTAATGCTTCTGGGTTTATAACCTTAGGTTGCAGTATAGATTGCCTGACCTCAATGAAGTAACTTTTAGGAAATTTTAAGACAGTCTTGCTAAATGAAGTTATTTTCCAGTGACTGTTAATGCTCATGTCAGTTTGGTATCATCTTGATTATAAGCTTTAGTTTAAACCAGAAAATTTCCATGGCTAAGTATGTCAGTTGTACCTATGGGATTTTTGTTTGCTTGTTTGTTTGTTTTTGAGACAGGGCCTTGCTCCATTGCCTAGGTTGGAGTGCAGCGGTACAATCGCAGCTCACTGCAGCTTTGCTCGAGCAATCCTCCTGCCTCAGCCTCCCAAGTAGCTAGGAATACAAGCATGTATCACAAAGCCCAGCTAACTTTTAAATTTTTTGTAGAGATGGGGTTTTTCTGTGTTGCCCAAGTTGATCTTGAACTTCTAAGCTCAAGCAATTCTCCTGCTTCGGCCTCCCAAAGTGTTGGGATTACAGGCATGAGCCACTGTGCTTGGCCATTCCATACTATTCTGATTTATGGAGGTGACTGAGTGATGACATGGGGAGGCTATAATGCCTTTGAAAGAAGATTTTTATTACATTTCCTTAGAGGAGGGCGCATACCATGTAGGGCCACAGGAAGAGCACCATTCTCAGTCAGGAGGCTGAAAGGGGAGAGGGGAAGGCATAGACCACAGTTTTTATTGGGATTTCTGTGGGAAAGACAAGGTAGGGAAGAGTAAACAGTTTAGGATTGGCTAATTTGAATAATTCCAGTAGGTTTGGGGGCAGAGGGGCTGTCACTTGTAGCCTGGTGCTGGGCCCTGGGTGGATTGAGGTTGAGGGAATACCAGGTTGAGGGAAATAGTGGCTTGTTGTGTGATAAAGGAGGTGGTTTCAGAGTGGCTCTGGATCACAGGGGAGCCACTCTGAATTTTGACCATTAGTTTGGCCTTATAATTATTGGATGTGAAAATATAGAACATCAAGTTATGGGGACAATTTAAACTTAAGAAAACTGGCTGGGCACAGTAGCTCACGCCTGTAATCCCAGCACTTTGGGAGGCCGAGGCAGGCAGATCTTGAGATCAGGAGATCGAGACCATCCTGGTTAACGTGGTGAAACCCCGTATCTACTAAAAACACAAAAATTTAGCCGGGCGTGGTGGCAGGCGCCTGTAGTCTCAGCTACTCAGGAGGCTAAGGCAGGAGAAAGGTGTGAACCCGGGAGGTGGAGCTTGCAGTGAGCCAAGATTGTGCCACTGCACTCCAGCCTGGGCGACAGAGCAAGACCCCATCTCAAAAAAAAAAAAAAAAAAAAAACTTAAGAAAATCAGCAATTTAGTTTTGTTCTAGTGATGACAGGATTTGTAGTTTTATTGCTTTGTCTCTAAATGAACACTTATTTATTCTTTGACTTTTAGCACAAAGAACACAAACCATACCAAACAATGCTGGTGTTGGGCAGTCAAAAGCTCACAGAACTGAGGGATTCAATTCGCTGTGTCAGTGACCTCCAGATTGGTGGTGAATTCAGCAACACTCCTGACCAAGCCCCTGAGCACATCAGCAAAGTAAGGTGATTTCCTCCCATAAAACAAAAGGAAATAGCAAGCTAAGAAAATAGTGATTACTCTAGCAGGTTCATAAATGTCCCAGTAAATCCTTTTCTTCTCCTGTGGGATTCCATCAAGCTACTACACTATCTCATTTTTTCCCTTTATCACTGGAACTTTTCCAAAGAAGAGGCTAGACTCTGTTTTGATTTCTTCATCTCTCATTTGTTTCTAAACTATTGTATGGAGACTTTTCCTTCTGGGCTAATAGTGACCACCTAATTTTCTAAGCAGTTGGTCACTTTTCCATTTTTATATAATTTGACCTCACTGTAGCATATGACTTTGCTGTTCATTCACTCTTGTTTTAAGCTCTGTCAGCATTGCGATCTGTCATAATTGCCCCCAGCAAAAGGCTGGAGTCGACCTGAGAGCCTTAATAGTTAGCACCCATTCTTTGCCTTTCGCTGCCCAAGGACCAGTACCAAACAAGGAGAGACCATATAAAGTTGGTCCTTGATGGTGTTTCCCCAGTGTGTTGCTCTCAAAAGGAAAGAGAAGTCCTGCATACCATAAGGATGGAAAGGAGCAGTGTGGTAGACTGGCTACCCACAATGTTTTCAGAAAGGATTGTTTACCTAATAAAGCAGGAGGGCCTTGGTCCCTTCCACATTTCATCATAGGGCAGGATTGAACTATACCTGCTACAACTCTGGCAGAGGGCCTCAGGTTGACAGGGCTATTTCGGGGGAGGGATAGCATCTCCTAGAGATAAGTAGAAAGATATTTGGAACAACAAGGATGGAGATAGTGTTTGGACAGGAACCAATACAATCTCCTTTTTTCCTGGTTCCTGTTCCACCAGCCACATAAATGTTGGTATAACTTAGGTTTAATGTTAGCTTTTTTTTTTTTTTCTCCCTAGGCTGACATATAAGACCTTTTATAATGATGATTCCCAAATTAACTTTCTGTACTATTCACTTACTGCCTTTACACCTATTCATCCATAGTGAATTTGTGTATTTTCATCAGTGTACCATACTTTTTCATGTTTCTGAGTATTTGAACATGGTAGGAAGCCCTTTCCTTCCTTCCATCCATTTTGTGAGTTCATTCTCAGATTTCCAAACCCAGCTCAAAACTCACCAATTATATACAAGTTTTCTTGACTCCTTTCTTTTTTACCCTGGCACCTTTTCATTTGTCCATTGTAGTGTATATTTCAGTATGCTGATTCAGTGTAATGCATGTGTGTCTGCTCCACAGGCTGACTGTATTCCAGTTTTTGGTGACCAGTGTGGAGACTAGCATCATGGCTCACATGTAGATTTCACTTAAGTACCTGTTGAGTTATGCTAAAAATGGTTTTTAGATATTTAGGTTCTTCAGGGTTGCCATCTTAGTGCTTTTGGAGAGAAACATTAGGATAAAAAGAAAAGTAGAATTTCAAAATTTTTTGTGAACCAGGAAATACGAGATTTATTTTATTTTATTTTATTTATTTATTTTATTTTTTAGATGGGGCTCTGTTGCCCAGGCTGGGGTGCAATGATGCAATCTCGGCTCACTGCAACCTTCACCTCCCAGTTTCAAGTGATTCTCGTGCTTCAGCCTTCCAAGTAGCTGGGATTACAGGTAGCCCCACTGCACCCAGCTAATTTTTGTATTTTTAGTAGAAACGGGGTTTCACCATGTTGGCCAGGCTGGTCTCGAACTCCTGACCTCAGGTGATCCACCTGCCTCAGCCTCCTAAAGTGCTGGGATTACAGGCATGAGCCACCATGCCTGGCTAGTAGAAACGGTGTTTTAGCATGTTGGCCAGGATGGTCCGAACTACCGACCTCAGGTGATCCACCCACCTCAGCCTCCTAAAGTGCTGGGATTACAAGGCGTGAGCCACTGCGCCTGGCCAAGATTTATCTTTTCTTTAAAGCAGCAGTGGCAATCTTCTGCAAAGTTAATCTTGTCAAAAAAAACATAAGATGTAACTGTTAAATAATAAGATCAATCTAAGAAGAAAAATCTGAATTTATCCTCTTCATTTCGACCATCTGAACATTGCTCAGAGCAATTTGAGTCAGATCTGGGAATCAGTCTTACCTTCAGGAAGCCCTGGAGAATGTTAGTCTGTTTTTGATCAAGTCCAGTCTGGGCAACAACTCACTGTGTTGCCCAGGAGAAGGTTTTAATCAGGCTTTGTCAATTTACTTGGTCTGTACATTGGTGCTGATACCTTCAGAAGTTTTCTAAGCAGGGATTAAATAACCCATAATTGTATTTTAAAATATTTACATATCTACTGTCATATTGTTTCTGTCTCTTCTATTTTTTTTTCGAGACAGAGTTTTGCTCTTGTTGCCCAGGCTGGAGTGCAATGGCGCGCGGTCTTGGCTCACAGCAACCTCTGCCTCTTGGGTTCAAGCGATTCTCCTGCTTCAGCCCCCTGAGTAACTGGGATTACAGGCGTGCACAACCATGCCCAGCTATTTTTGTATTTTTAGTAGAGACGGAGTTTCTCCATGTTGGTCAGGCTGGTCTCAAACTCCCGACCTCAGGTGATCTGCCCACCTCGGCCTCCCAAAGTGCTGGGATTACAGGCGTGAGCCACTATGCCGGCCAGGGAAATTTATTAGTGGATGACTTTTGATTTAAATGGAAAACATTCTTGTTCTTTTAGAGTTCACCTTGTAATTAATAATTATGCCAAAAGATATTAAGTTGCTTAAATCACCTAAGATGAGGTTTTATGGAAGTGTTTTGTAAAACACAATTATATATATTAAACTTCATTTTGTTTCCAAAATAAGTCAATAGTTGTTTATTTAGAACCTTTATTTCAGACCCTGCTTACCTCTTTGAGGGTGTAGAAGTATATTAAGTGGCAGATTTTGTATTGTAGCAGCTAGTCATATGACATTAAGTACATTATACATTTTAATCTCCATAACAACCAATGAGAAAGGTAAAGGCTTTACTCACATTTTACATGGGAGAACAGAGGGTGAGTGAGATTTAGTGACTGGTCCAAGAAGAAACAAGATAGCCAGTCTTACAAGAGTGTCTGATGCGAACACAAGATGATCTGTAAGTGGGGGAATGAAGACAGGAAAGAAAAATGGAAGCTTCAAAGAAGTAAGAGAAAAAAATAAAATATTAGGGGAAAATTATTTTAGTACCTGAAGCATATATCTCCTATACATAAATTGCTTTTGGTCTTCACCACAATCCTGTAAGACATCGTGGCATATACTACTATTCTCATTTCACAGATGAGAAAATAGGTCTGAGAAGTGATTGCTACATACCAGAATCACAAAGCTAGTAAGTGGTAGGTTAAGGAAAAGAACTCAGGTCTTCTGACCCTCATCCAGGGGTCTAAATAGATGGTGAAGGACCAGTTTAACAGAGTGCTTCTCAACTCTGGTTGCATGTTTTTTTCTAGAGAGCTTTGGAAAAGTACTGATCCCCAAAGATTCTTAATTAATGAGTCCGAGTTGACATTTGGTGTTTGGTTTTTTTGTGATTTGATTTTGCAGTCAGGAGTGAGAGCCACTCCTTTGACGGAAGCTGTGGTAGAATGAGTTAAGAAACCTTGAAGGTTCCCACCAGTTGTGGTACAACTATGGTACCTGGGGCAAGATTGCTTGAGTAAAAATAGAAATTCAGATTCTGTCTGCCTAAGAGTTACTGAAAATATAAAGAGAGAATTTTTGTAAAAACATTGCAAATATAAAAAATGCCAGAAAAACATAACTTGATGATCAATGTTATCACTGGGGAAACATTAAAGATAGGACTTTGTTTAGTTTTTAGTTCTAGTATCCAACACTACTTACTGCTGTATATTCATAGGATAAAATAATGATGTTTATTTGATTTCTAATTGGGTTTCTTTCATGAATCTCGGGAGAATATACACATTTGAATCAAACGTAGTGATTAAAACAGCAGTAGGGTAAAATTGAAAGTAGCAGCAGTTTTTGTAACCTGTATTAGTGTGATTTTATGATACATAAATTTTGAATTAATACTTAGAGCAATTTCATAATTGTTAATAGTTGACTTTCTCTCAATACCATCTGTTTTCTTGTAGGACCTATACAAATCAGCCTTCTTTTATTTTGAAGGAACATTTTATAATGATAAAAGATACCCAGAATGCAGAGATTTGAGCAGGTATAGTTTCCAAAAATCTTCTCAAAGTCCTTCCTATTTCTAGTTATCAAAGTAGTGTTATCTCCACAAATCCTATTATTGGCCTCTTAAGGACCTTTGCCAAGGAATTATTGGTAAATCTTGTCTTGAGCATTACATACATCCAAAAAAAAAAAAAAAATTAGCCAGGTACAGTAGTCCCAGCCGCTCCAGAAGCTGCGGCAGGAGAATCTTTTGAGACCAAGAGTTCAAGGCTGTATAGCATGCTATAATCTCACCTGTGAATACCCACTGCTCTCCAGCCTGGGTAATATAGCAAGACTCTGTCTCTAAAAAAAATAATAATAAATTAAATCCCATTAACACGCATTATTAGTCTCTGGCCTTTACATATAAGTAATAGTGGTAAATTAACCTGTCACTGTTTTTTCTGCCTATCTAGTATATACTATTGTTTGTGCTAGATGATGGTGATATATATGTTGCTTAAGTACATAATATAGAAAAAAATCTATAAGCTCATTTTAATGAGACTATACTTTCATTATCAATGTCTTAGCAATTAGAGTATATAAGTATATATATTATTGTTGCCTTTTAAGAAAAAAAAAAAGTGTCGTTCTGTCATTGTACAGTGGCACGATCTCAGCTCTCACTGCAACCTGTGCCTCCTGGGTCAAGCCATTCTCGTGCCTTAGCCTACCAAGTAGCAGGGACTACAGGTGTGTGTCATCATGCCTGGCTAATTTTTGTATTTTTAGTAGAGACAGGATTTCGACATGTTGGCCAGACTAGTCTTGAACTCCTGGCCTCAAGCCGCCTGCATCAGCCTCCCAAAGTGCTACATTACAGGTGTGAGCCACAATGCCCAACCTATTATAGCCATTTTTAATCTGTATTCTAACCCAACAGTTCAAACCTATTGGTTTCAGCATTTTTGGTTTTTGTTTTTTTTTTTTTTTTTTGAGACAGTTTTGCTCTTGTTGCCCAGGCTGGAGTGCAATGGCGTGATTTCGGCTCAACGCAACCTCCGCCTCCCGGGTTAAAGCGATTCTCCTGCCTCAGCCTCCCAAGTAGCTGGGATTACAGGCATGTACCACCACACCCAACTAATTTTGTATTTTTAGCAGAGATGGGGTTTCCCCATGTTGGTCAGGCTGGAATCGAACTCCTGACCTCAAGTGATGCGCCCACCTCGGCCTCCCCAAGTGCTGGGATTACAGGTGTGAGCCACCGTGCCCAGCCTTGCATTTCTTTATACTGTAAATAATTGAAGACTCCGATGAGCTTCTGCTTATGTGGGTTATAACTATCAATATTTATGATATTAAACATTCAAACTAAGAAACATTTGAAATATTAAATCTCATTACATACTAACATTTTGTGAAAAATATTTTTCAAAACTCAATAATGAGTGACATTGTTACACATTCTGCATTTAAGCTAAAGTGATACACATCATGTAACCTGCAGAAAACTGATCCCTTATGAAAATTCAGCATTCCTAATCTCAACATGTATCAAACATTTTGGTCTTCATCTCAAGATGGCAACTGTCCAGTTAGTTGGGTGAGCTAGGTTAATGTGAATTACTGCAGTCACAAACTGTTTTCTGTAGTTCTTAAGTTTTTGTGGAAAAATGATATATCCTTGCCTTTTCCCCCCTTAGAACTATCATTGAGTGGTCAGAGTCCCATGATAGAGGATATGGAAAGTTTCAGACTGCTAGAATGGAAGATTTCACCTTCAATGACTTGTGTATTAAACTGGGTTTTCCTTACTTATACTGTCATCAGGGAGACTGTGAACATGTCATTGTCATTACTGACATAAGGTAGGTTACTTTTTTTTTTCTTTATTTCAGAGTACAAAAGCAGAGATAGTTTTTTTAAAAATAAGAAGAGTAAAAGTAATGATCAGTGCAACTTGACTTGGAAGCAGCAAAAATGCTGTCTTCTTTCCATGCAAAGACCAACTCTTTCCATCCATTTGCATCCTCTGTTGTTCATTATTTTGGAAAATCTATAAGAAATACTTTACTATTAGAAGGTTAAAAATCTGTTAATACTTTAAAAAGTATCTCCATTTTGTATTAAACAGCTGTTATTCAGGTAGTAGTTATCCATTTATAGATAACATTGCAACTTTGTTTTTAGGTTTCTCTTTTTGCCAAAATTTGAAGGAGATAAAAGGGAATTGGAGGAAGAGTAATTCTAATATTTGACAAATGTGAAGTCTTAATGCTTTGACAAAGATTTAAATTGGGAAGGAGCTAAGATAGTCTAAAATGAGATTTGGGGATCAGTTATAAATTTAAACAGCTAATAGCTCTATTCCATGAATAAGGCTATTCATTTCCTCTTTATTTAGGAAATCTGTTTAAGAAAGAATACTGTGTACGAAGAAACCCTGCTCCAGTGCTGGTTTGATTCCTTATGAGAGACCATTTAAAACTTTTTTGTGGAACAATAATGTACCTATGTTTGACCAGTAATTAGAAACCAGTAATTACTAGTATTAATTAGTAATTTATTATACCAGTAATAGAAACAGATGCCTGCCAGGTGCAGTGGCTCACGCCTATAATCCCAACACTTTGGGAGACTGAAGTGGGCAGATTAAGCCCAGGAGTTCGAGACCAGCCTGAACAACAAAGTGAAACCCTCTCTACAAAAAATACAAAAATTAGCTGAGCATGGTGGTGTGTGCCTGGAATCCCAGCTACTCAGGCTAAAACATGAGGATTGCTTGAGACCAGGAGGTCAAGGCTGCAGTGAGCTATGATCATGCCACTGCATTCCAGTCTGGGTGACAGAGTGCGACCTTGTCTCAAAAATAAAAAATAGGAAAGAAAGAAACTGATGCTTTCAGAAAGTCCCTGCTTCTATTTTTAGTCTTACTGACTCATCTCCAAAATTTTGTATCTCATGCACTCCATCTCCGGAAACTACCAGAAGATGTAAAAGTGCTTCACAGAAAGTGTACACCATGAACAAGAAAGACATGGAATGCAACACAGAATAGGCAGAATAGGTTAAATAGACATAAAAGGGATTCTCAGAATGATGGAAAAGTGGAATCCCAGTGTGAGAGCTTTGTACCAGATCTGGAGATTTGATCCAGGGTCTGGAGCCAGGAGCATACAGAACTCAGGAAGGATGTCTGGGGGGGAAAATAAACTGGTTGACTCCCGGTTGTTCACTGTTCTGTCAGAAAATAGGTGACTGAATTCATGATAGGTACATTGAAAATTAAGCAAATGGGCCAGGTGTGGTGGCTCATGCCTGTAATCCCAGCACTTTGGGAGGCCAAGGCAGGTGGATCACAAGGTCAGGAGATTGAGGCTATCCTGGCTAACAACGGTTAAACCCTGTCTCTACTAAAAAATAAAAATAAAAAATTAGCCGGGCATGGTGGCAGGCGCCTGTAGTCCCAGCTACTCTGGAGGCTGAGGCAGGAGAATGGTGTGAACCCGGGAGGCGGAGCTTGCAGTGAGCTGAGATTGCGCCACTGCACTCCAGCCTGGGCAACAGCAAGACTCCGTCTCAAAAAAAAAAGAAAGAAAATTAAGCAAATGTAAATAGGAGAGAATTAATAGATTAATAGCTAGAAAACAAAATGTCATCCCATAAATGTCAACTGTGTGGCTTAGGTAGAAATAGCACTAATTCATCATGAATTAAATATCTGTTTAACCAAAATTATGGTAGTTCTGTGGGGAGAAGTTGAGGAGCTAAATTCTAAACAAACAATTAAGAATGGAAAACAGTTGCCCCTAGGGAAGAAGAATGGGGAGGCAAGAGCCAGAAGCGTATATAAACCTTGGATTTATATGGCTTTTAAAATTATAGACAGTACATTTATGTCTTGGATGTTATTAAAATTTTATATCAGCAGCCTAGGCACTGTGGCTCATGCCTGTAATCCCAGCACTTTGGGAGGCCTAGGTGGCCAGATTACTTGCGGTCAGGAGTTCAAGACCAGCCTGGCCAACATGGTGAAATCCTGTCTCTAAAACTACAAAAATTAGCTGGGTGTGGTGATGGACGTTTGTAGTCCCAGCTACTTGGGAGAGTGAGGCATGAGAATCACTTGAATCCAGGAAGCAAAGGTTGCAGTGAGCCAAGATTGCACTCCAGCCTGGGCGACAGAGCAAGACTGTATCAAAAGAAAAAAAAAATTATATAAGCTGTTCTGCCTGCTCTTCCTTTCAAATGTGGGAAAATATGCTAGCCTTATAATAAACATAAGATGGAAGGCAACCCCCAGTTCTCTCTGATGGCTTTATTTTCCATACATTTCTTTTCTTTTCTTTTTTTTTTTTTTTGAGACAGAGTTTCGCTCTGTTGCCCAGGCTGGAATGCAGTGGCATGATCTCAGTTCACTGCAACCTCCATCTCCTGGGTTCAAGCAATTCTCGTGCATCAGCCTCCCAAGTAGCTGGGATTACAGGTGAGTGCCACCTTGTCCGACAAATTTTTGTATTATTTATTTATTTTTTTGAGACCGAGTTTTGCTCTTGTCGCCCAGGCTGGAGTGCAGTGGCACAATCTCGGCTTACCGTAACCTTTGCCCCCCGGGTTCAGGCGATTCTTCTGCCTCAGCCTCCTGAGTAGCTGGGATTACAGGCATGTGCCACCATGCCCAGCTAATTTTGTATTTTTAGTAGAGATGGGGTTTCTACTCTTATCTGTTGGTCAGGCTGGTCTTGAACTCCCGACCTCAGGTGATCTGCCCGCCTCAGCCTCCCAAAGTGCTGGGATTACAGGTGTGAGCCACCGCGCCCGGCCTAATTTTTGTATTTTTAGTAGAGAAGGGGTTTCACCATGTTGGCCAGGCTAGTGTCGAACTCCTGACCTCAGGTGATCTGCCCACGTCGGCCTCCCAAAGTGCTGGGATTACAGGCATGAGCCACCGCGCCTGGCCTTTTCCATACATTTCTTATAGTGTAGGCCTGTTTCTATAAACAATGTGATTCCAAGGCTGAAGGATAAAAACATGACCCTTAAACTCATGGTAACTTCTTGATACAATGATCAACAAAAGAAACATGATCTGTTTGAATGTCAAAGAAAAAGCAATTTACACTTTTTTTTTTCTTGAGAAGGGGGTGTCACTCTGTTGCTCAGGCTGGAGTGCAGTGGCAAAATCATGTCTCAATGCAGCCTCAGCCTCCTGGGCTCAAGCAGTCCTCTTCCCTCAGTCTTTCCCATAGCTGAGATTATAGGCATATGCCACCATGCGTGGCCAATTTTTTTATGTTTTGTAGAGACAGGGTCTCACTCTGTTTCCCAGGCTGGTCTTTAACTCCTGAGCTCAAGCGATCCTCCTGCCTTGGCCTCCCAAAGTGTTGGGATTGCAGGTGTGAGCCACCACATCTGCCCTTTTGTTTTTTTTTTAAAAGTTTACATTTATTAAGAGTATGCAATGTAGGGCTTTTCAAAAGGCAATTTAGAGAAGTCATTTTTATCTTACAGGTGGATTTAATCATTCAGTGCCATTCCATAATACCAGCTATCAAAAGGTTAATTATTTTCTGATGGTGAAAGTTTTAATTTAAAAAAAGTGGTATTTTAGAATTGTTAGAGACCTTTAGAACAATTTTGTGTAGTCCTTTCATCTTTCAGAATAATCTGAAGTCTGTCATGATTTACAGGATTTACCCAAAGCCGTGGAGCTGATTAGTGGCAGAGTAGAGACTGACTTCAATTTTTTTTTTTTTAATAAAAGTTATGAAACTTCTTAAAGGTTTCATAATTCTGACACTTAAAACTAAGATTCTACCAATTCATATTATGCCATGAGTCAGAATTAGATTTTAATAAAGGAGACATTAAAAAAACAAGAGCCACATTCTAACAACCAGTTAATCTAGGTAAAATATTACTGAGTAGCTTTGCCCAAATTGTTTCATTATACGGTACTAAATGTTAGCCAGGTGTGGTGGCTCACACCTGTAATCCCAGCACCTTGGGAGGCTGAAGTGGGAGGATTGCTTGAGGCCAGGAGTTTGAGACCAGCCTGGACAACATAGTGAGACCCTGTCTCTACAAAAATTTTAAAACTTATCTAGGTGTGGTAGTGCATGCCTGTAGTCCCAACTACTGGAGAGGCTGAGGTGGGAGGACTGCTTGAGCACAGGAGTTTGAGGCTACAGTGAGCCAAGATTATGCCGCCATACTCCAGCCTCGGTAACAGAGTAAGACCCCATTTCAAATAAATAAAAATAAAAGGTACTAGTGTTAAGCAAAGCAAGGATTATCTGGTAGAATACATTCAAGAAATGCTGTATATGATGACCCCCTCTTAGCGGGGGTCACAGTGTACATTACCGTAAACGGATTTGAGAAGTCTAAGGAAATAAAACCTTGTTTAATCCAAAATGCTCTTGGAGAAAGTATTTTGTGGAACACAGTTTGGTCAAACATGGTATAACAAGTAATTTAGCAACATCTTGTAAGCAAAAATTGAAAGTATCTATTTTCCTAATACTCAGGTACAGATTTATTTAATAGCTCATAAAAATTTGTCATTTAATATTTATCACCTTAATGTCTTTATTTTCCCATGAACAAAAGGCTTGTGCATCATGATGACTGCTTGGATAGGACACTGTATCCCCTCCTTATCAAGAAGCATTGGCTATGGACCAGAAAATGTTTTGTTTGTAAAATGTATACAGCTAGGTGAGTGATAATGTATTTTTTTTTTCTCTGAGAAATGGTAGTTTTGACTTTTGGTATTTGTTTTCCACTTTGGATCTAAGAATATTTGTACTTTAGGTTATAAATATGAAGTATCATGTAGTAGGGAAGTGCCACAAAACCAGTTTAGTGAGTTAAAACTGACATTCTTAAATAGTAAGGAAATATTATATATACACAAGTCCAGGGGTAGGTCAAATTTCAGGCTTGTAAAATGTATACAGCTAGGTGAATAAAAATAAAAGTTACTAGTGTTAAGAAAGCAAGGATTCTTTGATAGAATACATTCAAGAAAAGCTCTGTACAGTAACTCCCTGTTAAAGGGTCACAGTGTACATTACCATAAAGGGATTTGGGAAGTCTAAGGAAAGAAAACCTTGTTTAATACAAAATGCTTGGAGAACCATGTTCTTTCTGCCTCTTGTCCACACAGTTTACATAATCAGCTTCATCAATAAAACTTCATCAATTAAAAAAATACCACAGCACATCACATGAAGTTAAAATAGAGTTTTATAAAATTTTTATTTCATGTTTAGATTATAAAGCATTTCTTACTGTGGGTCAGTGAAAAAAAAAGTTTGTTGCTTTTGGAGGTTGAGGTGGGAGGATCACTTGAGGCCTGGAGACCAGCCTGGACAACACAGCAATAACTATAAAAAAAAATCTGAAAGCCACTCAGAGGACAGGAAATTTAGTATAGGTTGAGCATTTCAAATTTCAAGAATCAGAAATCCAAAACTTGAAAGTTTTTGAGTGGCAACATCTGATGCTGAAATGATCAGTGGAGCATTTTGGATTTCACATTCTCAGTGGAATGCTCAGCCGGCAAATATATGCATAATATATTTAAAAATCTGAAAAAATCTGCAATTTGAAATACTTCTTTCTGGTTCCAAGCATTTCAGATAAAAGATACTCTTTTTTTTTTGAGATGGAGTATTGTTCTGTCCCTTGGGCTAGAGTGCAGTGGCACAATCTCGGCTTACTGCAACTTCTGCCTCCTGGGTTCAAGCGATTCTCCTGCCTCAGCCTCCTGAGTAGCTGGGATTACAGGCGCACACCACCACACCCAGCTAATTTTTTTTTGTATTTTTAGTAGAGATGGGGTTTCGCCATGTTGGCTAGGTTGGTCTCAAACTCCTGACCTTATGATCCACCCGCCTTGGCCTCCCAAAGTGCTGGGATCACAGGCGTGAGCCACCACGCCCAGCCCAGATAAAGGATACTCAGCTTGTATCTTCAGTTTGTTTTCGCCACCCCACAATATTCTTTTCTAAAAGATCAACAGGAAAGCATGATAAATCAGATAAAAGGGAAAATAATGTTAAAAGCAAACATTCCATGAGATGCATAATTCAAACATACCATACAATAGCATCTTCATGCCATTCAACATTTTGGTTGAATAATGTTGCCCATATTGCCATTTGTATATACTTTATAACATAATCTTGAGTTATAGGTAAATATAGTTACATAAGTTTTCAAATTAACCGGTACTCATTTATCAGTTAAGAAGGTATATTTGCAAAAGTGTATCAGATCTGTAGCATCTAATTTTGTTACAGTTTTTCAAGATGGTCTGTTAGAAGAAAATGACTATATTCATACTTGGAGGATAGGTATGTCATGGCAAATGTGTGATGCTTTCAAGTAGATTTATATTCTTCTTTAAGGGTAACTATTACAGAGAAACAGCATTCTGCAGTGTTTCTTAATATTAGATGACCTTTTGGCTTTGTAGAGAGTATTGGTGGTATTTGCATCTATGTATACAAAATTAAAGATTATGCATTAATAACAGACTAATAAGGAAATAGTGAGAATGTTATATTTACATATTGCTACAGGTCGTAACTTAAAGCATGTTAAGGTATGGAAAATTTGATTGTAATGATGTACTTCTTTTTTTAAAAACTACAGATGGGTGACGAACAATGACAGTTTTGCACCAGAGGACCCATGTTTCTTTTGTGATGTTTGCTTCCGAATGCTCCACTATGATTCAGAAGGCAACAAACTGGGGGAATTCCTTGCTTATCCTTATGTTGATCCTGGAACCTTTAATTAAGAATAGCTACACTCACGAAAGTACCCCCTCATGAAATAACTGTTCTCTTGGATGGTTACCTTTTTTCTAAGAAACGCCACTGAGGAACAGGATCCACTTTGAACAGTCTGCTAAAGCTACCAAAAAAAATTCCAAATCACAGATTTTCTTATAATGATTGTATTTAAATGTTTATAACATAGTTAAATTTCATATTTATTCCAAAGAGTATTTAATTTAGTGCTTTTTACCCATTGAGTTGTAGTACTTTATATATTCTGACTTTAAATCCTTTGTCAGACACACATATTCTTTCTCCCAATCCATGCCTTCCCTATTCATTCTCTGTCCAGAGTGTTTTTTTGCTAAAGATAGAATTAATGATACATCAAGTAGTGGAAGTGTTTTGAAAATGCTTTGAAGAATGTGAGAGCTACACCTTCTACCATGAGGCTTCCAAGGTAAAGATCCTTCAAATATCTGTAATGGAAATTAGGGAGAATGAATTATTTACAAACAAGACAAAATTAATAGCTTTGGGATAATTTATTTTTGTTTTTGAGACAAAGTCTCGCTTTTGTTGCCCAGGCTGGAGTACGCAATTGTGTATGCAATGTACGCAACAGTGCAATCGCGGCTCACTGCAACCTCCGCCTCCCAGGTTCAGGTGATTCTCCTGCCACAGCCTCCCGAGTACCTGGGATTACAGGCACCTGGCACCATTCCTGGCTAATTTTTGTATTTTTAGTAGAGACAGGGTTTCACCATGTTGGCCAGGCTGGTCTCAAACTCTTAACCTCAGGCGATCCGCCCGCCTCAGCCTCCCAAAGTGCTGGGATTACAGGCATGAGCCACCGCGCCCGGCTGCTTTGGGGTAATTTAATGTTCGTGTGCTGTTGAGTAATGTTAGGTTTTGTTTTGAAGGAAACTAGGCATACAAGACATGTTAATAAGACTTTGTGAATAATGGATTTAAAAAGATATTGAGTGTATACTCACAACTCCAGAAATAACATTAGCTTGAAGCTTTATTTCTTGACAAAAGCTTTATGAATGCTATGAGTTTAAAATATGTCAATTTAATACTATGATTTTAAAAACAATAGATTTCGTATGACTGTGGAGACATGGAAAAATCAAGATCCTATTGATGTGCTAGCTCTGGCTCACTTATTCTTGGGTAATGATATTATTGGATATATACCAGTATTCTATAAGCAAAAAGAAAAAAATAAGTTTTTCTGGCCCAGGTCTTCCATTTTTCTGGTCCCCTTACTATAGTAATCCTAGTTACTCTCATCTTATTCTGAGAAAAAAAAAAAAAAAAACTTTTTAAACTTATTTTTTGATACAGGGTCTTAACTCTGTCTCCCAGACTGTAGTACAGTGGTGTGATCTTGGCTCACTGGAGCCCTGACCTTCCCAGGCTCAGGTGATCCTCCTACCTCAGCCTCCCAAGTAGCTGAGACCACAGGCACAGGCCACAGGCCACCGGCCACCATGGCGGGCTAATTTTTTTATTTCTTGTAGAGGCAGGGTTTCACTATGTTGCCCAGGATAGTCTCGAACTCCTGACCTCAAGTGATCCACCCGCCTTGGCCTCCCAGAGTGCTGGGATTACAGGCATGAGCCATAGCACCCAGCAAAAGAAACTATTTATTTTCAGGTTTAGACCATCAGATAGATTTATAGCTCTCTACATTCAAATATTTTCTGGAAACCTTTATGGGTAGAAAATTACTGTTTAAAAACGTTTAGGAATACTATAGATTTCAAATGCATCATTTAAAATAAATAAATTCCACTTTTTCTCTTCTAGGTTGTATTTAAATTTGACTGAAAAATGGATGGCTAAGAACAGACATTTATATAAATGGAAAACTGACGAAACCTATAAGCCTATGTGTTTAAAAGATTGACAGTGAAGTATGTTTTATGGACTTAAATGCCACAAACAGTTAAGTCCGTTGGCTTGGAGAGGACAAACACGTGCTTCTGGTATGTCTAGTGTTCTCATTCACTGATTCAGTCAGTATGCAGATAATCAGTATAGAGAACTCAGAGGCTGGCTTATGTTATACCTAAATTTTTACTTTCTTGTATACAACAATGCTAAAATTGAGCAGATTGATAACAGCCAGCAAACCATAGATTTAAGTTAAATGATTTACCCAACCCTAAAATTCCATGGGTAAAAATTTTGATTCCTTTATTTGTAATACTGCATTCCTTATAGGTCTTACATGCATATGCAAGGATATTTTATTCATTTTCACTTCATACTCTCAAACTTCAAAAAGTTAAGTATTGTCATAATGCATTATTCCGTGTGTGGTGTCAATTCATTTTAGTGGACAAAGAAGAAACATGCCAGTTAAAACATTTCTGCTACTGGCATTCTATTATTTGAGAATGTTTTTCTGCTAGTTCTTAAGGTTAACCTTTTCATCAAAGACTCAGGTACCTATTTTTGTTTCCTGGTGAAACTGAGGAGAAAAGTTAACCAGGTTACTCCCAGTTTGCCCATGTGTTATGTATCAGTTATACAGGTATCCAACCAAGTTCAAGTCAAAAGAAATTGCTAACTTTGTATATTTCTGGAGCTATAAAACCCCTGATTTAAGACAGCTTTTCTCTTTTTTCAAGACAGCTTTTCTTTATGCTTATTTCAATCAAAATAACACACCTGTCAAATTACATGTAACACATTATCTAATGAAGACAGGCAAATGTGAAAATGTTGTCATGAACATGTCAATCAACGTGCTTGGTAGTTGAATTTGACTTTTATATAACAGTGGATGCACATGCACAAAAGTCACCAGAGAAGCAATAGCTATTTCTTTAAACGTTCTTCAGGCCTCAGTACCGTTTAAGGATAATTAGACATTTTAGTTTTACGAGGACAAAGGTCATCTCTAACATTGTGTTGCAGAATTACACAGCCCAAACACACACATTTCTGCCTATTAAACCAGCTTCTTTGTTTCTAAAGAGTTTAATGATACGGGTTTGCTATTTCCATTAGAGCATCCTTTCTCTGGCCAATCGGACAAAATAAAGTTAGCGAAGCCCTCACAGCACCCTATGAAAAATCTTTGCTCTTATACAGGATTAGATGCAGACCTCATCTTGACCTGACATCTGTAACCAGGTAAGTGTGAGTAGGAACATAGACAGCAGTACTGTATCAGCAAAATCTATCATATTATTTGAAATCACCGGATATAATATTAAAGTGCATGGTTCTCTCCAGTTGTTCACATACCAAATCCCAATCAGTTCTCAGATTCAGATGGATGTATCTGTGATTTCTCCAAGCAGCTAAGAAAACCTTCAATAGTTCTGCTCAGTCATGTATGACTTTTTTTTTTTTTTTTTTTTTTTTTTTGAGACGGAGTCTCGCTCTGTCTCCCAGGCTGGAGTGCAGTGGGGCAATCTCAGCTCACTGCAACTTCTGCCTCCCAGGTTCAAGCAATTCTCCTCCCTCAGCCTCCGGAGTAGCTGGGATTACAGGCACGTGCCACTGAGCCCGCCTGATGTATGACTCTTTTACCCAGTAATCAAAACACATACGTACACACATACCAGCCCAAAAGAGGTGTTAAAACATACATATTACACATACTTTTTGCGGGGCAGGGTGGGGGCTATCTCAAAATTACCTCTTGGTGCCTTGTCAAGCTGTGGAGTTTTGACCTCACACACCAATTGAGCCAATGAACAATTTCAATGATCCTGAAAGTTCTTAAGTCTTATGAATAATTATCAAGAGTTCTGAGAATGATAGTTATCTGTAAATCAGCCTATGACAAAGCAAATTTCTTGAGAGTTACAATTAAAAGGCAGTTATGCTTGAAGCGAACATCAACTAGTTAGAGCAAGATCAGCTTGTACAAGCTGACATAAATTATGAGAATGATGCTGTATCTCTAGAAGTTGAATATTCTGTGGCTTCTTTGCAAAACTATAGATCTAGTGGGTTATGGGAAGAAAGGAGGGAGGGTGAACAAAAGATAAATATTTCCTTTATTTTTATCATCTTGAGCTCACTGTTTAGTTAACCCTGTTTCCCAAAACAACACAACCTCTGTGACCAGTTAACTAAGAAATTATTTCCTTGGCAGCAAACCCAGAGTTTCATCACTTACTCTTGTAAATAGGAAGAAAGTAATTTACTACTCAAGTTTGGTAGAAAAATTCTTTAATCAAAACAAGTTTACACGTTGAACTTATGGCTTAACTAGAATAAATCTAAGTTAAAACTGTATAAGGATCGAACAGATAATGACTGGTATATATGCAGGTTCTCTCAAAACAGTGATTCCTAGTTCCACTATAAGACTTCATAAAAGCAAAACTTCAATTCTGTAGATGAAAACAGTTATCCCAGAGAGTCAACCATACAATGTCATACACAGACACTGGTCTTAAGCCATTTTTTTCCATATTCATATAGTTTCAAAACATGAGAAGTATCCTACTTACTGAAAAATGCCAAATGACGTAATATTCAAAATCTTAGAAATGCTATCATTTAGTTAACATACCCTTAAATTTTGTAACATTGATTTCACCCTGGATTTAGTCCATACCCGTCAATGTACAGACTGTCAAAGTACTATGTTGGAAGAACCAGTGTTTGTATTTTTGGAATCTAGAAAATAAAAATAATATAGCCATAATTTCAAATAGGTGAGTTTCCTTATATAGCATTTATTTATATTTATTGTCTAAGCATCATGATTTTTTCTTCCAATTAAGTACTACTTAGTGATTTCCTGAAGACATCTTTAACATTTCTCAAAAATAAACTTACTTAGTTTTCAGTTTTAATTACTAGTGCCTGCCTATAAAAGGACCTTAAATGATTTAACCCTAAAGCCAGATTCATTCCTATATATAGCCAGTCAGTTATCTGCAGAGAAGTCCTAAGACTTCACTGAATGTCCAGCCACAAAACTAAATTACCTTCAAAAATTAACATCATGTTTTATAGTTTGTAGATTTCTCAGTCAGTTCAATGTCAGTTACTTAACTAGTTGTCATACCAAAACAAACCATACAGACTTTTGATAAAAAGGGAGTGAGTACTTGTATAGAAGTAACATTTTATCTACCATAAAAATGCTCAACTTCTACAAAACCCACAAACAGTGAAAAGACAGTCTGGTAAATCCAAGGTTTGTAAAAACTATGCACAAAACCCACGGTATTTGGGGAAAGAGGCAAGGTTTATACAAGTAGCAGTTTTAAAAATGTAACTTTGTTCTACTATCAATTACACATTAACATACACACACTAATTGAAAATATGCTACAACCATGTCTGGAAAAGCAGTTTAACATTTTCTAAATGGATTTTATCCCACATTTACTGTATAATGTAGCTGTTAATACTGCACAAGTATACTTAGCGATAATGTTTACTTTAAAACAAAGATAAAGGGATCTTCTCCCCCGTAACAAATTTTCAACATCAAACCTATGCTTATAAAAATTTAAAACTTTCAGCAGTCTATTTCAAATGAAAGCCATTACAAACTTCTCAAGTGTTCTCTATATTCCCGGTATGTCAACCTAGTTATCTAGTGTAGAATCCTTCAGAGATATTTCAGTCTCTCTCTCTTCACTGGATGGCCTGAAGAAAAGGGGGAAAGAAAGGTACAATAACTGGAATTAGGATTTTCTCCTAATGAAGAAAAAAAGACATTAAGTCTGCATTATATTTTTA
The DNA here is from genome assembly GCF_047675955.1 of Chlorocebus sabaeus. Taxonomy (NCBI): domain Eukaryota; kingdom Metazoa; phylum Chordata; class Mammalia; order Primates; family Cercopithecidae; genus Chlorocebus; species Chlorocebus sabaeus. The sequence goes on from NC_132915.1 coordinate 44,819,108, forward strand.
AACTCATGAAAAGATTGAAATCAAACCAAAAATAAACTTGACTTGTTATTAGAACAGTCATTATTTTTTTCTTCTTCAAAACTGTTACATCTTCTTCCCAAAGTAATATGCAGATGAAGCAAAATAACTCAGGAAAGTGTCACAGACCAAGCCTTTTCCATCATTTCTAGCTTAAAAGTGATTAAAGAACATGAGCGTGTTTTGTATCTGTGATACCAACACATTTCAAAATCTTAACAAAAACAAAAAGTAAGGTTGATATACACATAGACAACAAGATTTCCCTCAATTTCAGAATTAGAAGGGATGCTTCAAAGTCCTTCAAATACACAATGGAACAAACCAAGACTTCAACTATGGCTCCATAGCCTATTTTAGGGTGGGTATTAAAAAACAGCCTGTGATGGCCGGGTGTGTTGGCTCATACCTGTAATCCCAGCACTGTGGGAGGCCGAGGTGGGTGGATCACCTGAGGTCAGGAGTTTGAGGTCAGGCTGGCCAACATGGTGAAACCTCCTGTCTACTAAAAATACAAAAATTAGATGGGCGTGGTGGCAAGTGCCTGTAATCCCAGCTACTGGGGAGGCTGAGGCAGGAGAATCACTTGAACCCAGGAAGTGAAGGTTACAGTGAGCAAGATCATGCCATTGCACTCCAGTCTGGGCAACAAGAGAGAAACTGTCTCAAAAAAAGAAAAAAAAACAGCCTGTGATTCTCCATCTAACTGTTTACAATTATCCTCTCACAATTCACAAAAGTGTGAATGCAAGTCATTACTAACAGTATCTCAGTAAAAGAAGTCCAGGAGCAAATATTTTCTTTTTAACTGCATTCCCAGCGAGCTCCATTCCCTTGAATTCAGTGGCAAAGTCATTGTCAATAAAAGGTTTTTACTCTTCTGCCTTTTTGAATTGTAACTTGCTTACTGAATTCAGGAATTGGGTGATCAAAAGATAATTGCTTATACTAAAATAACCTTGGAACAGAACTGTGATTAAAAACTTGAATAATAAAACACACAAGACCCATTAAAACCTATTCCTCACTTTTTCTTTGTGCTGGCTTCATGGTTGTCTTTGCTCTCTTCATTGCTGTCCCCGTTATGTTGTGGTTGATTACCGTCTTGAGCATCAGATCCTCCATTTAGAGTCTTTGACCCTTGAGAAGGAATCCAATGGAAAAACTTTGTTAAAAGCTTACAAAATAATAACTGAAGGTGTCTACTAAAAAGTTCCAAAATCAAAATACAACATGGCCCTCGTGTTTCTACTACTTAGTTTCTTTTATTTGAAATTACATTGTAATACAGCCCTCTCTTGAATGTTAGAATTGGGTTTTGATGCTTTATCAAAAAGAGGGGAGCGGATCACCACCGGAGGCTTTGGGTAGCTAAGGTACCATAAAAAGCAGTTTAACTGTATCTATGGTACAGGAAGTGGATTATTAATCCGGTTATTCTGGTGGTTACTATTACCAGGAAGACTACAGGGTGTTACAATTCTTAGCATATTGATTTATTCTACTACTAAGAAAAAGGAATGTGAATCAAATTTTAAAATTTATTATTTTAGAACAAAGTGCTAAAGGAGTATTTCCTAATTGATATTTTTGTGCCTAATAAATAAGGGGGCTTTTCCTGTAAGTCATATTAATAATTCTCTAAGGGGACCCATATCATTCCCCAATAAAGCAACAACAACAAAAAACAAAAACAAAAAAACAACCGCTTTTGAAATGCCAGCTTCTACCTTAAGCAGCTGCCATAAAGATGTTTAATAACAAGACTGGAAGAGCTGATAATGGTACTATGATTCTGTTTTAAGAGTATTTCATACATTCTGAAATGCTGATGAGTGAAATGATATGTCTGGGATTTGTCATAAAACAACTTTTAAGAGGGGCACAGAGAAAGCTTTTGGATGACAGGGATATAGGAAGTTATTTCTATTTGTGTATGTTATAAATTTTTACTAATACAAGTGAAAATAACTACTGTTAGTAAAAAATACTAGCAGGATTTAACTACTACTAAAAGTTAGTAAAAAAGAAGCTAGGGTTGAGTGCTTTACATATATGCTACACATCTAAGTGCTTTATAAGACTTTCTCACTGGGTGTGGTGGTTCATGCCTATAATCCCAGCACTTTGGGAGGCCAGGGCGGGTGGATTACCCAAGGTCGGGAGTTCAAGACCAGCCTGACCAACATGGAGAAATCTGTAATTTTTCCATGTAAATTTGTAAAAATACAAAATTAGCTAGGTGTGGTGGCACGTTTCTGTAGTCCCAGCTACTCGGGAGGTTGAGGCAGGAGAACTGCTTGAACCCAGGAGGCGGAGGTTTTGGTGAGCCGAGATCACACCACTGCACTCCACAGCCTGGGCAACAAGAGTGAAACTCCATCTTTAAAAAAAAAACCAAAAATACTTTCTCATTTAATGTAGGTATGGTACAGAATTGTTTTGGAAATATTTGAATTTACGTAAGTTTAACTTGCAGATGGGACCCAACTCTAAACATGAAATTAGTTTATGTTTTGTACACACCTATAAACACAGCCTAAAGGTAATTTCACACAATCTTAATTTTATATATGAAAGTTTGTGTACATTTAAAACCATTAAAAAGCAAAGGTGTATCTTAGCGACCCATATGGACAATCTGTGGTTGCTTGGCATCACCATCATTGTTGACTAAATTTATATGCTACCAATGAGAAATCATTGTCTTTATTCACACATAAGTACTTTATAGTAAAAAATATGACATGGCATTAATACAGTGAAAATACAGTCTGTTCAGGGTAACTCAGCAGCATCATCAGAATACTTGTATTAGCCTGTCAACAGCAACAAGTAATACCAAGTGTAGTCTCCACCTATGATGCTGTGTTTTAAAAGGCTACTGTATGCTATTTTACTTTTTAGGTGAGAAGAAAACATCAGAAGCAGTTGAGCAACCAGGAAGTGGGTCCTCTAGGGATGAGGAGGCATTGTGATGGATGGCTTTTTAAAAATGTTTATCCAGAGTCATCTGCCTCATGAACAATGGTTTCTGCCTTAGAAGTCTAGTAGAAATTGACATGACTTTTTTGTTCTGAATGTACACTGCTCTAGTCCTTCAATAAGCCCATCACATTTTCACCATTTTGCCTATGTATACTTTTTCTGTGGTGGTAACACTGAAACTATGCATCAAAGCCATTTTTAAGAGCAGTCCTGGCAAATGGTTCAAAAAACTGGCGTGAAATTCTTGGCTTTTTATCACATACCTGTTTGTTCCTTTTCTAGCTTTTTGTTTGGCCCTTTCTTCCCTTGATCTTTGGTTTTATTCGCTTCCTCATGCTGTCTTTGTTCAGCAAGAGATTTATTCAGCACTTGTGTGATCACGGAATCTCCTTCACCAACCAAAAACATGTTCTTAAACTTGTTATACAACATTGTAGACTTTTCCATGATAACCTGACTAACTTTGAATCGTCGTATCTGAGAAAACAATATACATTCATCATAATTGTTTGCCTAATTGATTTAAATAATTTTTAAATGAAGTAATGACAAAATTCAAAGAATCTACATGACTTGAAATCACTTACTTTTTTCAGTGTAGTGATCATCTCTGTGTGTTTCTGAGCTTGTTGCATTGTGACCTGAAGTGAAGCAAGTTCATCCAAGGCCTCAATGCATCGGTTCACATCCTTCATGACAAAACAGTAATTTCATAGCTGTTAATTATCATAATACTTATAATCTGTTTCTAAAGATCACTTAAAAAAAATAAGGTAGTGCAAAATGACCAGTAATTTATCCCTTATCTTAAATTTACATACTTATAAGATCATGTGAGAAAATCAAAGATGAAGCTATAAATGCAGTACTGTAGTTTTAAATGAAGTTAAACACTTACAAGATTATCAATTTTGAGGGAATTTTTAATCTCAGCATGTATCCTTTGAAGTCGAGAATCCATTGATGTTTCTATAAATTAAAATATGTGAAAAACAGTGAACAGGTTTTCCAAAACCAGTATTTCTGTATACAGGCTAAGTATAATGAATTAGTGGACTCAAAAAAAAAAAATTTCTCAGTAATCTTTACTAAGAAGCTCACAGATACACACAATAGCTTAACTAAGAATAAGTACTTATTGCCATTTTTAGCGTCTGGATGCGAAAAGCAACATGCAGTGTAAAAGCACAAAAGCACCACCTGGCTGCGTTTTTTCTACAATGAATAGTCTGCATATGATAACTCCTCTGCTCTCCAGTCCCTAAACACCTGCTTTTCCTTATGTTTAACCAAGAGATTTGTCTGAAATGGGAAAGCATCCAGCTTTCGGCAAGTGTACTAAAATTTGACACTGTCAAATAATTAATGAGCATTAAACAAAGACAACTTAAGTTCACTTGATTATGCTTAAAATACAATGCAATTTATATAAAGCCCATTAGGGATTTGAAAAAGTGTATCTGTAGGATATGAGTATGAAATGATTCCAAAACCAATACACGAAAAGTTATGTCTATGTAACTTCCTTTCCATGTATAATTTTATGTATCTTAGAAAGTGAAATAACTAACCTCGCTTCTTCTCCACTTTCTTAACTTCTGGCTTCTTTCCTTCATCTTTATTCTGCCTATCAAATGTTAACACAGATATTTCAAAACATTGGAACTTTGTGACTGATCACTAAATGCCCACAATCCCTATGCAAAAACTAAAAATGTTTTCCTTAAAACAAGTCAATAACCTAGACTGCAAAGGAATTGACTGTAGAAATTGAATGGTGCAGTTCCATAGCATAAATATAAGCAAAACTCAAATTAACATGCTAAATTAAATCATATCTAACTTTTCAGTGACATCATAAATAGTGTGTTGCTAGAAGAACGATTTCAGGGTCACTGGACAAATAGGCCACAATGGGAAGATAATACCTATAAATATTTAATGGCTTCTACATCAATTCTTTTTAAGAGCCGCATGTTAAAATAGACCAATTTAATTGTTGTGCACGTAACACGTAGATAAATGAGTTTTGAAGTTAGCTTTAACGTTAAATAGACGTAAGATACCAATTTTTTTTTTTTTGGCCAATATATCAAACTTGAATGACGTCCAGTAACATTCACTAACATTTCACAAATTAAAAGGTACCATTTTATTGTCAATCACAAAAATCACCACTTAAAATTAAAATCTTAATTTCTAGTATCTTAGCTTAGAGTTCAGGCCATATTATGAACCAATTCAAATAGACAAGAACAAAAAATATCTAAAAATCAGGTTTTTTTTTTTAAAAAAACTTTATTTTAAAATTTTGGTTACAGTTTCATTTTTTTCTTAACAAGTCTACTGTTTAATCTCTCAGGATTAAAAAAACATTTATTAAGATTCTAAAGAATTAAACAACAAAGGAATGTCAAGGGAAGGGCCCCATTCTCAGGGGGTATAACTGCTATTCCAGTTTAATAACTAGCTTCAAAACAAAATGAATTTTTATATTTTCTAAATGAATAATGTACAACCACCATCTTCGTCTGAGCTTATTACTTTCAAACACAAAGCTTCATTTTAAGCTTGGTTAAAAAAAAAAAAAAAAACAGGAATGATGGCCGACCTTAGTATGTAGTGTGTACCTTACATGAAATTTGTTAACAATCATAACACAGTAATGCCATTAATAATGAAGTCCTCAATTTAGAATCTGGAACATTCTTCCATCAATGGGGGGAAGGGGGAAATTCAGTCCAATGAGTCTGTCTCAACATCTTCATCTCTTGTTTGCTCCACTTGTATTCTCTTTTCAGTAACTGGATTAATGCTTTGAGCCCAAAATGAGATATATTTTTTATTACTGTAGATTACATGTTGTTTGGCTGGGAATACAATACAATAAACTTTATTTTGCATAATGCATTTCACACAAGCTGCATCTGAAATGCTTTACAGAGCAAAACTGTCCAAGTACAAAGTTTTGTAATAACAGGAGAAGGAAAGAAAACACAAATATTAGAATTTGAGAAAGTTACATTGGAGGACATTCAAAAGAAACTGAAATACATAAAGTTAACTTTAAGATACTAAAGAAGGGTTGGGCTACATATACTAATAACAACTAATTTTATATCTTAATTTTGGGAGCACAATAAAGTCAAAAGCAACAAACAGTCCAACAGCTTTTCAGTGAAAAGATAGAATAGAAAATGATAGGTGACAAAGAATAACTTAAATATTTACAGAAGTGCTTAAAGTCTAACAGATTAGAGGGAATAATATTTTTGAGCTTTAGATAAGTTATTTAAATTACTCCCTCAAGGAGCTAAAACTACTTGTATATCCTCCAAACTAAGAAAGCAGAGTAAAACACTGTACTTGTCAAGAAAGACTTTGGCTTACGGATATATTATATAAAGAAAAAGAGTACAAAATTATTCCAAGAATCGTTTCACTGCTCATGATTAACTTTGTCTTATTGACCTAGAGCATGTTTTAAAAATCACCTCACTAAAACAACAAAAAAAACAAAGTTTAGTCAGAATGTAAGACGCTTCACAAGGAAAGAAAAGCATGTCAGAGAAAGAACTCAGAAGTGACAGTCTAAAGGTAACTAGGAAAGCAAATGTAATAAAGACATGAAGTCTGTTTATTATCATTGCTATTACTTTTCCTTCTAGTAATAAAATAATAAGGGGAAAGAAATTCCCCGTGGCAAGTATGATCTCTATCAAAATTTAAGAGAAAACAGCTTTGAATTTGATTTATATTGCACATATATAATAATGTACACCCTGTCAGCCTTCAGATTTACTTTTACTGGCTTCCTGGGTTTCCAAATGTGCTTTTGTTACTTTTGCTGGTCTTTAGGGTGAGGCCTGCTTGGTGGTGTGGTGAATAAGGGTATTTCCTGCATTCTTTCTCCACCAGTATATTACCAACTCTCCTTCTATATGTATTATATCATACAAACAGATAGTAGAGGATGAGTACACTTATTGCAAAGCCACTATCAAATCCTATCTGCACTTTGTTTAAATTCAAAAATAATTTACAGAGTGACTGCCTGAGTCAATTTCATCCTCTCAGAAAAGAATGAAGCCTGAAATAAGATCATCATCATATACTGAAGATTTTTCTAACACATGGGAAAAGTCACTTCTTCAAAAGGCTTCATAAAGTCTGGAAAATGAAAGTCTATTATTTAAAAATTCCATGCTAGCCTTTAAAAAGAACCCAAAATTTAGAAGAAAAAAATACTTACTGCTCAGTTTCCATTTGTTCCTCTTGCTTGCGTTTTCGATCTGCTGCTTCTTTCTCATGTTGGCCTTTCAGCATATTCCTTCGGTGAGCAGTCTGAAAGTTCCTCCCACCTTTTCTCTTCTGTTTTGAGAATTAGGATGGTTTCAGTTAACTATAAAGTCAATGACTAGTGCTTATGGAATTACAACCTTGTGAAAAGCAGCAGCTAGTTTTTAAAAAAGGGATGAATACTCAAATTAGCAACCTAAAAATAGTCTTTGAATTACACCTATCTCTGCAAGTTTAACTTTGATTAATGACCGTGAAATAATCATCTTGTTTTATGCCCGGCTATAGGAGTGATGTCCTTTGGATAAAATGTAGTATGTCTCTCTGTCTGCCTCTCTACAGAGTGAGTTAACTTTAGTGACAAGCACACTACATGACCTATCCAGTTTAAAATTTTTGGTTTCTAAAAGATTAAGAAATGAGCCAAAAATCAGATAAAAGCAAACAAAAGATTTGCATGACCTGGATCTGTAAATCTCTAAGGCTATATACAACATTTTATTTTCTACACAAAAGGATACACAGCTTTAGTAAGATTCCCAACCACTATGGCGTCCAAATAAAGTTACATACCACTGATAAAATGTACAATAGGCCTGAAGAGTGTTAATATATTTCTTGGGGGTAAATAACAAAAATCTCTATATAAATCCACCTCTTTTAACATGTGTCTTCACTGGGCACAGCCTATTTCATTTCATCTACCTTTTCTAGACAGATGGAGTTATTGGAAAGGTACTGTTTACTTAATTTCCAGATCATAATTGTAAAACAGTAAGATAAATTTAGAGAACAGACAATAAAGGGACATTTTAAATACACTTTGTAACATAGCTAATTCAAGTCTATTCAAAAACGTGAACAAATTCAGTTTAACTGCCACTGATATTTATAGACTTCCTCCAAAATATTAAAAGCTCCTTAACTAGGTAAAGATTAAGAAATATATAAACGGCCAGGTGTGGAGCCTGTAATCCAGGCACTTTGGGAGGCCAAGATGGGAGGATCATCTGAGGTCAGGAGTTCAAGACCAGCCTGGCCAAGATTGCAAAACCTCGTCTCCACCAAAAATACAATAATTAGCCAGTAGTGGTGGCACATGCCTGTACTTCTAACTACTCAGGAGGCTGAGGCTGGAGAATAACTTGAATCCAGGAGGCAGAGGTTACAGTGAGCCAAGATCGTGCCATTGCACTCCAGCCTAAGCAACACAGCGAGACTCCATCTCAAAAAAAGAAAAAAATATACATAAAAACTAAGAATAGAACAGCCATTTTATATATGTAGACTTTATACCTTTTCACCTTCTTGATCATCTCCTTCTTCTTCAGAATCGGAAGTTGATGTAACCCCTGTTTTAGCTAGATTTTTCCTTTTTGATTCAACTTCTTTCTTCCCCTCTTTTTTGTCTGGCTCTTTTCTTGGCTTATCTTCCTCCTTCTGGCCCTCTTCATCCTTCTTAAGCTGTTTTTTAGGTTGTTTTTCCTCTTGCCCCTTTTTCTTACTTTTGTCCTCTTCAGTAATGCTATTTCAGAGAACATAACAATGTATATTTGTCATTCAACTATATTCTCCCAGTCAAGTGAACAGTATTTTAGGTATCAGTAAGCTATAATTTTTAATTTAAAGGCAACCTAAAGTAAAACAGAGTGTCTTCACTATCCAATCATAAAAGGAATTCTGTCACAGAACATCCTTTTGGTATAAATTAGAAGATATAAGGTGGGTAGATCCCTGGCTCTTATCGAACTTAAATTCTACATATTTGTTAAGAATAAATTATGTTTAAAAAGTAGACATACTGGGAGAAATGGAATTGCGGAAGTGAAATCAAATACGGTCATTTTAGAACTCATATAAATATTCTTTGCAGGGTAAAAAGGTCGCAACTTAAGCATGTAATGATAAATACATAGCCAATTAAGCATGTTTTCAGACAGTGCTGTGCTGACTAGCACCTAAGTATTCCCATCACCACTGAATTTCACAGAGACCACTAAAACAAGAGAAACTACCTAAACTGCTCAATAATCCTAATTACTGCTGCATATTTATGCAAGTTGGTACTACAGAAATAGGCTCTAAGAGAATCAAATTATGCAAATACTAACCACGTAATTAATTTTATGGTTGATACATATTCTTCCAAAACAATTCCTTTAAAGCTCGAATAAGCTGTTTAAAAACTATAACCTTTTGACTGTCCAAAGAATTTCATTGAGATTTTCTCAAATTATTCAGTTAAATCAATGAATTTGAGAGCTCGAAGACTTATTCAGTTCAACCTCTTCCATTTGACAGATGAGAAAATGATGCAAAAGGTCAAATAACAAGCCCAGTGTCTGAATTCCAAATCCATTAACCTCTTTCCAGACAAGGGATTCCTTGACCACTTAAGAACTATTAAGTTGGAAGAGAAGAAATTTACTTTTGCCCCTTTACAAACTTTCTATTACATAATTATCATTGGGTATGCTTATTTTCTAATGGTCCTATGGGTTTCATCCTTTTAACTTTAGCCTCTCTGGGATTAAAACCATCCTTTTAATAAATGAAAGTAAAAGCATGCAAGTGAAACTATTTGCTTTCTTCAGGACATCTACTGATGTATATCTTTTGATAATCGGTTTCCTAAAAATGGGACTAGAGTCCCATTTAAAAAGGCATTTCTTTGTCTCAAACAATACTGGCCAACTACTTTTCCCAAAATGTTATACCTGTATGGAAGGAAATAGCTATGAAAAATACAAATACCATTTGACCCAGCAAATCTGCTTCTAACAATGTATCCTAACCAATATATTTGCATTATGTACAAAAGAATAGATGACAATGTTTTTAAAATCATGTATCAATACATAGGATAGATCTTAAGAATTATAAAACATATACAGTGGGATATCATACAGCACGTCTTTAAAAAGTGACTTTAAGGATTTATTTTAAAAATTTATCCTAAGGTCATAAAAAAGACTATTTCAAGGTGTGAAATAATCTTTGTGCCAAAACAAATAATTTGCATAAACATGACTATCACTGCTTGCTACCAATGAGTCTTTTCCCAGTGGTTCTTCCATAAAATACAGACTTGTGACAATTTCCCTTTTCAGTAGTTCAAGAGATATTAGCAAAGTTGTATTTGTAAATTTCTTAATATTTTAATATATGTTAATATAAGCAAAGACTAATGTAAACACAACCCCAAATACTTCAGTAGGCTTTAACAAACATTTCTGAGGATTGAGAGTTGGTTTTTAGCTCTTCTGGGCTCTATTTTACTGTCGTGTCACATCAGTACCCATGGCAAAGAAACAGACGCTAAGAGATACATGGTGTTCTAATGGTGAAGAGCAGAAGTTTAAAAAGAGCTTACACAGTTTAGTTCTGCACTCCACTGAGTATGTGCCCAGATACACAACCAAGAGTAGTTACAGCTCACACTCAGCCTACGCACAGCATGAATAAGAAATAAATGTTGTAAAGGCTACTGCTGTTTTAGGGTTGTCCATTGCCTCAGGAAAAAGCTCACTAATAGAGAAACTGACACCAGGACCAAAAACCTAAAACATGTAGTGACTTGCTTTGGGGCTGGGAGACTGGAAACCCTAATACGTTATTATACAGTGGGTAAAACCATTGGACAGTAGCAAAAATAAGAAAATACATTCAATGAACTTGTGGCTTTGGATGAAGAAGCTTCAAAATGGAATACTGGCAGCATGAAATGACCATCAAGATAAATCTGATAGTGTTCAAGAAAGAGATGTGTTCAAAAAAGATTAGCCTATTTTCAAGGAAGGATGTAGGACTTTCGAACAGGGTGATAGCCTGAGTCAAAGACCCAATAAAGGGTATAGCTGCAATCCTTAAGAATTAAAACTGGACTTCCTTAATCCTTCAGATGGACAAATGATTCCTGAGGGATGGTTTCTCAGAAAAACCTATAAACTCAAAGTATCTGTTATTAAATACATAAAGATGAGCATGTCTGAGAAAAGCCTTACGAATAATTGCATAGGAAGCTGACCAGAATTAAACACACATACAAAAGTATTATATTACCAAAAGTGACACCAGACTGCATCAAGAGAAAGTGAGAGAAGGATAAGTTCCTAAAAAGGAACACCGGGCCCTCACATTACTATGGTCTGAAAGCAGGCTGAGAAAGCTGCTCAGCTGATAAGCAGGGCGGTATTTTCCAATGACCTTTTCAGATGCAACAAAGGATGATACTGAAAAAGTAGAGAAGTTCCTGAGGAATCAGCCAAAAGCCATGAATACAAACGGAGTGGGAAGCATACTCCCAGGGAAAACTGGGACCTAATCAGGGAACACTAATTATATCCAAAATAGAGGGATCTCACAATATTTTCCCAGCAGAATTTCAGATTTCCAAGGGAATAATGACTGCAAACTCACCTGTTAAGTACTCAATTTCTTAATTCCACTACAATAAAGTATACTGTATTTTTTCTGCCACCATTTTTAAAAATTGACAGGTAAAAATTCTATGTGTTTATGGTGTGCAACACAATGTTCTGATGTATGTATACATTGTGGAATGGCTAAATCAAGCTATTTAATGTACTACCTACCTCACATACGTATTTTTATTTCGTGATGAGAACCCTTAAAGTCCACTCTCTATTCAGTAATTTTCAAGTATACAATATATTGTTATGTGTCACTATTTTTCAAAGTAAATACAGACCGGCAGTAAAATTCTTTAAATATATTTTGGTTGAAACATACCAATTCTCTAATAGTGTTCTACAATTAGAATTTTCTATAATCAGTTCATTCAAAACAATGTAAATCTATGCTTAATAGACATACCCCACTTAAGCCTAAATCTATGCTTAATAGACATACCCCACTTAAGCCTTTCAAATCTTTAAACACAATAGCCACAAAAAGTTTTTCTCCTCCTTTGTCTAAATATACTGTATTCCTTCTGGCAAAGATGCCCCAAAAAAGTCAAAGTAAAAAGGATCCAAGTAGAAAAGGCAGCAAGGGAAAAATGCAAAAAAACCAAAAAACACTCGTATTTCCTGGATAACTGAATTATTATTCTGAAATGCTTTGAAAATTAAATTTACATACAAAAATTATTTTAGCCCATTTTTAAATAAAGCACCTATTCTGGAGGAGATTTAAAAAAAGATCTGGGCCACCGTGGTGGCTCAAGCCTGTAATCCCAGCACTTTGGGAGGCCGAGACGGGCGGATCACGAGGTCAGGAGATCGAGATCATCCTGGCTAACACGGTGAAATCCCGTCTCTACTAAAAAATACAAACAAAACAAAACAAAAACAAAAACAAAAACTAGCCGGGCGAGGTGGCGGGCGCCTGTAGTCCCAGCTACGCGGGAGGCTGAGGCAGGAGAATGGCGTAAACCCGGGAGGCAGAGCTTGCAGTGAGACAAGATCCGGCCACTGCACTCCAGCCTGGGTGACAAAGCGAGACTCGTCTCAAAAAAAAAAAAAAAGATCTGTAGGCTAGCCACAGTGGCTCATGCCTATAATCCCAGCACTTTGGGAGGATGAGGTGGGAGAATCGTTTGAGACCAGCCTGGGAAAGATGAGACCAGTCTCATGAAAAAAAATTAGCCAGGTGTGGTGGCACATGCCTGTGGTCCCAGCTACTTGGGAGGCTAAAGTGGGAAGATCCCTTGAGCCCAGGAGTTTGAGGTTACAGTGTGTGACTGAACCACTGCACTCCAGCCTGGGCGACAGAGTGAAACCCCATCTTAAAAAAAAAAAAAAAATTTTTTTGACATTGCTTCAAATATATTCTGTGTAAAATTCCCGAAACATAACATCTTGCCCAATTTCTCTATTATGTATTTTACCTTGTATTATCTTAAGTATCTATATAAATTGATATACCCAAAAGTCTTAATGAAATGATAAACAGCCATTCCTTACCAATTTTTACTTTACAAAATTTTTCCAGTTTTTTCTGTAATTTTAAGAAATATCAAAATAACAACAAACATCCTGTAAGAGAAAACTGATAAAAACGCAGAGATATGTGTTTGTTTGAAGTCAAATGTCTCATTTATTGCATAACTAATTATACATTAAAAATAAACTCACATGTCACTCTCTGAAGGACAGGGTTGTTTTACCATTTTGGGTCGGCCTCTTGGTTTTGGAATCTTGACTTCTGTAGCTAATGTACACATGGAAAAAAAATCAGTAACTACTAGTTTCTAGTTAAGATACAAATCTGATATAAATATTAGAAATGATACATACTATATAAGAATATGAGTAGCTTATTAGATACAATTATTGCTAAATTTAAAAAACACCTCCCCACCATGATTCAAATGAGCAACAACAAAAAATTTATAAAGAGGTAAACTGAGTAATCCTCATTTTGTCCTTATTATGACTGAGAGGGCTTAAAACATTTTTCTCTATCATTTTGACAGTAATGTCACAAAATTCAACTTTAGAATAGGAAGCAGCACTTATATTTAATATTCATATACATACTATATATATTACTTATGCAGTTACATATCTTTGGAAGTTCGTATTAGAATTCACTGAGTTTCCTAGCACTATTTTATCCACTACAATATGAAACTCCAAAATATTATGTAAATAAAAATTTTTTTTCTTTTCTTGGTATTACTCATCTTACCCCCCATTTTCAGTAAGAATTCTAGTAAAAAGTAGAAAAAAATTCAATTTTGGTTTTGTTTTACTTTGTATTAGGAAGATTTTTCCAAAATATTTCCAATTTGCCAAATTAAGAAAATACTTTTACAGAGCTGCATACTGTAAAAATCAAAATCCCTATCAACAGAGAACGCAAAAATTTAAAATATTAATGGCTTTAATCAAATGCTATTTCTCACTCTCTGATTATAACTCCATTTTGAAACCTTATGACTCTTAAGTGAAAGGTAAAATAAACCCATTATTCATGATAATTTTAACCTCACCACAGCCTCTCTTACCACTATTTAGGGAAAACATAACAGAGATAAAGCAAAGTTTATTTCAAATTTAAATACTTTGAAACAGAGCACAAATCATGTTTATCTCCTTTGAAATCTGTATGTTACACACAATCAATTGCCTTTTCACTTCATTCCAAAATATTTGAGGCAGCAACACTTTAAATGGACTGGAATATTAATCACAAGCCAAACAGATATTTAAACATCAGCAATCCTACCTGCAGGTCGTCCTCTTTTAGGACTCACTTTTAGATTAACAGATGCTGTTGCTGTTGTCACTACTCCTGCCTCCTCAGTTTCTACTTGTTTTTCTGCCTGAATTACAAAAATTTAATTAACTTATTTAGCAAATAGTAGGCACTCAGAAAGTTTAATTCCATGGCAAAAATACGCCAGTCTACGGTAACGTGAATTCAAGTACAGATATAACCTCTATATGATCTTTGTTATTTTTCAACAATCAGAGTAACATCTTCAAACTTAGTTTATAACTCTAGTGAACAATTCTTAAAAATTAACTTCTTAGAAATGAAGTCATTTGTAAAAATAAAGCTAATATTCTTGATGCAATATGGAGAACAAAGTATGTCATTACACTGGAACTAACACTGCTTTTTCTAATTCTTCGTTCATATAGACACATTTTATTTCTAAACTGACACTGTGACCTAACAGTTCTCCTCTAGGAGTTATTCTTATTTCCCATAAGAAGGGATTTACTACAGCATAGAGTAAGGAATCCTCTGACCATTTGCAAACTCTAATGCCCTTTGATAATTGTTGGTATGACTCTCCTGGAGAGAATGGCTTCAAAAGAGAATCAGTATTATTGATTTAAGCATTAACATGGAACAAAGGTTAATAACCACAAATTAGAAACGAAATGTAAACATGAGGCAGCAGTTGGTACTGATCATAACTGCAAGAGGAGGAAAGAGAGAGACCAAAGGAGATGGGCTCCTTTCCCATCTCCCCCAACTCTTTAAAATTCAGCATTAACTGTATCACTAAAGATATAAGCAAGGCACTCAAAAACATGCATAATCCAATCTCATTGATTAAAAAAATTAAAAATTGCCTTTTCATCAATGATTTGATTTGTAAACATAATGCCCAGTGTTGGTAAGCAGGCGGAGAAGCATTCATACATTGACTATCAATGATCAATAAGCTGGTACCAATAAACTAATACTTTATGATAAAGAGTGTAATTATGAATGAGTATTGGCAATAGAGAATGTGCTAATCTCTATATAGGGCTGGACACAGTGGCTCACGCCTGTAATCCCAGCATTTTGGGAGGCCAAGGTAAGTGGATCACTTGTGGTTAGGAGTTCGAGACCAGCCTGACCAACATGATGAAACCCCTTCTCTACTAAAAATACAAAAATTTAATTAGCCAGCCTTGTGGTGCACACCTGTAATCCCAGCTACATGGGAGACTGAGGCAGGAGAATTGCTGGAATTCAGGTGGCAGAGGTTGCAGTGAACCGAGATTCGTGCCACTGCATTCCAGCCTGGGTGACACAGCAAGACTGTCTCAAAAAACAAAAACAAAATCTTTATACGGCAATTCCACTTCTACGAATGTATCCATTTCTTTATTACGTTTTTAAACATTTCTTTTAATAACTGAAACATAATGAAGCATATTAAAAGTATTATTAAAACTCATCTAAGGTAACCCTTGAGTTGTTCTCAGAGAACACTAAAATTCCTCCCTGAACATTATTAGCTCAGGTTTTATTTCTAGAGTTTTAAGAACTTACAAAGTTGACCTGCCCCAATCCTGATTCGATAGCTCTGAGTCAGGGAACCAGGATTCTGTGTTTTTAAAAAGCTCCCCAGTTAACAAAGCTTAATAACTCAAGACTGAGAGCTCTTTTCCTACTGAGAAGAGGGCATAATTTGGCTAAAATTATAACTGATCAATTCTTTGGTGCAAAGAAGACTCTCTTCACTTAACTTTCTGCTTTTGGAAATAAATCAAGACACTGAATAAGAATTATAGGTAGGGTTGGGCGCAGTGGCTCATGCCTGTAATCCCACTCAGCACTTTGGGAGGCTGGGGCGAGCAGATTACTTGAGGTCAGGAGTTCAAGACCAGCCTGACCAACAAGGTGAAACCCCATCTCTATTAAAAATGCAAAAATAAGTCAGGCGCCTGTAATCCCAGCTACTCAAGAGGCTAAGGCAGGAGAATCACTTGAACCCAGGAGGTGGAGATTACAGTGAGCTGAGATCCTGCTACCACACTCCAGCCTGGGCAACAGAGCAAGACTCCATCTCAGAAAAAAATTAAAAAGTTAAAAAAAAAAATTATAGGTAGAAGAGATGGTTTCTAAGGAGGTACCAATAAGCATAACAAGTTCATCGATAATAATTAAAAATATATTAACACTAAGAGATCAGCCCTACCATGCATGTGTGTTCACGACTATTATAGCAAAATCATGCAAGTCAGAACCATTCCTCATGAAAATAAAATCAGAAACATTTTATCTAAAGAAAGGACCAATGAAGCTATATGAAATACACATATTTAAAGTTCTTTCCACTCTTAGGATATGCTTAAATATTTAAACATCTTAAATGCAAATATTTTACACTATTGACTACAGATTTATTTCTTCCGTATTTTACTTGCTCTGAGACCTCTAACCCTTTAATTCATTTTCTCTTCATTTTTTACCCCACTTTCTAGCTCTAACAGCTTCCTTGATCTTAACTAAAAACACGCCACCTCACACGCACACAAAAACCTCATGGGATTACCATTCAAATGCATTCATAAGTCCTCCACATCCTTGTTTTGCTATATCTGTCCCACAAATCCTCAAGAAAGAGGTTACTATACAATTCTACCTTCTCTGTTGTATTATTCCCAGCTGCTGAGGCCTGCTGGAAAAAAAAAAAAGTACAAACATGCATTCATTTTATGCAATCTCAGTTGAGATCTCAAAGTCACTTTACCCTCTCTCTGATCAGGCCTCCTTCTCCCATCAACAGCTGCATCAACACTCAATCCATTCTTCCTGACTTGTACCACACCCAAAGTCTTGCTCTGATGTGGGTAGGGCAGAAGGGAGTAAGGGCCATAGAAAGGAATTCCCTTAATTTCCTGGTGTCCCAAGAAATTTTCAGAGCCTCTTTCATCCCTCTCCTTCAGTGTTAGAGACTGTAACATCCATCTCTTCCTTGTTAAGTCAATTCCTTCAATGTCCCCTCCATTCTCTGATCCAACACATATTTATGTAAAATAATTTATACTGACTCTACATCTGTGATCTTTCCTAATTTTTTTTTTTTTTTTTTTTGGAGACAGAGTCTTGTCCTGTCGCCCAGGCTGGAGTGCAGTGGCCGGTTCTCAGCTCACTGCAAGCTCCGCCTCCCGGGTTTATGCCATTCTCCTGCCTCAGCCTCCCAAGTAGCTGGGACTACAGGTGCCCGCCACCTCGCTCGGCTAGTTTTTTGTATTTTTTTTTTTAGTGGAGACGGGGTTTCACCATGTTAGCCACTTGATCTCCTGATCTTGTGATCCGCCCGTCTCGGCCTCCCAAAGTGCTGGCATTACAGGCTTTCCTAATTTTGCAAAGAAAGTGTTAGGGCATCTACTGTCTTTTGTCATTTTAACACTTTCCCTTAGCCATGAAAACCCCTATTAAGTTGCCACATTCTCCTTTCCTTCAAATATTTCAAAAGCACAGTGTAACTTTACCATTAAACATTTATTCTCTAACCCCTTAATTTAGTTTCTGTCCTTACCATTCAACTAAATGGAGTTCACCTGAAAGTATCCTAGAAGAGTCTATTTGGCAAGTATCTTACTGGGACCCTCTGTATATCAGGACATTACTGACCACTTCTTCATTCTGGAACGTTCTCCCTTCCCTTGTTTAGCTTGATATCCTCTTAGATTTTCTCTTGACAGTTCATTCTCAGCCATAATTTCACAGAGCAACCTTCCCCACTCTCCATTATATTCCTTCAGGATTCTGGTTTCTGTATCCTCTCAATAAACAATTCTCCTTTGACCTCATCTATTACCCTGTCTTCATGCCAGAGACTGCATCTGTAACTTACATCTTCTCTCTTTTTGGTGCCAGAACAATATATATACAAAATATATATCTCTTCACTCCAATTCCCACAGGTGCTTCACCTTCCCCTTACTCATGCCTGTGATTCCAAACCAACATCCTCTGCACTCCCAATAACTAGTTATTCAAGTAAAGACCTTGGAGCCACCTTAGATTCTGCCCCCCGCCTTCACCAGCCACTTCTCATCAACCATCAACTTAACCTCTTTAAGTGCTCTTAAATCCCATCTCTCGTCTATACCACTTAAAAAATCTGCTATAAGATCCTTGTCCTTCCAGTCTCATGCCAACTCCTTAGAAAGGCCGTTTGTAGCCTAGTCAGCTGCCAACTCACTAACTCCCCATTTAGACCCTCTTATTTTAAATATTTATTTTTTGTCTCAAAAAAAAAAAAAAAATTAAGTTCAATGGAAACAAAGACCTTGTCTTCTTTATTGACTACTCAAATCCATGCCAAGGCAAGTTAGTACTAAAATTCTGAAAGAATTTTACAGTGAACTGGTTTCAATGCCCCAATCCAATCCCCATCATTCACACTGCTTTAAAAAAATGATGCATTCTTTGGGAGGCCAAGGCAGGTGGATCACAAGGTCAGGAGTTCAAGACCAGCCTGGCCAACATAGTGAAACCCCGTCCCTACTAAATATACAAAAAATTAGCTGGGTATGGTGGCAGATACCTGTAATCCTAGCACTTTGGGAGACAGAGGTGAGCGGATCACTTGAGGCCAGGAGTTTGAGACCAGCCTGGCCACTATGGTGAAACCCCATCTCTACTAAAAATACAAAAATTAGCCAGGCGTGGTGGTGCACGTCTGTAATCCCAGCTATTCAGGAGGCTGAGGTAGGAGAATCGCTTGAACCCAGGAGGTGGAGGTTGCAGTGAGCTGAGATCACGCCACTGCACTCCAGTCTGGGTGACAGAATGAGACTCTGTATCCAAAAAAAAAAAACACCCAAATTTATATTAAAAAAAAGAAAAAAATGAGGCATCAGGTTGGGCACAGAGGCTCACGTCTGTAATCCCAGTGCTTTGGGAGGATTACCGGAGGCTGGGAGTTTGAGATAAGCCTAGGCAACATAGCAAAACCCCATCTCTATTTAAAAAAAAAAAAGAAAAAATGGCCAGGCCCGGTGCCGTAATCCCAGCGCTTCAGAAGGCTGAGATGGCCGGATCACCTGAGGTCAGGAGTTCAAGACAAGCCTGGCCAACATGGTGAAACCCTGTCTCTACTAAAAACACAAAAATCAGCCAGGCGCGGTGGCTCACGCCAGCACTTTGGGAGACCAAGGCGGGTGGATCACTTGAGGCCAGGAGTTCAAGACCAGCCTGGCCAACATAGTAAAACCCCATTTCTACTAAAAATACAAAAAAATTAGGCGGGCATGGTGGTGTGCACCCGTAATCCCAGCTAATCGGGAGGCTGAGGAAGGAGAATCACGTGAACCTGGGAGGCGAAGGCTGCAGTGAGCCGAGATGGTGCCACCGCACTCCAGCTGGTGCAACAGTGTGAGAATCCATCTCAAAACAAAACAAAACAAACCACCAAAAAATACAAAAATTAGCCAGGCATGGTGGTGTGTGCCTGTAATCCCAGTTTGGGAGGCCCAGGCAGGAAAACTGTTTGAACTCGGTAGGTGGAGGTTGCAGTGAGCCAAGATTGCTCCACTTCACTCCAGCCTGGACAACAGAGCGAGCTCCGTCTCAGGAAAAAAAAAAAAAAAGGCCGGGTGCGGTGGCACACTTCTGGTAGTCCCCACTATTAGAGAGGGTAAGATGGGAAAATCCCTTGAGCCCAAAAGTTTGAGGCTGCAGTGAGGTGCGATTGCACCAGTGCACTACTCTAGCCTATGTATTAGAGCGAGACCCCATCTCTTAAAAATTTTTTTAAAGGAGGTATCTAAAATTTGAAGTAATTCAATCATTTCCCATCACTTCTGTAAGTTCCAAGGTCTTTAGGACAACGTCAGGTTTTTTTGGTACCTATTCCCTCAAACTTTATGGTGTGTTAATACTGAAATGCAATACTCAAGATGCTTGAAACGGAATTTCTGCTATGTGTCTGTATATGCTATTCAAATTGCTTCATGTGTCCTTCGCTGCTCCTTCATCTGCCTGACAAAATTCTGCCTGTATTTTAAAATCCTGTTATCACACCACCTCCAACCCATACTACATAGCAAATAAGCCACTATAATTATTTATTTTCACAGTTTACCTCCTCATGAGATACTGAACTCTTGGTTTTCTTTGTATCTTTGGTATATAATAATAATTTGAGACATAAATAGGTCAGAAAAGGGTGTGAACAAAACTTCGTATATCGAAGGAAAATTTCATATTAATTAAAAGCCTACTATGTACCTAACCTTGCACTGTCACTCACACTCATTTCTCACAACAATGTTGTGAAGTAACAATAACAAAAACATAATGGACAACACTTATATAGCACTTACTAGTGTTTAGGTACCAGGATTTAGCATAAACATTTTACATATGTTAAATCATTTCATCCTCCACAACCTTCGAGTATGTATTTCTAGCCATTTTAGAGAAACTGAAGCAGTCATTAAAATGAATGAAAACTGGTGCATTTCATTTCCTTTACCACTCAAGTTATTTTAAAGGTGCTACATCACTAAGAAAGAAACACAGATAGTTTTGCCAAGTAAAACATAACCCATAAAAAATTAAAGGGTTTAGAATAAAAGCTGAAATTTAAAGTTTCATTATATCTACTCTCCCTCAACCCAACTGAAATAAAAATTCTTTTCAGATCCCTGTGATTGGTAAGTCCGTGAAATTACCTTTCTCTTTCTCCCTCTTCTGGCAGCTTTTGGAGTAGTTATGTCAACTGCTTTAGTCACATCCTAAAAAAGAAAAAAGAAAACTGAATACTGAATAAATCATTCCAGGAATGAAAGAAACCTTCTTAAACTAAAAGTCACAAGCATGTTTAACTAAAAGCACTGGGGAAATTTGTTTTGCTCTGTAGAGTTCTGAAATTATCAACATTATGTCTCAACATTAATAAAGTGAGAAAAATGCATTTCCACTGTCAGATCAAATATAAAAGTCATGCTTGCTAGTACACCAGGAAGTTTGTCTATTTACATTTATAAAACTACTTTTTCTACACTAGAATTCTGAATTTTAGGATTGTGAATTTTAAAGGGTGGCTGGGACTTTGAAGATCGTCTCCAACCACTTCATGAGGCCTAGAAGGGCTAAATGAGTAATCTTTATACACAGATCATATACAGTTGGACATCAATCTAGGTTTTTAAAAATTTAGTCTAATGCTCTTTCCAGTAAATCCATCCCAATATACTTCCCTTTAAAAAATATTCTTAACACTACCACACCCTATAGTTGTACTTCATGTTTTACGCATAAAAATAACTTCAAATAACATGTATGCATCTTAAAGATGCACAACTTGTTTAGCAATAGTGTATTTAATACTTACACAAGGAAATAAGCCTTAAATATTTTCTAATTCACTTTTCAAGTACTTTAAAAATTACTTACTAATAATCATGGCCAACTTATTTCATTATTTGTTCCTTGAAACAAAACGGGTTTAAAATGTTAGGAGAAACAGAACATACCTCATTGCTGGTTTTTTCTTCATGGTCGGTATCTTCCTTTGAAACACTAGTTTCCTTTTCTTCAACTTCAACATCAGATGATGCATTTGATTGTTTAGTTGCTGCCTGTGAGCAATCAACTCTATTAATTTTGCAAAATAAGTTTTTACCCCAATAATATACGCAATTCTTTATTTTTATTTTTATTTTTTTTTAGAGATAGGGTCTCACTCTATCACCCAGGCTGGAGGCAGTGGTGCAATCGTGGTTCACTGAAGCCTCAATTTCTGGGCTCAAGGCATCCTCCCTCCTCAGCCTGAGCCCAGGAGGTCAAGACTGTTGTGAATCATGATTGCACCACTGTACCCCAGCCTCTGCAACACAGTCTCAAAAAATAAAAAAATTCCAAGACTATATGCTGACAAGGCTTGGCAATTTGGAGGATGAAAAAGACCATAAAGGTGCAATCACAGGACAAATGATCCAAGAGAAATTACAAAACGTAGTCAGGCACTGTGGCTCACATCTGTAATCCCAGTACTTTGGGAGGCTGAGGCAGGCGGATTGCTTGAGGTCAGGAGTTCAAGACTAGCCTGGCCAATATGGTGAAACCCCATCTCTACCAAAAATACAAAAATTAGCCAGGCACGGTGTGATGCGCCTGTAATCCCAGCTACTCAGGAAGTTGAGGCACAAGTATAGCTTAAACCCAGGAGGCAGAAGTTGCAGCGAGCCAAGATCAAGATTGCACCACTGCATTCCAACCTGGGTGACAGAGCAAGACTCTGTCTCCAGAAAAAAAATAAAAAAGAAAAGAAAATTACAAGACATTAATTTTCAGAAAACAATCAATTCCGTCTGTTAGACAGATGTCTTCCCACTACACAGTCAAGGCAATAATGATGAGAAACCACGTAGCCATTCAACAAATATTTAGTGATTAGCTATTCTTCTCACACATGCACATGCTGGGCACACAGGACATTAACCTTTGTTCACAGAGGCAACATAACTCTGTAGCAGGTACAGACAAGTACAGAAACAGTTATGATATGGTTTGATGAATCCATTAACAAGTAAGTACTCGGAGGTAATAAAGTCACTTATGATCATTTAATGTGGCCTTGGAGCATCAATGAAAGATTTATATGTTCCAGATAGAACAGTATCTAAAAAGTTCTCTAAGAAAAAGCATGGCACATGTGAAGAAATAAAATTTACAGGTTTAAGAGTAAAAAGCGGGCCAGGCGCAGTGGCTCAAGCCTGTAACCCCAGCACTTTGGGAGGCCGAGACGGGTGGATCACGAGGTCAGGAGATCGAGACCATCCTGGCTAACATGGTGAAACCCCGTCTCTACTAAAAAATAACAAAAAACTAGCCAGGCGAGGTGGCGAGCACCTGTAGTCCCAGCTACTCGGGAGGCTGAGGCAGGAGAATGGTGTAAACCGGGAGGCAGAGCTTGCAGTGAGCTGAGATCTGGCCACTGCACTCCAGCCTGGGCGACAGAGCAAGACTCCATCTCAAAAAAAAAAAAAAGTAAAAAGCTAGGCCGGGCATGGTGGCTCATGCCTGTAATCCCAGCACTTTGGGAGGTCGAGGCGGGTGGATCACAAGGTCAGGAGTTCAAGACTTGCCTGGCCAAGATGGTGAAACCCCGTCTCTACTAAAAATACAAAAATTAGCCAGGCATGGTGGCAGGCGCATGTAATCCCAGTTACTCAGGAGGCTGAAGCAAGAGAATAGCTTGAACCCGGGGTGGGGGGGTGGTGCGGAGGCTTCAGTGAGCCGAGACTGCGCCACTGCACTCCAGCCTGGGTGACAGAGTAAGACTGTCTCAAAAATAAATAAATAAAAATAAAATAAAAAAGGCTAAAAAGCTGTAGAATTTCCACTTTGTTGCTACCTCCCTTCTTTAGGTTTACTCATGCTCTTCCCAATTTTTGGACCTCAGGTCTTAAAAAGAGGACATTTATTGATGAATGAGAAACTGTCCCAATTATCTTCATAAAGACCTCCTCTCATAGCGCTCTGATCTTATTATAAAGCCATCTGTTTACTTTAAATCGTAAGAGCTCTGAGACATTCATTTGGGAATACGTACAACAACTGAAGAGTGCAATCGACAATACAAAACATTTTCCTAAACCTATAACCCCAGCATTTTGGGAAGCCGAGGCAGGCAGATCACAAGGTCAGGAGATCGAGACCATCCTCGCTAACACAGTGAAACCCCGTCTCTACTAAAAATACAAAAAATTAGGCTGGGCGTGGTGGCTCAGGTCTGTAATCCCAGCACTTTGGGAGGCTGAGGCGGGCGGATCACAAGGTCAGGAGATCGAGACCATCCTGGCTAACACGATGAAACCCTGTCTCTACTAAAAATACAAAAAATTAGCCAGACGTGGTGGCAGGCACCTGTAGTCCCAGCTACTCAGGAGGTTGAGGCAGGAGAATGGTGTGAACCCAGGAGGCGGAGCTTGCAGTGAGCTGAGATGGCGCCACTACACTCCAGCCTTGGTGACAGAGCGAGACTCCGTCTCAAAAAAAAAAAAAATTTTTTTTCTCTAAATCACATCAATACCAACACAAAGGAAAATAAGAGAACAGGTGTTTTCTGTAGTATGATAAAAATGAAACAAATTGGATAAAGGCAAACCACTCCATGAAAATTTAGTATCACATGTAAATTAATAAAAGCTCTGGACCCATGGGAAAAAACACAGAAAAGAAAGTATAAGGTGGCTGCTGACACCAATAAATATAATTTGCACAGTGTTATATTTGTCACATATTAATTTAACTCATGAGGTTCATATTTGAATACAATTCTATGGATTTAGAAATTAAAGGCTGGGTGCAGTGGTTCACGTCTGTAATCCCAGCACTTTGGGAGGCTGAGGTGGGTGGATCACCTGAAGTCAGGAGTTTGAGGCCAGTCTGGCCAACATGACAAAATCCTGGCTCTACTAAAAATACAAAAAGTTAGCCAGGTGTGGTGGCGGGCACCTGTAACCCAGCTACTCGGGAGGCTGAGGCAGGAGAATCACTTGAACCCGGAAGGCATAAGTTGCAGAGAGCCAAGACTGCACCATTGCACTCCAGCCTCGGTGACAAGAGCGAAACTCCATCTCAAAAAAATAATAATAATAATAATAATAAAAGAGAATAAGAAAATTAAAGCACACATCATGTAAGTTGCAAAACCTAAATTTAGGAGAATAGTACATACAGCTTTAAAGTCAATGATGTATTAAACCCTCAATCAGGAGGAGTTAAATAACTGAATAATTCCCAGTTTCTTGAGATCTGTTTACACAAAATAATGATTTCGTCAATTCGTTTTGATATAAAATGTCCAAGGTTCAACCTCACAAATAAGAACACAACAAGCTAATATGAAATTCACAAGGCTTTTAGTATTTATTTTCCTACAGCCAGGATAGTGATTATTCCCCAGGATTAAATAAGTAATACCAAATTTTATGTAATGACTTACCTGTTGACTTGAAAATTTCACTTTTGGATTGTTATCTATCTCCCATAAACCTTCATTAAAACCTTTTCTTTTATTTGGTTTGCCATATTTTTCCTTATTTTCTGAGTAAGGAAATATATCCTTTGGTCCTAAAAAAGCACTAAAAAAGGAGGAGGGAGGACGTTGAGTACAAAGCAAGCTCAAATATATAATTTATTAAATAATACACCCTATTATGCAATTATCAAAAATGCATAATCTAAACTGCATTACAAATCTTATATAAGTTAAAGGACAATTAATAATTCCAAATACTTTCATTAAATTCAGTAACAAGCTACTACTTAAATCTGTAATTCTATTAAGTAAAACCACAGAGGTTGCACAATGTGAATGTACTTAACACTGCTGAATGATACACTTAAAAATGGTTAAATCGCCAGGCGCGGTGGCTTACACCTATAATCCCACCATTTTGGGAAGCTAAGGTGGATGGATTACCTGAGCTCAGGAGTTTGAGACCAGCCTGGCCAACATGATGAAACCTTGTTTCTACTAAAAATACAAAAATTAGGCGGGCATGGTGGCGCACACCTATAGTTCCAGCTACTTGGGAGGCTGAGGCAGGAGAATCACTTGAACCCAGGAGGCGGAGGTTGCAGTGAGCTGACACGCCACTGCACTCCAGCCTGGGCGACAGTCAGACTCCATCTCAAAAAAAACACAAAGTTAATAAATTTGTTTTTTTTAACCTACGATGATAAACTACAAACTTTGACACATGAGCATTAATCAATACATTTAACTGCACCCCAAATATAGTTTCACTTCAAAATAACTTCTTATATTATACAACTCACAAAACTTACCACGTTTTTAAAATGATCAATGAGTTATGTTAAGAATTTCATTTTACTCAATGAGAGAATCAGACATGTTATAACCCATTCATTCATATAGGTACAATCAATTCTTGCTATCTGCGGTAGTAATGTTCTATAAAGTCACTGTGAAAACTGAATTAGCAAATAACTCAACCATTGCTCCTAGGGGAAATACAGGGTTAAGTTCCTGTAATCACAAGGTTTTCATAAACCAATAAATACATAAACTCATTTTACGTGTGTTTCCATTATTAAAGACACCTTATTTAATACAGATTGCTAACTCATTAACACTGAACTCACAGCCAACAGCGTATGTAACATGCGCTTTCTCTGTAAAGCACATTATAACCTTCTCGTACTTACCAACACTAAAGAACACTTTAGCATTAGGCTTGGGGGCTGGTTTAATTGGCAAAATGACCAACAAAAGCACAAAAATGCAAAACCCATGGCAATAAACAGATTGCAAAAAAGATACTTGCTTACAGTATGAGTGCTGAAAAAAAGAAGGCAAGCATTCCCTTGTTCAATCTCAGCTAAGAATGTGTTGTATCAGGACACTCAAATGTTTCTGCTACTCAGTGCATGTTTGTGACTGACCTGTACAACAAGTACTACTGATCTGGGCTTACAAATAAATTTCAGTGAGTAGGTACATTCGCAAATATGGAATCCACAAATAATGAGCCTCAACTGTTTGCATGTGTGTGTACATATATACACAGACAGTTCTTAATTTACTAAGAGGTTATGTCCCAATAAGCCCACTGTAAATCTAAAATATCTTAAGTCAGAAATCCATTTAAATACCATGAAAAACCCACTCAAGTCAAAAATCTAAGTTGTTAGTCCATTCTCACACTGCTATGAAGAAATACCCGAGACTGGGTAATTTCTATAGAAAAGAGGTTTAACTGACTCACAGGTTCCACATGGCTGGGGAGGCCCCAGGAAACTTACAATCATGGCAGAAGGCCCCTCTTCACAGGGCCTCAGAAGAGAATGCATGCAAGCAGGGAAAATGTCAGACACTTAAGAAACCATCAGATCTCATGAAACTCACTACTACAAGAACAGCATGGGGGAAACCACCTCCATCATTCAATTACCTCCACCTGGGTCCGCCCTTAACACATGGGGATTATTAGAATTCAAGGTGAGATTTGGGAGGGGACACAGAGCCAAACCATATCATTCTGCCCCGGCCCCTTTCAGAATCATGCCCTTTTAACAGTCCCCCAAAGTCTTAACTCATTCCAGCATTAACCCAAAAGTCCAAGTCCAAAGTCTCATCTGAGACAAGCCAAGTCTCTTCCACCTAGGAGCCTGTAAAATCAAAAGCAAGTTAGTTACTTCCTAGATACAATGGGGGGACAGGTACTGGCTATAAACACCCATCCCAAATGGGAGAAATTGGCTAAAACAAAGGGGCTACAGGCCCCATGCAAGTCCGAAATCTAATAGGGGCAGTCAAGTTCCAAAATGATCTCCTTTGACTCCATGTCTCACATCCAGATCATGCAAACGTAAGAGGTGAGCTCCCATAGCCTTAAAATGCTCTGCCCCTATGGTTTTGTATGCTACACACCCCACCTTGGGCTGGCGTTGAATGTCTGCAGCTTTTCCAAGTGCATGGTGCAAGCTGTCAGTGGATCTACCATCATCGGGTCTGGGGGATGGCGACCTTCTTCTCATAGCTCTACTAGATAGTGCCCCAGTGGGGACTCGGTGTGGGGGATCCAACCCCACATTTCCCTTCCACACAGTCCTAGCAGAGGTTCTTGAACCATGAAGTCTTTGTCCCTGCAGCAAACTTCTACCTGGACATCCAGGCATTTCCACATGTCTTTGGAAATCTAGGCAGTTTCCCAAACCTCAATTCTTGTCTTCTGCACACCCGCAGACCCAACACCACGTGGAAGCTGCCAAGGCTTGGGGCTTGCACCCTATGAAACAACAGCCTCAGCTATACCTTGGTCCCTTTTAGCCAAGACTGGAGCAGCTGGGACACAGGGCACCAAGTCCCAAGGCTGCACGCAGCAAGGGAGGCCCTGGACCCAGCCCAGGAAACCATTTTTCCCTCCTAGACCTCCAGTCCTATGATGAGAGGGGCTGCCATGAAGGTCTCTGATATGCCTTGGAGGCGTTTTCCCCCTTGTCTTGGTGATTAGCATTTGGTGGCCAGCTTGAATTTCTCCTCAGAAAATGGGTTTTTCTTTTCTACTGCATCATCGGGCTGCAAATTTTCCTTTTATGCTCCGTCACTTCCTAAATGCCTTGCTGCTTAGAAATTTCTTCTGCCAGATACTCTAAATCATCTCTCTCAAGTACAGAGTTCCACAGATCTCTAGGGCAAAGGAAAAAAGCCACCAGTCTCTCTGCTAAAGCACAGCAAGACTGATCTTTACTCCAGTTCCCAACAAGTTCCTCATCTCCATCTGAGACTACCTCAACCTGGAGTTCGTTGTCCATATCATTATCAGCATTTGGGTCAAAGCCATTCAACAAGTCTCCAGAAGTTCTCAACTTTCCCATATTTTCCTGTCTTCTTGTGAGCCCTCCAAACTGTTCCAACCTCTGCCTGTTGTTACCCAGTTCCAAAGTCACTTCCACATTTTCAGGTATCTTTACAGCATCAGTCCGCTTTCTGGTACCAATTTACTGTATTAGTCGGTTCTCATGCTGCTATGAGGAAATAGCCAAGACTGGATAGTTTATAAAGAAAAGAGGTTTAATTGACTCAAAGTTCCGCATGGCTGGAGAGGCCTCAAGAAACTTACAATCATGGCAGAAGGTACCTCTTCACAGGGGCGCAGGAGAGAGAATGAGTGCAAGCAGGGGAAATGCCAGACACTTAAACCATCAGATCTCATGAGACTCACTATCATGAGAACAGCATTTGGGAAATCACCCCCATCATTCAATTACCTCTACTTGGTCCTGTCCTTGACCTGTGGGGATTATTACAATTCGAGGTGCGATTTGGGTAGGGACACAGAGCCAAATCGTATCAGTAGGTCAGGGACCATCTGTACATATATATTTAGAGGCATTATCCAGGACGGACCCTGTACATCTCCTCCCCACATCAGTGAGTCATATAGAGAAGTCTGTCAGTTCTATAAAGCTAGACATAAGTATGTTGATAATTTTACTATGACAGCTGATATACATATACTCCCCAAAGCAACAGGAAAATGGAATTGATACTTTTTTCCTCTAAAATGTACTAACTTTTAAAATTATTACTATCATTAGATGTATATCACAAATTCCTTATCTGCTAAAATTCTTTAAGAATTAGGGAACTAATGAGTACAGTTAACATTCTAGTTAGAATTTTTTAAAGGCTCTAAAATAAAATTTCAATTAAAAGAAAGCTTAAGAGTTCTATTTAAATATGGCCGGGAGTGGTGGATCATGCCTATAATCCCAGCACTTGGGAGGCCTAGCCGGGGGGATCACCTGAGGTCAGGGTCAAAAGCCAGCCTGGCCGACGTGACAAAACGCTATCTTTACTAAAAATACAAAATTAGCCAGGCGTGGTGGCGCACGCCTGTAATCCCAGCTACTTGGGAGGCTGAGGCAGGAGAATCACTTGAACCTGGGAGGTGGAGGTTATGGGAAGCCAAGATCGCACCACTGCACCCCAGCCTGGGCAACAAGAGCAAAAGTGTGCCTCAAAAAAATAAAATAAATATATATATATAAAAAATGAGGGTATATAAAAGTCAGCTTTAATATTTAAATTCTGTAATGTTCATTGTATCCATGTATCTTAACTGCACATCCCATTTTCAAAGTAATATTATGCTAGGATTAAGGCAAACCAATTATTTACCAAATTTACTTTGGAGTTAAACTGAAATCATCTCATTCCATCAAAAACTGAAGATTTTACTAGACATCATTAATTCCTGTCCATAATCTCAAATTAGAAAAATTAACACATTTAGCTATAGCAGTACAACATTCCTCTTATGTAACAGGTTTCAAATTCCAAGTAAATGACTTGAGTTAAACCTCCATGAAAATATATTTCTGGTCAGAACAAACCAATTCAACACAAATTCTCCCTCCTGAAAAACAACAGTAAAGAGATTATTTTAAAAGTATAAACTCTTAAGACAAAAATAAAATTTGGAAGCTAAAAACAAGACTGAAGAAGTTGAATCTTAAGCACCCCCATTTACTAAATTAACATCCCCAAAGGGCTCAAAATTGCGGTCACCAGAAACTTCAGGAGTAGGAAAAGACCTCAAAAATAATTACAAGAAAATGTTTTAAAACCTCAAATGTGGCTTTTTTTTAACAGTATGGCTGGCTCTAAGTCTAAAAGCCACTGAAGACTGATCTACCACAAAGTTACTGTATAAAGATTAGAGATAAATTTTTTTACATGAATCATTTTTCTTAACCTCAAAGCAGTTCTTAAAAATGACCAAGCAAGGCAATCTTAATAATCAATTGGAAAAGTTACAACTGTTCTGTGACCTTTAAAAACTGTCAGAACATTAAGCAGTCTGTTACTGACAGTTACGTAAATGCATACAGAAACGAAATAGTAAAACCAATACTTACTTAGTATTCTGTAACTTAAAACATTAGGAACACTGAGATTAAAGTGTATCATTTCTTCGTTAAAACAAAACAAAACATGGCCGGGCGCGGTGGCTCAAGCCTGTAATCCCAGGACTTTGGGAGGCCCAGACGGGCGGATCACGAGGTCAGGAGATCGAGACCATCCTGGCTAACACGATGAAACTCCGTCTCTACTAAAAAATACAAAAACTAACTGGGCGAGGTGGCGGGCGCCTGCAGTCCGAGCTACACGGGAGGCTGAGGCAGGAGAATGGCATAAACCTGGGAGGCGGAGCTTGCAGTGAGCTGAGATCCGGCCACTGCACTCCAGCCCGGGCAACAGAGCAAGACTCCATATCAAAAAACAAAACAAAACAAAACAAAGAATAGTTTTCAACAGGGCCGGGTACGGTGGCTCACGCCTTTAATCCCAGTACTTTGGGAGGTCGAGGTGGGTGGATCACAAAGTCAGGAGTTCGAGACCAGCCTGGCCAATATGGTGAAGCCCCATCTCTACTGAAAACACAAAAAAATTAGCTGGGCGTGGTAGCACATGCCTGTAATCCCAGCTACTCAGGAGGCTGAGGCAGGGGAATTGCCTGAACCCAGGAGGCAGAGGTTGCAGTGAGCCGAGATTGCGCCACTACATTCCAGTCTGGGTGACAAAGCGAGACTCCATCTCCAAAAAAAAAAAAAAAAAAGAATACTTTGAACAGTGCTTGCCTTCTTCTAGTGATACTAATTATGATATGGCATGAGTCTATCTTCTATGCCTTGGCAAATTGTTATACTCCTTTCTAAGTTTGGATCAGATTCCAATATTTTACCCTTCATGCTTTCAATGTTGTGAAATATCCTCAATGTTTTTTGTTGGTATCACTTCTACTAATAGGATATCTTCATCTTTTCCATTACAACTACCTTTTTCATTTACGCTGATAAGCTTGCCTTCACTAAGTTTCTCTGGCTGGACAATTAGTGTCTGTCCAACTGCAAACCATCTATATTTACAAGGTAAGCCATTTATTCTATTATTCCATTTATATTAAATTCAAATTTCCCATCTAGCATTATGATTTTTACTGCACTATCATCTTTGATGATCAATTTCCTCATTTATTTTGGTAAACTGTCACATGGGGACATCATTAGGAGAGAGAGGCCAACTATACATCCCACTGTGCATGATTTTGAGAAACTGATGCACGGTGACCAATCACCAAGAAACTTTGAAAGTGACATTATATGCACCTGTAATTTACATCTCAATTTGTGGGTTGAAAGACTAGCAGCAAATTTTGTAGTTGATGTAATTACAGTTAATACGGCAGGGTAGGTGAAATTTTAACCATGTTGTTAGGGGACTGTTATTTAGCTAAGTCATGGCAATTGAAATTTGTGCCTACAGGAACTATGTAAAGCTAAGGACTGCCTATTACAGGTTTGAGCCACCGCGCCCGGCCTAAATTCCACTTTTAACAGACAGCAGTATTGCCATTCCTGCTTTCTTTGTGACATTATATCATTACTTGGTCTTGTTTTGTTTGAGCTTTGTCTCACAAAATTAAGACATAGCAAACTCAAGCCTGTAATCCCAGCACTTTGGGAGGCCGAGATGGGTGGATCACGAGGTCAGGAGATCAAGACCATCCTGGCTAACATGGTGAAACCCCGTCTCTACTAAAAAATACAAAAAAAACTAGCCGGGTGAGGTGGCGGGTGCCTATAGTCCCAGCTACTCGGGAGGCTGAGGCAGGAGAATAGCGTAAACCCAGGAGGCGGAGCTTGCAGTGAGCCGAGATCCGGCCACTGCACTCCAGCCTGGGCGACAGAGCGAGACTCCATCTCAAAAAAAAAAAAAAAAAGACATAGCAAAATGGTTTATTAACACATAAAGTATTAATGAAACTATATTTATTCATAAAATGTAATGTTTGCATTTAGCTTTATTCACACCACCTCATTTTACACGTACCTTTTCATTACAATTGGTTTTTAATTTTGCTAAGTAAGTTTTTAAAAAAATTCACCCCTTACTCCTACTCCCAGATTCAGATTTACAAGTTGTACCTTTCATAAATTTTTTTATTTGGAGAGGGAGTCTCACTCGGTCGCCCAGGCTGGAGTGCAGTGGCGCAATCTAGGCTCACTGCAAGCTCCGCCTCCCGGGTTCACGCCGTTCTCCTGCCTCAGCCTCCCAAGCGAGAAGCTGGGACTGCAGGCGCCCGCCACCACACCTGGCTAATTTTTTCTATTTTCAGTAGAGATGGGGTTTCACCGTGTTAGCCAGGATGGTCTCGATCTCCTGACCTCATTATCTGCCCGTCTCGGCCTCCCAAAGTTCTGGGATTACAGGCATAAGCCACTGCGGCCGGCCCTGTACCTTTCATTAACCATTACGGTTCAACTGATGTCATACATAAATTCACGAATCTTAATATACCAAAAATTAACTATGTCCTTCCAACTGAAAGACTTTTACAAATGTAAATTCATAAGTACAAAAAACTTTTAAATTTGCACATTTTTTTTTAGTTCACATAATTCAACATCATTAAGTTATTCAGGAAATGTAAATCAAAAATCACAAGATACCACCCTCACTGCCACTCAGGCGGCCAAAAAATAACAAATAATAACAAGTGTTGGCAAGGATGTGGAGAAACTGGAACTCTCATACAATTGCTGGTTGGATGTTAAACGGTGCAGCTGATTTGGAAAGTCTGAGAGTTTCTCAAAATATTAAACATGAAGTTACATCTGACCCAGGAATTTTCTCCTAGAGAAATGAAAACTTATGTTCACAAAAAAACTTCAACACAAATGTTCACAGCATTATTCATGAAAGCCAAAAGTAAAAATAACTCAAATGTCTATCAAGTGATGAATAAATACAATACAGTAACTCAATATAATGGAATATTTGACAATAAAAAGTAATAATGCACTATCACATCCAGGCTAGAGCATGGATGAACCTTGAAAATCATCATCCTAAGTGAGAAAAGCCAGCCACTGAAGACCACTTGTTCTAGGATTCCATATTTTTTTTTTAGACAGAGTCTCTCTCTGTCACCCAGGCTAGAGTGCAGTGGCGTGATCTCAGCTCACTGCAACCTCTGCTTCCCAAGTTTAAGCAATTCTCCTGCCTCAGCCTCCTAAGTAGCTGGGATTACAGGCATGTGCAACCACGCCTGGCTACATTTTGTATTTTTAGTAGAGTTGGGGTTTCACCATGTTGTCCAGGCTGGTCTCGAACTCCTGACCTCGAGATCCGCCTGCCACAGCTGGGATTACAGGCATGAGCCACCGCACCCGGTGGATTCCATTTATAATGAAGTGCCCAGAATAGGAAGAAAGGAGGTTAGCTGCCACCTAGACCAAGGTGGGAAAGAAGATTGGGTAGAAATGGAAAGTAAATGGATACATGGTCTCTTTTTGGAGAAATGAATTATATTTTAATAAAGCTGTTAAAAGTTTTTGACAGTAACATATCCTATCAAAGAAAACTAATCCATAATTTCACTAACTCAATCTGTTTTCAGCCCACTTATTTGTATATATACATATACAACTATACAATTTTAATGTATATGATACAAACGTACTCAAAAGCAGACCTCTTCAAATTAAAATGAGTATCTTTTTTTTTTTTTTGAGATGGGAGTCTCACTCTGTCGCCCAGGCTGGAATGCAGTGGCCGGATGTCAGCTCACTGCAAGGTCCACCTCCTGGTTTATGCCATTCTCCTGCCTCAGCCTCCCAAGTAGCTGGGACTACAGGCACCCGCCACCTCACTCGGCTAGTTTTTTGTTATTTTTTAGTAGAGACAGGGTTTCACCGTGTTAGCCAGGATGGTCTCGATCTCCTGACCTCATGATCCGCCCGTCTCGACCTCCCAGAGTGCTGGGATTACAGGCGTGAGCCACTGCGCCCGGCCTAAGATGAGGATCTTTTTATGTCAACAATTACTCAACACCTACACAGTACTTCACTGAATAGCTAAACCTACTGTTGGGCCATTTTCCATACCAAATTTTATATTATAAAATCACACTGCTGTAATAAACATATTGCTCAATCTCTACATCTATCTTCACAATAAATTCTAAGAATAAGTGGGTCGGCCGAGCACGGTGGCTCAAGCCTGTAATCCCAGCACTTTGGGAGGCCGAGGCGGGCGGATCACGAGGTCAGGAGATCGAGACCATCCTGGCTAACACGGTGAAACCCCAACTCCACTAAAAAATACAAAACAAAAAAACTAGCCAGGCGAGGTGGCGGGCGCCTATAGTTCCAGCTACTTGGGAGGCTGAAGCAGGAGAATAGCGTAAACCCGGGAGGCAGAGCTTGCAGTGAGCTGAGATCCGGTCACTGCACTCCAGCCTGGGCGACAGAGCGAGACTCTGTCTCAAAAAAAAAAAAAAAAAAAAAAAAAAAGAGTAAGTGGGTCAAGCCGAGAATGGTGGCTCACATCTGTAATCCCAGCCCCAGCACTTTGGGAGGCCAAGGCGGGCATATCACCTGAGGTCAGGAGTTCGAGACCAGCCTGGCCAACATGGCAAAACCCCATCTCTACTAAATATATAAAAGTTAGCCAGGCATGATGGCGGGCACCTGTAATCCCAGCCACTAGGAAGGCTGAGGTAGGAGAATCGCCTGAACTCGGGAGGTGGAGGTTGCAGTGAGTCAAGATTGTGCCACTGCATTCCAGCCTGGGTGACAGAGTGATGCTCCATTTCAAAAAACAAAACAAAACAAAAACACTAAGAGTAAGTAGGTCAAAGATATGCTCAAGACTCATGAGCTCTTAATGAGACTTAAAAACGACAGAAGATGAAAAAAAAAAATCTTCCTTGGGCACACAGTCCTACGGGTTTGGTAAACAATGAACCACATTAGTTTTTCGAGACATCACTATACTACTTCCCAAGGGTACAACCTTATGCAGCTGTGGTTTTGATGCATTCTTCAAAGCATTCCACTTTAAAATTACATATAAAAAAATCCTTAATATGCTAAGTAAAAGCAGGATATAATTATACATAATAGCAAATACCAAAAAATTGTAAAAGTCAGTCTGAAAGAAAATATATCAAAATGTTAACAGTAGGTCTGACTGATTCATTCAAGGCATTTCATTTTAAAATAACATACCAAATGCTTAATACGCACATGCACACAAAAGCAGGGCATAACTATATACGACAGAAACTCCTTTAAAAAATGCATAGACAAGTTTGAAAAAAATACACCAAAATATTACCAGGTTTAGGGGTTATTTTTAAAAATAGGCATAAAAATGATTTGTTTCCTTTTATATTGTTTTTAAAAATTTTAACAAGATACACATTCAAGGTAACTTATCTACCAAATTTCAGAACTGAAAGGAAACTGAGGGATCACCAAAACCTCATTTTAAATATTAGAAAACTAAAATTCAAAAAGACTGAATCAGGCAAAGTCATCTACCTATTAAAACAGCAGAGTTTTAACTTGCAGTGTTCCTTAAACAGGTTTTGGGCTTTCCTTTAACCACCGTAATACAGTCTTTGAAACATCTCCGAATAAAATATTCATGCTATTTCTCTATATGTACGAACTCAGACCTCAAACACCAATGTCAAAGCTTATAAGAGTCAAGACTAATGTAAAACATCCTAAGAAAACTGCAAATCATTAACTGAATTCAATACTAGTTTTGTAATACTGAGGCAACTCAAATCCTACAATGTGTTTCTTACATGGCACACACTTTGAAGTCCTAAGTGTATACATGTGCATCCCTATTTTCCTAATGATTTATAAACAAAGAAAAGCAGTTATTTCTGTTAATTCATTTTTTGTGAGTAGTATGTATACCCACAAGAACACACACAAAAATTCAGCTGTTACACAACTAGAACCCTTTTTTTTTTTTTGAGACAGAGTATCGCTATCGCCCAGGCTGGAGTGCAGTGGCCGGATCTCAGCTCACTGCAAGCTCCACCTCCCGGGTTTGCGCCATTCTCCTGCCTCAGCCTCCTGAGTAGCTGGGACTACAGATGCCCACCACCTCGCCCGGCTAATTTTTTGTATTTTTTAGTAGAGACGGGGTTTCACCATGTTAGCCAGGATGGTCTCGATCTCCTGACCTCGTGATCCGCCCGTCTCGGCCTCCCAAAGTGCTGGGATTACAGGCTTGAGCCACCGCGCCGGGCTAGAACTCTTAAAACAAACAAGTCACAGGCCAGGCATGATGGCTCATGCCTGTAATCCCAACATTTTGGGAAGCTGAGGTGGGAGGATCACTCAAACCCAGGAGTTCGAGACCAGCCTGGCCAATACGGTGAAACCCGTCTCTACTGAAAATACAAAAATTAGCTGGGCTTGGTAGCACGTGCCTATAATCCTAGCTACTCAAGGAGGCTGAGGCAGGAGAATCACTTGAACCCGGGAGGCGGAGGTTGCAGTGAGTGAAGATCACGCCACAGCACTCCAGCCTGGGTGACAGAGCGAGAGACTATCTCAAAAAAAAAAAAAAAAAGAGTCACATATACAAAACAGAAATCCTATCAGAGCCAAATATATGAAGCTCAAAACAATAACTGTTGCCAAGTAATATTGCTAAACAGAAAAATCCCATTTTTAACAACATATTGATTCTAACTTGCTGCTTCATTTCTACATTATAAATCACAAAATATGAAAGTTTATTATAAATATTTTATATTTTATAATAGCATGTATTATTCTATAATAGAAAAATGATTCAACAGACAATTGAATATGCATGCACTATTAGTCATGAACCTGCTGGTAAAAAGAGATCAATAGGGCCAGGCGTGGTGGCTCACGCCTGTAATAACAGCACTTTGGAGGCCGAGGTGGGCGGATCATGACGTCAGGGGATCGAGACCATTCTGGCTGACACAGGGAAACCCTGTCTCCACTAAAAATACAAAAAAATTAGCTGGGCATGGTGTCGGGCACCTGTAGTCCCAGCTACTAGGGAGGCTGAGGCAGGAGAATGGCATTAACCTGGGAGTCAGAGCTTGCTTCGAGCAGAGATCGCACCACTGCCACCGCACTCCAGCCTGGGCGACAGTGAGACTCTGCCTCAAAAAATAAAAATAAAAAATAAAAAAGAGATGAATAAACAGTTCATCTCATTATTTGGTGTAAAATTTAAGAGAAATCATACAAGTCCCACACCAATACATGCAGCTATGAAACTTGTATAGAAGAACTACCGTAGAAGAAAAAAACCCTATCCTATGATTCATTACTTTATTTTCTTCTTGTGACCACTATCAGTACCTCTGCATTGACCTTCACTCCTAAAACTATAAATTAGATGGGTTTTAAAACAGCCTGTGATGTATATTTAAAGTTCCTAAAACTGAGCACCCAACTTCTTTGCATTAAGACAATTAAGAGCAGTAAGGAGGAAAAAACAGCAAAATATCTTTATTTAAATTTTCTAGACTTCAAAGATATAGAGCTAGACAGGAATATCCCCTGAATTAGCAGAGGTAATTAGTCAGCAAACCTCAAACTGAGCTGCATTTCAACTTAATAAATACTACTAGTAGAAGTCTTAGAAAAATGGGTAAATCCCCACAAGTCTTGTTCCCAAAATGAAACTTAAGTTTGCCAAAGCTAAACATTTTAAATAAATAATAGCTGCTATTTAGTCTTCAATACATGCCAAGCATTGTTCTAAGCATTTTTCATGTCATGTCTTACTAGCATCCCATAATTCTGAGGCAAGATATTATTATCCCCACTTTACAAACAAGAAAGAAAAAAACACAAATATAAGTAACCTGCCCAAGATTAGATAGCAGGTTAAGTGGCAGTCAGGATTCAAAAACAAACTTCTGATCTAGTTGTCTTAAACTCTACATAAACGTTGGCTAATGGACAGCAGATGCATAATCAACAACTGACTTTATCTAGTGCACAAAGCTTTCAATCACCAAATATTTATTTAACAGCTACTAAGTGCCAGGCACTTAAGTTAATGATGACAAGACAGACAAGGTCCCTGCTGATCCAGCTCTTCGAGTGTGGGTGAGAAAAAGAAAAGAAAAAAAAAAATTCAGTCATTGTTGCAATGGAGAAAATAAACACAAGGACGAGGATGTGAGCTAAGATCTAAATGACTTCAAATATTCGATGGCATAACCTTTCCTGCAAAGGGAAAACAAAAGACCTGAGACAAGATGAGGCTTATTTGTACAACAGAAATAAGCGGTGAAAAATGTAATAAGGCTGGAGAGGTAAGCATGGGCTAGTTCATATAGGGTTTTACAAATAGCATTTGTAGGTAGTTTTTGGTTTTGATTCATTGCTAATGTTAAAATAGGGAGTCACTGAAAGTTTTCAGTGAAATGACATGATCTAATTGGGATATAAAGATCTCTTTGACTAGACAGTTGTACCTCTGTATCCGTAAGATTGTGGATTATCCTTCCCCCACGCCTACAGATACCAAAATTCATGGATGTTTAAGTCCCTTACATAAAACAGCACATATATATAATGCACACCCTCCCATATACTTTAAATCAGGGATCCCCAGTCCCCGGGCCAAGGACCAGTACCCATCCGTGGCCTGTTAGGAACCAGGCTACACAGCAGAAGGCAGGCATTACCACCTGAGCTCTGTGTCCTGTCAGATCAGTGGCAGCATTAGATCCTCACAGAAGCACAAACCCTATTGTGAACTGCACATGCGAGGGATCTAGGCTGAGTGCTCCTTATAAGAATCTAAGTAATGCCTGCTGATCTGAGGTGGAACAGTTTTCATCCCAAGACCATCCCCCCCAACCCCTGCGGAAAAAATGTCTTCCACCACTGCTTTAAATCATCTCCAGATCACTTACAATACCTAATACAATGTAAATGCTATATAGTTGTTAACACTGCATTAAGGTAACGACAAGGAAAAAAAACTACACATATTCAGTACAGCCATAACCATCTTTTTTCCCCAAATATTTTCTATCTGTGACAGGTTGACTCCACGAATACAGAACCCACAGATACAGCAGGCCAACTGTATATGAAGAGTGGAAACTGAAACCAACATAGAGTAAGTAAAAAAAAAAATTTAATTTTTTTACCCTGCAAGACAGGGTCCTACTATGTTGCAAGCCTGATTTGAACTCCTGGGCTCAAGGGATCCTCCTGCCTCAGCCTCCTGAGTAGCTAGGACTACAGGCATGTCCCAGTGTGCCCAGCTTAGAACATTATTTACAGAAGTCATTACGCATGGACTTGAATTATACAAAGATGATCAAGAGTGGACAGATCCGAATGCATTTGAAAGGAAAAGAAGATTTGCTGACTGACTAGATGTAGAAAGGGGAAAGACTGTAATATGTAATCAAGGATAATACCAAGACTTGGCTTTAGCAAGAATTGAGTCTACGTCATTCCCACTTACTAAAAATCTGCTTGAATATGTTACGTTTAAAATATCTAGTACACGGTCACAGTTAGGGCTCATTGTCTAATATTCAAAACTTGATTGCTGAATATTTACTATGAATGTCCTAAGTAAAACCAGATGTTTGTAGGCCAGGAAAAGAATGCAGTTACAAAAGAATTCTGCTCTAAATTAACAATTAAAAAATCTTAATCTATAAATCAGTTATGAATTAGTACGATTTTCCAAATACCCCTTTCTTCTTGTATGTTCTTACTATCCCATCTCCCTAACTCCTGGCTAGCAGACTAAACTACTCATGCAAAATCCAAACTAAAAAGTTCAAACAGGCCAGGCACAGTGGCTCATATCTGTAATCCCAGCACTTTGGGAGGCCAAGGCAGGTGGATCACTTGAGGTCAGGAGTTTGAGAACAGCCTGGCCAACATAGTGATAACCCTATCTCTACTAAAAATACAAAAATTAGCTGGGTGTGGTGGCGGGTGCCTGTCATCCCGGCTACTTGGGAGGCTGAGGCAGGGGGAACGCTTGTATCTGGGAGGTAGAGGTTACAATGAGCGGAGATTGTGCCACTGCACTCCAGCCTGGTCAACAGAGGAGACACCATCTCAAAAAAAAAAAAAAAAAAAAAAAAAAAATTCAGGTAGCCTGTAATCTCAGCACTTTGGGAGGCTAAGGCAGGAGGATCACTTGAAACCAGGCCCAGGAGACCAGTCTGGGCCATGTAGCAAGACTCCGTCTCTAAATAATAACAATAATAATAATAATAAAAAATACAAAAATTAGTCAACTACTGTAGTATCAGCTACTTGGGAAGTTGAGATGGGAGCATCACTTGGGCCCAGGAGTTAAAAGGCTACAGTCAACTATGATCACCACTGTGCTCCATCCTGGGCCACAGAATGAGACTTGTCTCAAAAAAAAAACTTCAAATAACCACCCTCCCAAATTTTGAGGGGAAAAAAGATCATCAGCGACTTAGTTTCCAAAAATTAATCTTTTTCGTTTTTTAGAGACAGAGTCTCACTCTGTCACCCAGGCTGGAGTGCAATGACATGATCTCAGCTCACCACACCCTCTGCCTCCCGGGTTCAAGCAATTCTCCTGCTTCAGTCTCCCGAGAAGCTGGGACTATAGGTACACACCACCACGCCCAGCTAATTTTTATATTTTCAGTAGAGATGGGGTTTCACAATATTGGCCAGGCTGGTCTTGAACTCCTGACCTCGTGATCCTCCCACCTCAGCCTCCCAAAACGCTGGCATTACAGGCCTAAGCCACCACGCCCAGCCCAAAATTAATCTCAAGTCACCGCCAGACCAACATACATATGGGGCAGCACTGCTTTTCCAAAGATAAATGATATAAGAACACTAAGGCAAAAACCAAGGGCATTTTGAAATGAAAATTCAGTATCATTAATTTAACTTTAAAGTTAAATACATTTGAATTCCTTGAATATATCCTAAATTCTTGAATTATTAGTAATTCATTGTCTTCATTAACTACCTAATTACCTATTAACTAAACAACAGTTAAGTTTAGTTACTTGGTTTAGTTTGCTTTGGTTTAAAGCGTACATATATTTGGCCAGGCCACGCTTGTAATCCCAGCACTTTGGGAGGCAGAGGTGGGCAGATCACGAGGTCAGGAGATCGAGACCACGGTGAAACCCCATCTCTACTAAAAATACAAAAAATTAGCCGGGCATGGTGGCGGGCACCTGTAGTCCTAGTTACTCAAGAGGCTGAAGCAGAAGAATGGCATGAACCCGGGAGGTGGAGCTTGCAGTGAGCCGAGATGGCGCTACATTCCAGCCTGGGCAACGGAGTGAGACTCTGCCTCAAAAAAAAAAAAAAAAAAAAAAAGGGTACATATATTTATAATGTGAAAATCCTTTCAAATGCTAGGGAAGGGATAATCATTCCTCTTCTGAATTTAAAATAGTAATGTAAGAAGGGACTGTGTGTTCTATAAGACTATAAGGATATATAGAAGTATAAAATCTGTTCCATTTCAGGCTGGGCATGGTGGCTCATGCCTGTAATCCCAGCACTTTCGGAGGCCGAGGCGGACTGATCATGAGGTCAGGAGATCGAGAGCATCCTGGCTAACACGGTGAAACCCCATCTCTACTAAAAATACAGAAAATTAGCTGAGCATGGTGACGGGTGCCTGTAGTCCCAGCTACTGGGGAGGCTGACGCAGGAGAATGGCATAAACGCGGGAGGCGGAGCTTGCAGTGAGCGGAGATCGCGCCACTGCACTCCAGCCTGGGCAACAGAGCAAGACACCATCTCAAAAAAAAAAAAAAAATCTGTTCCATTTCAGACAAAAATCAGAATTAAAGAATTCTAAGCTTATAAAACTGAAAAATGCTAAGGAATGTCCACTCACATTACCACAGTATTTCCAAACTTCAATTTCCAGATCAGAATCCAAACTTCCAGATCAGAATCATCCGGAAGGCTTGGTTTTTTGTTTTTTGTTTTTTTTTGAGACGGAGTCTCGCTCTGTGGCCCAGGCTGGAGTGCAGTGACCGGATCTCAGCTCACTGCAAGCTCCGACTCCCGGGTTCACACCATTCTCCTCCCTCAGCCTCCCGAGTAGCTGGGACTACAGGCGCCCGCCACCACGCCCGGCTAATATTTTGTATTTTTTAGTAGAGACAGGGTTTCACCGTGTTAGCCAGGATGGTCTTGATCTCCTGACCTCGTGATCCGCCCGTCTCGACCTCCCAAAGTGCTGGGATTACAGGCTTGAGTTACCGCGCCCGGCCGGAAGGCTTGTTAAAACAGATTTTTGGCTCCACACTCACAGCTTGATTCAGTAGGTCTAGAGTAAGACCTAAGAACTTTTTTTTTTTTGAGACAAGGTCTGCAATGGTGAGATCTTGGCTCACTGCAAGCTTTGCCTTCCCAGCTCAGGTGATGGTTCCACCTCAGCCTCCGGAGCAGCTGGGACCACATGTGTGTGCCACCACAAACGGCTAATTTTTG
Source organism: Chlorocebus sabaeus (assembly GCF_047675955.1). Classification (NCBI taxonomy): domain Eukaryota; kingdom Metazoa; phylum Chordata; class Mammalia; order Primates; family Cercopithecidae; genus Chlorocebus; species Chlorocebus sabaeus. The sequence goes on from NC_132915.1 coordinate 44,862,461, forward strand.
TATTTTTTGTAGAGACACAATTTCACCATGCTGCAGGCTGGTCTCCGAACTCCTAACTCAAGCGATCCTCCCGCCTTGGCCTCCCAAAGTGTTGGGATTACAGGTATGGGCCACCACACAAAGTCAAGAACTTACATTTTAACTAAAGTTCCCATGAGATGCTAATGGTGCTAGACCTGACAACACACTTTGAAAAGCCCTACTCTAATATACACTGCACAATTTTCCATTAAAAGATACCTTTGTCCTCTACTAAATTTACTGAAGAGTTTCTTTAGAGTATCCCATGGAATCAGAAATGTATCACTTCTTAAAAATTCTATTATTATACATAGAACACACTTGAACCTAACTCTAATTATGATGAAGGCCAAATCAATTCTGGATCCAAAGTTGTATTTTTAAAAAAACTAATTATGAAATATTGTACTATACCCTCAAAATAAAATATCCAGAACTGGTAAGTCTACACAGACAGTAGACTAGTGGTCATTTAGGGTTGGAGAGGGGAAAGTGATCAACAATAGGTTATGATAGTAAATATACTAAAATCTATTGACTTACACACTTTAAGCAGGTGAACTTCTTTGTATATAAATTCCATCTCAATAAAGCTATTAAAGACATTGTGTGAAAGTTTATACAGTAGCTAAGCAACATTAAACCAAATATTGCCATCGTAGCCACTCTTAGGAATAGGTAATTCTAATCAGAATAGCAATCGTTTTGTTTCTCCTCATCCCAGGTAAACAACACTACCACAATTATGACAGACTCCAAACTTCAAGTCCAAAATCAACCAGATCATATCGTATTTGCAAGGCCATTAAATTATAGGTACGTAGGAATATTCTTTGGGAAATTAATGGTAGCCTCCAGAGTGATCCCATGCACTTGGCAGTAACATGCTTCAACATTCAGCTGCAATTTCTGAAAAATTTGCTTCACCACATTAGTTCTCTGCCCACATATCCATCAGAGGCAGCAGAGCTTCAGGGACCATATAAACACAAGGAGGCAAGTATCTAGACTTCCTCTTCTCACCTTCCCCACAATATACACAGTTTGTATATCTGATATCATAAAACCAAAAATTAGGTACCAAGTAGTCCTTATAAAAAGCACTTACTGCATAGGAATATTAGATAACTTATTAAAACTTTCCCTACATATTTTCATCCATCAACCATTCTTATTGCTGAGAGAATTTCTACTTTCCTTTTTGGTTAAGGAAATATCAATTCCAATAAAAAATAAACCTACAGCATCTGTAAACACTACCTTAAAAAGAGACTTAAAGGCTCTTTCCAAAGTTCAAAGATTTTAAAGTTTCCTATTACGTTACTATTTCCCCCTTGAATTAATGTCTACTGCCCAATAACCCTGTTAAATTAGCTCTGATTTGCCTTTAAAGCTAACAGGACTTACGTCTCATGAGTTCCAAAAAAGAAAATGGGTAGTTTGTTTGTGGGTGGCTTTACAGCTCCATCAGGAACTTCATCTACCTAAAAGAAAAGTGAGAAAAATTAAAATATTTTAAAACACACACACCTCAACATTTATCTGAATAAACGAGAGCAAAACATCCAAAAAGGATCTGTTATAAAATGGACCAGTTCTGCAGGCCCAGAATCTCCTATCCCCAAATCTGAAACCCAAGAAACTCTGAAAACCACAATTTCTGTTAAAACTCATTTGGTGGCAAAACCTGGACTGACACTGCGGGTATCAGTCATTTCTTTTGTCCACCTACTGTTTCCACTGTTCTTTGCAGATAATTAAGATTATCATGTGCTATTCCAGACCACACCAGAAGCAAAATATATATGTACTCTCCCTGCCTTCCTAAAATCCCAAAATTCGGAATTATTAATCATATCATCATTTCAGGTAAGGAGTCTGAATCTATTTGACAACCCTAAATGTTAGTTCTGCAGGAAATCTATACAAATAACAGAATAATGTAAAAGCAGACATTGACAAAAGTTTAAATTAGTACCTCCCGAAGTCTGAAAAGCTTATGAAAAGATCCTTCACTAATATGCCTGAATCACATGAGGCTAGCTGTTCCTTTTTCACTGCTCTTTCAACCTTTTAAATTATATAAGGCAGAAATCATCAGGTGCTATCACATCTAATATATCCATAATATTTGTTACTTTCCCTTATCAATAAAGGAAAAGCAGACCTCAGGACTAAAGCAGTACTACCTAGCTAGAATCTAACAACATGTCGGCCAGGCATGGTGGCTCACGCCTGTAATCCCAGCACTTTGGGAGGCTGAGGCTGGTGGATCATGAGGTCAGGAATTCAAGACCGGCCTGAGCAATATGGTGAAACCCCATCTCCACTAAAAATACAAAAATTAGCCCAGCGCGATGGCAGGTGCCTGCAATCTCAGCTACTCGGGAGGCTGAGGCAGGAGAAACGCTTGAACCTGGGCAGCAGAGGTTGTAGTGAGCCAAGATGATGCCACTGCACTCAAGCCTGGGTGACAGAGTGAGACTCTGTCTTAAAACAAAAAACAAACAAACAAAAAGAATTTAACATCATATCTATTTTAAATGTCATAATTTTCGTAATTTCAGAAACACTTCAATTTGAAAATCAGCTGACTTTCTTAAGAAGGGGGCTGACCATTAGAGGACCTACTATCCCCTCTGTAATCATTATGGTGTTGCAGAAAAGACCATGAGGATGACTGAACTGGTTATTCATAAGTGAAGTCTAAAGGCTCTCACACATCAACAGAATCATTACCACCCAGTATCTCTAGGGACCTATTTCCCCACCAATATGATGAAGATCACACCTGTTATCTGAACTTTGTGGGAAGGTCCCGATAATTGCAAAAATGCTTAATCCCTTAAGAGATAATTTGTTAACCCAGTTCATATGCTTCTTTCTGCTAGCAAACAGCTTTAAGAGTTTATGCAAGTACCTAGCACCTATAGCCTTTAACAAATGCCAGGCAAAATTCGATTTTTTAAAATGATTATTACTGGTAAAGGATTATGTACATGAATGTTTAAGACTTAAAAATTAAAGTCTGGGACATGCAGACAGAAATGTTAAAGCAAAAATTGCAACAAGAGGTGTCACCTTTACAGCTCAGACTTTAAATATGTACTCTAAACTCTCTACAGCAAAGATTTCAAATTTCTAATGAAAACAGAAAAAGGAAATCATTGTTGGACACAGAATACACCAAAACTAAATGCAGCTGTTTCTCAGAACAAAATGACGGGGAAAAGGGAAAAGACAAACACTTCCCTTCCAATCCAAATGAACTTGTTAAATAAGGAAAACACTGTGGTCTTCCAAAGGCTACCCTATTTTATTTTCAGTAGCACTCTTAGTCACTTAACGTGAGCGTGGGGAGGGTGATTTGGGAGATTTTTAAAACGTTTCATTGGCTTTCAACTGCATTGTGGCATGCAAATCAGAATACAGATGTATTAGACAACCTCAGATTTTCAAACACCTCAAAATAAACAAGGATACCTCGATAATCATGAAAAAGTATATTAGAGGGGCCTTAAACCTGATCAGTTTCCCTGGGCTCCATTTGAACGTGAATTGTGAGCATTATATGTACTACATTCCATTTAAGGTTGTTGCCCTCAGGCTCACAATATACTTGGAAGTCAAAGCATACACAGAGTAAGAATTAAAACAAAAGATTATCACGAAAGGAATAGATTAGAAAGTAAAATATATAGACAAGGATTATGACTAAGGATTGTTCAAGTAAGACTGCACCGAAAAGGCAGACTTTATAGGCAAGGAAAAAAGCTTTGGAAGGAAACTTGTGAACAGGAGTCTACGTAGAGCAGCTAGATGGAAGAAAGTCAAGGAACAGTGATCATTCTACACTTGGATGGCACTCTCAACTCCTAGACAGGACTCTGTTATCTAATGGGTATTTTCCCCCATTCCTCTTCCCTGCTGACATAACTAAAACTATAGAATTTAACTATTTTTAAGAAACACATTTTCAAAGGAGAGTAAATTAGTCGAAAATAAATGGCTTGGAAAAATACAACTTCAGAACACCATATATTTTTAAAGGATCTCGAGTTTACCCAATCTAATGGATTGCAACATATTTTAGGTCCTATCTATCACTGTTTTAGAGCCTGGGTACCACCATAAACAAAAATACCCCTTTTTCTAAAAATGGAGCGTATATCTTTAAACAGTCTCAATTCCTAAATGTCACAAAACATCCTGGGTCCTTAATCATTTCTCTGTACCACTAGATGTGAACTCAGGAATCTGGTCCACACCTCCGTTTTGCCTATTGGAAACGAAAAGGTAAAACAACTTCTTCAAGGTCATAAACACCTCAAATAAAAAGGGAGAAATGAATTTTCTGGCCCTTCCTCGGTGCTAAACTACTATAATACTTTCAAGAATATCCAGTCCTGAATCTCTGTATTAAACAAGCAAATCCAGAAGGCCTCATCAAGTACAAGGTATTTTTTTAAAAACCCTGTAAATGCAATTTAATCACATACGCACTTCTCTGACATCCAAGAGTTTGTGTGTAATCTGCACAAATTCCAGATATTTTGTACTTGATCCAAAATTACGGAAATGTCAATGTTTCAATAATTTTTAAACAAAATTCATTCTTCATTATTTCACCTACAATGGAATATTAACTAGTAACGTATTTAAATATTTCCTAGGGAAAAAATCTGTCCAAGTCGGCCAATAAACCATAGAGAAATACACAGGTATGTAGAAACGTCTGAATTTTTATAATTACATGGGAGATTAGTGGGTAAAAAACTAAAATGAAAAATCAGGTTACAAATGAGACGAAAGCGAGGGAGAGAAAGGACAGAGGAAAAAATGAAGAGACACGGTGGGCAGCAGGCCTCCGGGGAAGAGGGTAGCACTGCTAAGCGCAAGGGCTACAAATCACTTACTCGAGCTGGCCAATGAGGATAACCTTTCATCTTGGCGAAGATGAGGTCTCCAGGTTTGAAATCGCGAGTCATGTTTCGGGGGCGAGACTGGGGGTCCGAAGCCCGGGAGGCGACGAGGAGATGCGGCGGCGCGGGGATGCGGGCGGCGGACACTGGCCGCCCACGGGCTGGGGATGATGCCTCGGGGCGTCCCGACGCGCCTGCCAGGGAGAGCACCGAGGGCGGTTAAAGCGAAGAACCCCGAAGGGAGGGGCCGCAAGGGGAGGGGGAGGGGAGCCGGCGGGTGGGGGTGGCAGAGCGAGGGGAGGGCCGCCTCCCGCTCCTCCCCCGCCAGTGCGCTGCCTCCGCGCCGGGGCAGGTCCTCCGCCCCGCCACCGAAGAGACGCCACCACCTGAGGCGGGGATGCTGCCCGGCCCGAAATCTCCCGTCCGCTCGCCCCATCTTTCTCCGGGCTTTTTCCACCGGGCTTAAGCCCTAGAAGGGAGGGGTTGCATGGGAGAGAAAAAGGCAGGGATTCCGAGAGGCGAGCGGCCCCCTTCCGCCCACGCAAGGCCTCCCCCGCAACCTGCTGCCCAGCGACTGCAGCCTCGGCCCCCTCGGCTCCCGAGCGGGCCGCGTCCACTTCTCCGCTACAGCCAGGAGCGAGGCCACCGGGGGGGGGGCGGGGCGAGTCCCCGTCGCCCGCTCACCTGCCGGGGCCGCGGGCGCCGACGCTGCGGTTGCTGGCCGGTCGCCTTTACCCGCGTCCACGCAAGCCACCTGCGCCACCAGCTGCCGCAGAGGCGTCTCAACGGCTCGGAATCGCAACCGCGCCGCCGCTGCCGCCGCCGTAGCTGCGCTGCTCCCGCGCGGCTCCCGCTCGGCGCCCGCTAGCACTGGGGCGCGACCATCTGCTTACCGAGAGAGGGGGGATGATGCAGCACCCGGCGAAGGCGTGTGGCTCCGAAGCCGATTTTCTGAAAATCTAGGTCCCCAAGTTCGCTTTCATGTAACAAGTGCATGCAGATGGAGAGGGAGACGCAAGCGAAGAAGAAAGGACTGGGCGAAAATAGTTCGGCCTGCCGCAAGTTCCCCCTGCGGTTTGCAGAGTGGTCGGGCCCGGCCCGCCCCTGCTGGCCTCTCTGCGTGTGTGTATTTGTATGTGTACTGTATGTAAAAGGCGGGGAGGGAGGAAATGATTGTTGTGGACGCGGTTTGGGGGCGGGTATCCGGGCCTGTATCCCTTGGCTGCGTGTTAGGGAGAAACTGGCAGTAAAGCTTCATGTTCTTGTATCGTTTTCCAGGGTGGGGAGGCTTGAAGGCTGCTTTTGCGCGGTTTGCATCATCCAAAAAAGAGGAGCTGTGCGAAAACCCAAAGATGAAATTGGAGCATGCGGCGGTTGCAGGGTGTGCTGCATGCAGGCCTCTTGCACCTCGCTGAATGGGCCTCGTAGTCTCCTTTTCCTTGAAATTGTAATATGAGAGAGCCCTATTTGATTTATTTTACATTTGAATCACCAAGAACTATTAAGAAAAATGCAGCCCTACTGAATGCAAAATGCGAAGGGTGGAAAACAATGACAGGAAAACAGAAATCTTTTAGATAGGATGTGGGTTCGGGCCCTAACTAAATTTTAGCTGCATCCAAATTTTTTCTCCCTAGTAGAATAGGAGCTAGTAGGTGGTACAATGTATAAGTGTTACTAAACCTCAAATATTTTCTCTCTTAAAATGCTCTTCAAGGGCTTTTAAAGATCATTTTATTTTTTGATCCTTTAGAGAGGCTGAAAATATTTTTAAACAGAATGTTAAGACATAAAAATAAGAATAATAAGACATATTGGCACCTAGATAATACTGCTTTAAATACAGGACTCAACTGGAAATGAATTAGGGAAAGCTGTTTTGAGTTGGTAAAAATTGAGAATTTTTTGAAAGCAATACAGCATGTCTTTAAATACGAATGAAAGAAGACAGTCCCAAAGTAAAATGTCCTGCAAGGAGTTTCGAGAAATTATACCTGGGCAATACACGGAGAGTTCCAAGTGGAGCAAAAAGAGAAATTGGCTGGCAAAGGAGAAGGAAGGGTTGGTGATGTGTCTTGAAGCTTCTCATTCTGAATTTGAATTTAATGTGTGTAGTAGGAAGCTACTATAAGTTGCTGAGCAAGAAAGAGGTAAAAATGATTATTTAACCAGTTCTTGATGTTTCAAGGTAAATGATAGTAGAAAGAGGCTGGGGGTAAGTAGAGTACTCACGAAATGACCCATTTCTCAGTGAGACTGGTGACTAAGAAAGGGGAAGGAAGAGCACAACTAAGTAATTACACAACGGAATAGTTGTCAGGTGTTGGCTATAAATTATGCATAAGAAAATGTGGAAAAAGATGTATTGAAGAAAAGTCCAAGATACAGAGTGAGAGACCAAAGCATCATCCAGCAATCATTTTTGTGTGTGTGTTTGTGTGCACTTTATTTGTTCTAAACCCTGTAAGGCCTTGCTACTTCAAGTGTGGTCCAGGGCCCAGCTGCAAGGGCTACCTGGGAGCTCAGGTAAAGCTCAGCCCTTCCGCAGGCCTTTAAATCATAATCTGCGTTTTAACAGAATCCCTAGGTGATTCTTACGCATATTCAGTTTGAGAAATTGCTTTAGAGGATACCTCAGACTGTAAGAACTTCAAACTAAGGAAAACAGACATAAAATAAGTTATAATTAATGTTAAACATAACTTTTCACTAGTACTAATGGTAGGACCAACAAGTAAAGAGGGGGTAGTTAGTGTTGGGGGGGACCTCAGAAAAGAAAAAACAAAGAGAAAATGGAAAAGCATTGATGTTTTAGTATTAGTGGGTTTTTTTTTTTTTTTTTTTAAAAAGGAAGTACCATACTTAGCTCTTGCTGCCTTTAAGTTTGTCCGTTTCAACCTGTGGTAGTTTGTAGACAACAGGAGATACCCTTTAAACAATAAAGGCAAAACAGGTGGTGGTTTAAGCTTCCAGAGAACAAAAGCCCAGGATCCCTGGGAGCAACAGTTCTGAATCTGAGAGGAAAGGGGGAGGGGAGGGCAGGGAACAGGGAAGGAAAGCTGGGCACATCCTAGCAACTTGGAGAACTTTTCTGTGCTCTTCTCCCCCTGTGATCTTTTCCAGCCATGCTTGGTGCAGCCCTCCCCCATAGTCAGCCTTCTTAGTGGGGATGCTTGAAAAAATATACCAAAATGGAGATCAGAGGAGCAATGGGAAAAGTTATAAGGAGAAAGAATATAATTTCCAAAACAACTGAAGAAAAGGTGGGGGGCAGGAAAATCTAAATGAGTTGAGGCAGGAACTTGGCCTACATTCTCTCATTTAACCAAAGTGCCACTATCCCCATTTCACAGATGAGAAAATAGGCTCACAGAAGATAAGCAACTTGCCCAAGATCACACTCTAGTCCAGGGGCCAAAGTAACATTCTGGCCCCTCTGGCTAGTTGCCCATGCCTTTTCGTGATTCCACATCGCCTCTAGGTGGGGCAGGGAGTCAGCAAGGCTGAAGGAGGAGTGGCTTATAATTAGAAAAAGATGCTGGAAGGAAAAGCAGCCCAGTACTTACTCTTCCACCTTCCGCCTTTGGGCTTGAAAGTATTCCCAGCTTAAAATTTCCTAACAACCTCCCTCCACGCCATGCCATTCCCCAGCTTGTCCCCAGCACTTAACTCCTTCTGGTCCTAAGAAACTCAACCCAAAAATCACCTCTGGAAAGGCTGTGACCTAATCTTAGAGTAACAAAAATTTCTTATTTACACTCTTTCCTACTAATCTGTAAACTGCTTAGAAGCGGCACTATCTTATTCATCGGTGCAGGTACTCAATAAAAAAGTGCCGGGCATGGTGGCTCATGTCTGTAATCCCAGCACTTTGGGAGGCCAAGGCAGGCAGATCACAAGGTAAGACCAGCCTGGCCAATATGGTAAAACCCCGTCTCTACTAAAAATACAAAAATTAGCCGGGCATGGTGGTGCGCGCCTGTTAATCCCAGCTACTCAGAAGGCTGAGGCAGGAGAATCCCTTGAACCTGGGAGGCAGAGGTTGCAGTGAACCAAGATAACCCCACTGCACTCCAGCCAGGGCAACAGAGCAAGACTCTGTCTCAAAAAAAAACAATTTGTTTTCAAAAATGTTTATTTAATGAATGAGAGGGAGTGGCAAGTGAAAAAACCCAGCAGACTCATTAATCCTTTAGGGTGAGAAAGCAGGTCAGTATGACACATGAAAGTTTTTGTTTTGACTTTATGAATTTTTCTTGTACAGTACTTAAAGGTTAACCCTTTAACAGCAGTGACATTTTTTACTCACTACAAATACATTCATTTTAACCATTTTAATGAAAATCTTTCTAGATGAGATCTCTATTCTAAAATAGCAACAGTCTCTTCCTTCGTATCTTTTACGTAATTTCCTACCTTGATACACAGTGTTAGTGATGCACCTTCAACTTATTGGTATGAACAAGTATTAGAGAACTGTTTTCTCATGTTTTATATGTAAATCCTCATGGTGGGTAAATAGTGGGAAGTTAGCAAGAATATGGGGGAAATAAAGAGCATTAATCAAAGAGCTAGTTTAGTTGGGGATGTCATAAATCCAATCTAGGTCTCACTTCCCATGAAAATCAATAAGCATTCGAAGCTTTGGCTCTTAGGTAGGCAAAAGAGAGCATGTACTAGCTTATGAGCTGATAACTAGGTTTACTGCTGAGCCGCTTTACCAATGTTTAGAAGAGAGTTGTTTTCGGCACATGAGATGAGAGAAGTCTTAAGGAATCTGAATGCTCTTTAGAGAGACTAGAAAGAAGCAAGTCAAAGACAGAGTTTGACAGTTGACCTGTGTGTACTATTGGTGCCTTTTGTGAAGACTGCCTAGACTGTGGGCTGTTGTAGTGGGAATTTTTTTTTTTTTTTTTTTTTTTAAGATGGAGTCTCGCTCTGTCACACAGGCTAGAGTGCACTGGCACAACCCCAGCCCACTATAACCTCCACCTCCTGAATTCAAGCAATTATCCTGCCTCAGCCTCCCAAGTAGCTGGGATTACAGGCGCCCACCACCACACCCAGGTATTTTTTTGTATTTTTAGTAGAGACAGGGTTTCACCATGTTGGCCAGGCTGGTTTTGAACTACTGACCTCAAGTCATCCGTCCACCTTGGCCTCCCAAAGTGCTAGGATTACAGGAGTGAGCCACCACACCCGGCTTTTTTTTTTTTTTTTGAGACAGAATCTCACCCTGTTGCCCAGGCTGGAGTGCAGTGGTGCAATCTTGGCTCACTGCAACCTCCGCCTAGGTTCAAGCGATTCTCTTGTCTCAGCTTCCCAAATAGCTGGGATTACAGGCTTGTGCCACCATGCCCGGCTAATTTTTTTTTTGTAGTTTTAGGAGAGATGGGGTTTTGCCGCGTTGGCCAGACTGGTCTCGAACCCCTGACCTCAGGTGATCTGCCCTCCGCGGCCTCCCAGAGTGCTGGGATTACAGGTGTGAGTCACAGTGCCCGACCTCCAGTGGGATTTTTTTTTTTAATCGCTAGATGACCTGATTACTTCTCATCTCAGGTACTTGGTTTGCTGCTTTCTTACATCTCCATCTCCAGTCTCAGTTAAGGCTTCTCTTATCCCACATGTGTGTATGCCATACTCCTCTTTGACTCTGCTGCCTGATTTTGCCTTTGTCCATTCTTCATCTTATTCCTTTGTCTACATTCTTTCTCGTTCTCCTCCGTGTTCTTACTCTGTGATTTTGGTGTGTGAGGTGTGTAGCTCTGAAAGTAAAATGATCTCTTGCTCTGGTCAATAGACCTACCAACCTACTGATGTCTTTTATTGTCTTTGTACCATTGATTCTTCTAGGTCAGCTTTCTCAGAGTGTTTTTTGAGAACAATAGTATAGCTTGAGAAGTTAAAAGGCGTAAATTAGGGAAAAGGAAATTTTATAGGCAAGTGAATTTGAGAAACACCAAGTCAAAGTTGCATGGCTTTCTTTAAAGTAAGATATCTCAAAGCTGTTAATATATTAAATTTGCTTTATGAATTTCTAAAATGGGTTTTTAGCCATCAGTCTAAAGTTATTTGATAATGGAACCCCCCCTTTCTTTTTTCCTGGAAAACCCTCACCTAGGACTAGTGATGGTAAATATTGTACCATGCAACGTTTTGGCGATGTGCTTTCTTATGAGCTCATTGATTAGCAGGGGATGTGAGGCTGAGCTCTGATAGCCAGACAGACACCAGAGGCTTTACTTTAAACTCAAATTTAATGTATCTTAATATTTAGGAAAAGTAACTCACATGCTCGATGTTCAATTGCAGAGAAAAAACTAGTAGTTACAACTTTGATACGACATAAGAAAAGAGAGCACAGGATTTGGAGTCAAGCATGAGTTCTGATCATGGCTCTGTCACTTTCAACAAGTGCTCTTAGGCAACTCCTTTAACTTCATGTACTTATTTTCTTGTCAGTGAAATGTGAATAAGGACACTTGCTTTGGAGAACTATTGTGAGGATTAAATTAGATCATACATACATAATGTGCATATTAGTATCTTAGCCATATTTACAACCTAGGGGAAAAAATAAATGTCTTCCATGACCAAGACATAACCCTATGTCTTCCATAGGGTTATGCTGTGACTGGGTCTAAAATCCAACTAGATATAGAGGGAAAAGTTCTGTATGAAAACTTCACTTCTAAGGACTGCTGAATGACAAATTACTGGTTTGACTTTGCTGTTTGGGGATTTTTTTTTTTCTTCTTGTTGGATTGGTCTTTTTATATTATGATTTTTTTTTTTGAGACAGGGTCTTGCTGTGTTGCCCAGGCCAGAGTACAGTGGCCTGATCTCGGCTCACTGCATCCTCAAAACTCCCAGGCTCAAGTGATCCTTCCCTCTCAACGTCTGGAGTAGTTGGGAATACAGTCACATACCACTATCCCCGGCTATTTTTTTTTTTTTTTATTTTTTGTAGAGATAAGGTCTCCCTGTGTTGCCCAGGCTGATCTCAAACTCCTGGTCTCAAGCAATCCTCCTGCCTCGGCCTCCCAAAATTGTAGGATTATGGGCGTGAGCCACAGTGCCTGGCCTGGTTGTTTTTTTTTTTTTTTAAGATTTTATTTTTTTGAGAGCAGTTTTAGATTCACAGCAAAATTGAGAAGATACAGATGTATCCCATATGCCCTCTACCCCCACACCTGCATAGCCTATGTCATTATCAACATCCCCCACTAAAGTGTTACATTTTTTTATGATCGATGAAACTACATTGACATATCACCCAAAGTCCATAGTTTACATTAGGGTTCACTATTGCTTTGTGCATTCTGTGGGTTTGGACAAATTTATGATGACATGTATCTGCCACTGTAACATCATACAGAATGAGGCAGTTTCACTGCCCTCAAAATCCTTTCTGCCCTGCCTGTTCATCCATCCATTCCCCGAGTCATGGCAACCACTTATCTTTTTACTGTCTTCATACTTTCACCTTTTCCAAATCATACTGTATGTAACCTTTTCAGATTGGCTTCTTTCACTTGGTAATCTGCATTTAAGTTTTCTCCATGTTTTTGCATGGCTTAATAGGTAATTTCTTTTTAGTTCCAAATCATATTTCATTGTTTATTCAAATATTCACCTACTGAAGGACATGTTGGTTGCTTCTAAGTTTTGGCAATTATGAATAAAACTGCTATAAACAACTGTGTGCATGTTTTGTGTGAACATAAGTTTTCAACTTATTTGTGTAAAGACCAAGTTCTGTAATTGCTGATTCATATGTTTATGTTTAAGAATATGTTTTGCTTTTAAGAAATTGCCAAACTGTTTTCCAAAGTGGTTGTACCATTTTATATTCCCACCAGCAATGAATGAGAGTTCCTGTTGCTCCACATGCACATCAGCATTTGGTGTTGTATTTTGGATTTTGGCCATTCTGTTAGATGTGTATTAGGTATCTCATTGTTATTCTATTTTTTTTTTTTTATATTATAGCTCAACTTACTAGCTCCTCCGCAGTGGTTAGTAGAAGATTTCTGCTTAAGTATGTTTTATGTGTGTCCTTTAGTCAAGAAAATATTTGTTAAGACATTAACCTAGAATAATGTGGAAACCTAAGGTGGCTTGGAGAAAACAGAGTTTATGTACAGATAACAAAATATTTAGAAAATACAAAGTAGGGCCGGGCGCGGTGGCTCAAGCCTGTAATCCCAGCACTTTGGGAGGCCGAGACGGGTGGATCACGAGGTTAGGAGATCGAGACCATCCTGGCTAACACGGTGAAACCTCGTCTCTACTAAAAAAAAATACAAAAAAAAACTAGCCAGGCGAGGTGGCAGGCACCTGTGGTCCCAGCTGCTGGGGAGCCTGAGGCAGGAGAATGACATAAACCCGGGAGGTGGAGCTTGCAGTGAGCTGAGATCCGGCCACTGCACTCCAGCCTGAGCGACAGAACGAGACTCTGTCTCAAAAAAAAAAAAAAAGAAAAGAAAATACAAAGTAGTAGCAATGAATTTTTAAAGTTTCCGTACCCACAGATTACCCTGTTAAAATGTGAATTATCTTCCAGTCTTCATTTGTATAGTTGTTTGTGTTTTTTTTTTCCAGACAAGGTCTTGCTTTGTCATCCAGGTTGCAATACAGTGGTGCAATCACACCTCACTGAAGCCTCACCCTCCTGGGTTCAGGTGATCCTCCCAGCCCGAGTAGCTGGGTCTACATATGTGCACCACCATGCCTGGCTAATTTTTTTTTTTTTTTTTTTTTTTTTTTTGTAGAGAGGAGGTCTCTGTGTTGCCCAGGCTGGTTTTGAATGCCTGGGCTCAAGCAATCCTCCTCCTTAGCCTCCCAAAGTGTTGGGATTACAGGCATGAGCCACCACACCTGGATTTTTAAACATAGTTTGTAAGCATTGTTTTTAATTAAACTTTTTCTTTTTGAATAATTTTATTTTACAGACAAGTTACCAAGATAGTACAGAGGGTTATTGTATACCTTTTGCTAAGTTTTCACTCTTGTTAATATATTAGCATTGTAAGGGTGTCAAAATTAAGAAATTAACATTTCTACAACACTGTTACCTAAACTACTGAGTGTATTTGTGTTTCACCAACTTTCCCATTAATGTCCTCCTTCTGTTACAGGATCCTGTCCAGGATACCATATTATTTTGAGTTGTCATGTCCTCCCTGGTCTTTTCCAGTCTATGGCAGTTTCTAAGTCTTCCCTTGTTTTTCATGACCTTGGCAGTCTTTTTTTTTTTTTTTTTTCTTGAGACAGAGTCTCATTCTGTCGCCCAAGCTGGAGTGCAGTGGCACAATCTTGGCTCACTGTAACCTCTACCTCCCAGATTCAAGCCATTCTCCTGACCGTGACAGTCTTGAGGAGTTCTGACTAGATACACTGTAGAATGTCCCCTAATCTGAGTTGGTCTTATGTTTTCCTCATGATTACACTGGTGATACGGGATTTTGGAAAGAATACCCCAAAGTAAAGTGTCCTTCTGGTCACCTCTTATCAGCTATATGATATGAACATGACACCATGAGTAATGTTACCCTTCATCACGATTTTGGTGATGTCTGTTAGGTTTCCCCACTATAAAGTTACTGTTTTTTCCTTTCCCTACTTATTCTTTGGAAACAGTCACTAAGTCTAGCCCACTCCCAGGGGGGTCGGGGCACCCAGGAATGAAGCTTCACCTCCTAGAGAGGGGAGTATTTCTCTGTATATATAATTTGGAATTCTTCTACGAAAAAGATTTGTTTCTTCCCCCTTATTTATAAATATTGTTTTTAGTGACTGCATTACTGGCTATACTATAGTGTAGCTAAATAGTCTTCAAATGTTGCACATTTAGGTGGTATGCAATTTTTTAATTAGAGAGTTTTGTATTAATAATTTATAATCATATGATGGGTTTTTAAATTTTGCATTTTTATCTGTAGTGTTTTAAAGACATTCCTTGCCCTAAGGAACATATATTTATAATTTCAAAAAATCAATACCTCTCGAGCATAGGCCTGCATATTTTATTTGACTGAGAACTCTTTTATCTGCAAGATTTTAAACTTGGAGCTTTGTGCTGTGATCATAATCCAGGCAACTCTCCAGCACTGTTCTATCCATTGAACCTCTTTTTCTCAGTTAACTTGACTTTAGTCATTTTTGCATCCCACTTCACTCAGCATATCCCACTTTCCAGCTTTAGATGATGCCTATGACAACAGTCTTCACATTTTTTTGCTGCTATAATTCCCCCTGCCAAACATTTTAAGTTGAAATATAGCATTTTTTTCAACATTTTAATCATTCCAAAAGATGCAATTTCTAGCACATTAGAGATATTTTAAAATAAAAATGTTACATGAAGTGTAGTATAAATACCCACAGTGATTTCATAGCCACTATTATTCATTTTCAGAAAAATGTGAATAAATACATCTTTATTTTAAGGAATACAGAATTCTTGCTCTTTAATAAAAATTATTAGCATTTAAAATTTTTCCTTATTTGCTTATTCTCCTTGAACTCTAATTCCCATTCTACTTGCCCTGTAGAATTTTGTTGTAATCCAATACATTTTATATCTGAAAGTACTTTAGGGCCAGGCGTGGTGGCTCACACCTATAATCCCAGCACTTTGGGAGGCCAAGGTGGGCAGATTACCTGAGGTCAGGAGTTTGAGACCAGCCTAGCCAACATGGTGAAACCCCATCTCTACTAAAAATACAAAAATTAGCTGGGCATGGTGGCATGTGTCTGTAATCCCAGCTACTCGGGAGGCTGAGGCAGGAAAATCACTTGAACCCGAGGGACAGAGGTTGCAGTGAGTCAAGATCATGCCATTGCACTCCAGCCTGGGCGACAGAGTGAAACTCTGTGTCCAAAAAGAAAGTATTGATGAACCCATCATAGTTCTCTGTAACTATAGTATGTGTATAAATTGAAATTATAAAGTGCACATTTTTTCTTGTGATTATAAGACATAGATTTTTTCCTCAGATTGTTTTTCATTAAAGTTAGTCGTATATAATTGACCAAATCAACATATATTACACATTTTAATACATTCACGAAAATAATATTGGAAATGCTTCTCAAGCAGATGAGTCATGATCAGATTTTTTCTAAGTGTAATATCTAATGAAAAGGAAAGGCGTAGATGGTAAATACTATTCAGTCTGGCAGTTAGTATATATTTTAATTTTTTCTTACTAGGAGTTAAATTTTTTAACTTTTTTTTTTTTTTTTTTTTTTTTTTAGAGATATGGTCTTGCTGTGTTTCCCAGGCTGGATTCAAACTCCTGGGCTCAAATTATCCTCTTATGTCAGCCAGGATTACAGGCACACATCACTGCCTAGCTGAAACATTTTATAAGATAAAGATAAACTAGAAAAAAAAATTATATGATGATAGGTTCTTGAAATACAGTTGGCTCTCTAACAGCAGTTTCTACATTCGTGGATTCGACCAACCCCAACCCTGATGGAAAAAACAGTACCTGCATTCTGCATTGGTACAATCCGCGGATGCAGAATCTGGCATCTCCTCACCCCACCCCCTCCATCCCACCTCCCCCTGTGAGTGCTAACTAAGGAACTTGAGTATCCATGGATTATGGTATCCACGGGGGTTCTGGAACAATCCCCCACAGATAGGGCAGGCCAACTGTATATTATTGAATAACACATTCAATTTAAGAGAATCACTTAAATTTTTACCCTGGATTTTAATCAGTGTATCTGGAAATATTTAGTAGTCATGGGAAACTTTCCAGTTACATTTTAAGAATCAAGTTCCACCAGTTTATACCACTTCATCTGTGCAGAGATGATTTATTTACCAGCTCTAATGACACGTCTTAGAGATGAGTAGTTAGAACATCTAAAAAGAATTGGCAGGGCACGGTGGCACGTGAGGTAGTCTCAGCTACTCAGGAGCCTGAAGTGGGACAATCACTTGAACCCACCATCACTTGAGTTTGAGGTTACAGTGAGCTATGATCATCATTGTACCACAGCCTGGGTGACTGAGCAAGACCCTGTCTCAAAACAAACAAAATTGTTTATTTGAAGGGAGAGTGAGAAACACTTTAATGTTCCATATTTCTTATCAATGCTTTGTTTGTTTTGCTCATGTGGGAGTCTTTCTCACTCTCTTTATACAATTCAAAAGATAGAAGAGGCAGAATTGGGCCATGTCTGCTTTCTCTCTCCTAGGCCACAAGTGTTGCTAAAGAATGCAGCAAAATCATGTAGGTCCCTTAAGTTAAAATTCATATTAATGTGGCAAGTTTGAATCATATTTCACAAAAGCAGCTATATAAGAAACATTTTATCTATTATGACAAACAACTCTGACTTTAATACATTGACTAGCAGGAAATTCAGTCTCACTGTAGGGTTTCCTTCCTCCTTCTACAAGTTCACAAGAAGTAGGCTGATGTGCTGTGCTGGGTACATACGAAAGCCTCCTCATCTTCAGACCATCCTGATTGAATGATCCCTTGAATGTCTTGGTAGCCCTGGAGATAGCAAAAAAATGTAGAGAATCATAGAAAGATTAATAAAGTATCTTACCACTCATAGAAAGATTAATAAAGTATCTTACCGCTCAACAAAGTATCTTACCACTTTTCCACTGAACTCTTAAGATCACTCAACTGGTCCTTCATTAAATTTTGTTTCCTCTCCATTGTATAACCCATTATGACTCTTTCAAGTCATGTCAATACTTCTCAGGTTCACACTTAACCTTGAATCATCCTCAGTCTTAGCAGATAACCTTTTCCCCACAGAGAAGATCTGCCATCAAGCTCTTCTCAAAGTAGTACCTGTCTTTCTTTGTCCCTGCTACCTCGATGGAAAAGTAAAGAATTTCCCTCATACCATCCAAGGTATTTCCCTCATACCGTCCAAGGTATTGTATTTCACAATACAAACTCAAGGAAATAGAATTCTGGAAAAAAAACTTCGCTGTGGGAGAAGAGAAGAAAATGAAGCTTTATAGGGGTCATCTGTTAGAAAAAAGGCTGAGTAAACACTGCAAATACTGTATTTCTCTCACTGCTGGTCCTTTTCTTGATACCTTCATAATATCTATAAACAAGGCAGATTTTCCTCACCTTAAACAAAAACTTTCTCTTGAACCTACAGTGTATAGATCTGTGTGTTTTCACTTTTTATTTTGAAATAATTATAGATTCACAGAAAGGTGCAAAAATAATACAGAAAGGTCCTTTGAACCCTTCACTCATATCCTCCAATGGTTATATCTTAATTATAGTATAATGACAAAATCAGGAAGTTGATCTCGGAACAATGTGTATGTATAATTATCTGTCACTTATCACACATTGTAGATTCCTGCCACCGCAATCAAGATACAGAACTATTCCACCACCATGAAGACCCCTTGTGCTACCCCTTTAGAGTCATTTTCTCCTCCTCCCAATTCCTAACCCTTGGCAATCACTAATCATTTCTCCATTCCTATAATTTCATCATTTTGAGAATATTATATATATTACGTCATGTAATATGTGGCCTTTTGAGATTGGCTT
Organism: Chlorocebus sabaeus; assembly: GCF_047675955.1. Lineage (NCBI taxonomy): Eukaryota > Metazoa > Chordata > Mammalia > Primates > Cercopithecidae > Chlorocebus > Chlorocebus sabaeus. The sequence goes on from NC_132915.1 coordinate 44,880,966, forward strand.
TTATCACTCATCTTAAGGCTCTTAAAACCCATCCAAGTTTTTCTATGTATCAATAATTCATTTCTTTTTATTTCTGAATAGGATTCCATGGTATGAATGGTATAATTTGTGGAACCATCCACCTATTGAAGGACATTGTGGTTGTTTCCAGATTTCCCCTATTACAAACAAAGGTTTGATGAACATTTACATATGGTTTTGTGTAGATATAAGTTTTTATTTCTCTGAGATAAATGGTCAGAAGTATCATTATTGAGGTGTATGATAGTTGCACACTTAGTTTTTAAAATAAACTGCCAAACTATTTTCTAGAATGGCTAAGCCATTTTACATTCTCACCAACAATGTATGAGAAATGTAGTTTTTCCACATCTTCACCAGAATTCGGTATTGTCACTATTTTTTCTTTACACTCTACTCACAGGGTGGTCTTAGTTTGCATTTCCCAAATGGATACTGATATTAAACATCTTTTCATGTGCTTATTTGCCATCTCTACATCCTCTGATAAAATGTCTCTTCATGTCCTTTGCTTGTTTCCTAATTGGAGTGGTTTTACTGTTGAGTTTCAAGCATTCTTTTTTTATTTTTTATTTTGGCCACAAATTGTGTTTTATTTTCATTATTCATACAAATAATTTTCATATATACATATTTATTTATTTATTTATTTATTTATTTATTTTAAGACAGAATCTCCCTTTGTCACCCAGGCTAGAGTTCAGTGGCGCCATCTCGGCTCACTGCAACCTCTGCCTCCCGGGTTCAAGGGATTCTCCTGCCTCAGCCTCCCAAGTAGCTGGGATTACAGTAGGCTAATTTTGGTATTTTCAGTAAAGACAGGGTTTCACCATGTTAGGCTGGTCTCGAACTCCTGACCTCAGGCGATCTGCCTGCCTTGACTTCCCAAAGTGCTGGGATTATAGGTGTGACCCACCGCAACTGGCCACAGATAATTTTCTGTAATATCCAGGGGCAAGCCGGAGAATTTGGCAGTCCCATTGGAGCGCCCCTCAGAGACTCACAGGTCGGCGGCACGGTGCGGAGAGCCCAGGTTTGGTTCACAGTGCGGTTTGTGGGGCGTATCCAACTTTCAGTTGGCTCTTCCTCCACATCTCAAGTCGGGGCTCAAAGATGACAGGCGTAGGGAATCCTCGAGGCTCTCAGGAAATTTCACTCCTCTTCTCCTGCTCTGTGGTCTCTGTGGTCGGCAGAGTGTTCTTCTGCATCTCTGTGGCCTTCAGCTTGACCTTATCCGAGCCGGCAGTTTCCCCCAGGTCCAGTTTGTGTGCCATTTTCTTAACCCTTTCCCGTTTGCTCTGAGAACGCTCTCCAGCAGCACTTGTGGCTGCAGCGTTTACCCAGAGATAACTTTGCCACAAAATATCTCACTTTCGTTACTATTTTCACATAGTTCTAGAATATTGCCTTTGGAAACAAAAGACATCACTCTGTTTATAGTATTTTGTTTTTAGTAGTGGTATTTCCATTTGCAAAATATAGTGATTCTCAATCACTGAAATTGCCAGATCCTAGAAAACATAACATTCCTACACATGATGTTAACATCGTTCTCAAACAGTTGTTGCCCAAAGATTCATTTGACGAATCCGGTTTTTCCAAAATAGACGATTCTGATGATTCAGACTATTTTTATGTTAGTTCTGTTTAGAAATAGCTTCAGGAACGGTTTTTATATTTTATTTTCACATCAAAAATCAGTCAGATTTGCTTCAGCCTCCAAGAGCCTGTTTATGTAAAATTAAATGAGCACTGGCAGTGAGCTGCCCCTTGTTTTTCTAAGAAGGAAAAGGGTTAAAGCAATCCATGGCATCCTGCTCCAACCCTGGCTTCCTGGTACTCCCAATCATGTTGCCATGGCAAGAGACCCAGTTTCAAGCATTCCTTATATAGTCTAGATAAGAGTTCTTTGTCACACACGTGATTTGCAAATATTTTCTCCGTCTGTGTAACTTGTCTTTTCATCTTCCCTATAGGTCTTTCACAGACTAAAAGTTTTATATTTTGATGAAGTCCAACTTACCAGGTTTTTTTCTTTGATGGATTACTCTTTTGTTGTCATGTCTGAGAACTCTTCATTAAGCCCTAGATCCCAAAGATTTTTCTTCTGTTTTCTCTTTAAAACTTTAGCATTTAATGTCTGATATTTAACCCTGTGATCTACTTTGAGTTAATTTTTGTAAGGTTCAAGCGGAGGTTCATTTTTTTGTCTATGGATATCTGAATGCTCTAGCACTTTTGTTAGAAAGGGTGTTCTTGTTTTCTTGAATTGCTTTTTCATCTTTGTCAAAAACTTTAGAATAAGTTTGTCTGTATCTGTAAAACTTTTACTGGGATTTTTTTCTTTTGTAAGAGATGAGGTCTCTCTATGTTGCCCAGGCTGGAATGCTTTGGGTACTCACAAGCAAGGGCCCACTACTGATTAGCATGGGAGTTTTGACTTGCTCCATTTCCAACTTTGTCCAATTCACCCCTCTTTTGGCAACCTGGTGGTCACTCACTCCTCAGAGGTCACCATATTGATGTTGAACTTAATGTGGACACCTGATCACTCGGCATAGTGCACTATAGCCTGGAAGTCCTGGGCTCAAGCAATCCTCCTGCCTCAGCCTCCTGAATAGCTGGGACTACAAGTATACATCACACCTAGCTTTTTAAAAAAATATTTTTTATGGCCGGGCGCGGTGGCTCAAGCCTGTAATCCCAGCACTTTGGGAGGCCGAGACGGGCGGATCACGAGGTCAGGAGATCAAGACCATCCTGGCTAACCCGGTGAAACCCCGTCTCTACTAAAAAATACAAAAATCTAGCCGGGCGAGGTGGCGGGCGCCTGTAGTCCCAGCTACTCGGGCGGGAGTCTCGAGGCAGGAGAATGGCGTGAACCCGGGAGGCGGAGCTTGCAGTGAGCTGAGATCCGGCCACTGCACTCCAGCTTGGGCGACAGAGCGAAACTCCGCCTCAAAAAAAAAAAAAAAAAAAAAAAAAAAAAAAATTTTATATATTTGTATATAAATTTATATGTATATAATTATATAAATATATTATAATATATAAAATATACATTTCTATATTACATATTACATAGATATATAAACATATATTATAGAAATAAATTATATATTTAATTATATATAATTAGATATGACATCAAAAATATATCATATATTTATATATAAATTTGAGGAAAATTAAGATCTTTACTAGGTTGAGTTTTCTAATCCTTGAACACAGTATATCTGTTAATTTCGTTCTTTCATTTCTTTGACTGGCATTTTGTAGCATTCAGCCTACAAGTCCCATACATGTTTTGTTAGATTTACAACTAGTATTTTATTTTTCGGAGTGATTGTTTAATTTCAGTGTTCAATGCTAGATATAGAAATACAGTTGATTTCTGTGTGTTTAGCTTGTATCTCAGACCTTGCTGACCTCACCAATTAAGTTTAAAAGGTTTTTTTTTTCTTTTTCTTTTCCTTTCTCTGTTTTTTGTAGATCTATTGGGATATTTTACATAAACAGTCATGTTATCTGAAATAGGGACAACAAGTACACTCTGTGTGATTTCAACACTTTTCAGTTTTCTGAGGACTTTTCTGGCCCAGGATATGGTCTATCGTGTATATGTTACTTTGGTGCTTTAAAAGATTGTATGTTCTGCTTTTTGTTGAATGGAATATTTGATAAATGTCAATTAGATCCTTCCCGATGATGGTGTTGTTGAGTTTTTTTTTCTTTTCTTTTTTTTTTTTTTTGTATAGAGATAAGGTCTCACTATATTGCCCAGGCTGGTCTCAAACTCCTGAGCTCAAGTGATCCTCCCACCTTGGCCTCCCAAGGCACTGGGATTATAAGCATGAGCTACTGCACCTGGCCAGAATTCTCTTTTTTTTTTGAGATGGAGTCTCACTGTGTCACCCAGGCTGGAGGGCAGTGGCACAGATCTCGGCTCACTGCAACCTCTGCCTCCCAGCTTCAAGCAATTCTCCTGCCTCAGCCTCCCAAGTAGCTGGGACTACAGGCGCATGCCACCACACCTGGCTACTTTTTGTATTTTTGGTAGAAAGGGGGTTTTACCATGCTGGCCAGATTGGTCTTGAACTCCTGACCTCGTGATCTGCCTGCCTCGGCCTCCCAAAGTGCCAGGATTATAAGTGTGAGCCACCAAGCTCGGCTGGACCCTTTTGTCCTTAAATAATGTTTCGGTCTCTGGTATATTTTTTTTTCCTCTGAGGTCTACTTTATCTAATATTAATAAAATCACTCCTGTTTTCTTTTTTATTTTTTTTGAGACAGAGTCTCGCTCTTATCCCCCAGGCTGGAATGCAATGGTGCAATCTCGGCTCACTGCAACCTCTGCCTCCTGGGTTCAAATGATTATCCTGCCTCAGCCCCCCGAGTAGCTGTGACTACAAGTGCCTGCCACCATGCCTAGCTAATTTTTGTATTTTTAGTAGAGATGGGGTTTCACCATGTTGGCCAGGCTGGTCTCAAACTCCTGACCTCAGGTGATCTGTCCACCTCAGCCTCCCAAAGTGCTGGCATTACAGCTGTGAGCCACTGCGGCCAGCCACTCCTGTTTTCTTTTGATAAATGTTTGAACCATATGACTTTTCCAGCTGTTTATTTTCGACTAATCTTTTAATATTTAAAGTACATTTATTGTAAACAGCAGATAGCTGGATCACATTTTTTTTTTTAAAGATAGGGTCTTGCTATGTTGCCCAGGCTGCACTTGAACTCCTGGGCTCAAGCAATTCTCTCATCTCAGCCTCTTGAGTTGGGCCATATTTTTTAATCCATGCTGCAAATCTCTGTCTTTTAATTGATATGGTTAGATTACTTACATTTAATATGATATTGATATGTTAGGGCTAAATTCTGGCATTTTGTTTTTTGTTTTCTGTTGCCTCCCTTTGATTTTGGTTTATTTTCTTTTTCCTGCCTTCCTGCAGGTTATTTGAACTTTTTCTTAGAATTCCATTTTCATTTATTTAGTATTTTTGAGTGTATTTCTTCATATAAATTTTTAATGTTTGCTGTAGGTATTACATTATACATACATAATTTAACATAGCTTTACTTCTGTTGACATTTACCAGTTGGAGTGAAGTATACAAAACTTTTAAGTCCATTTACCCTCCTCTATTTATAATTGTCTTAAATATTTCCCTTATATACATTGAGGAGCACATCAGACAGGCTTCACATTTTTGCTTCAACCATTAAATATAATTTAGAAACCTCAAGGGGAGAAGTAAAGTCTATTGCATTTACCAATATTTCTTCCTCCATGATGTCCCAAGTTTCCTTCTATTATTTCCTTTCTGTTTCAAGAATTTCCTTTGGTCATTATTTCAGAGTAGGTCTGCTGGCAACAGATACTCTTAGTTTTTTTTTCAGTTAAGAGTATTCTGAATACAAAAAATTAGCCGGGCATGGTGGCAGGCACCTGTAGTCCCAGCTACTTGGGAGGCTGAGGCAGGAGAATGGCATGAACTTGGGAGGCAGAGCTTGCAGTGAGCCGAGATTGCACCACTGCACTCCAGCCTGGGTGACAAAGCAAGACTCCGTCTCAGGAAAAAAAAAAAAAAAAAAAAAAGAGTATTTTGATAGCCTCCCTTTATTCAGGAAACGCATTTTCCTAAGACATAAGATTCTGCATTGCCAGGTATTTCCTTTAGTACTTGAAAATTGTTTGCTAAATCCTTCTAACATCCATGGTTTTCAATGAGGAACTGGCTGTCATTTGAGCGGGTCTTTTTCCTTCATTTTTCTTTCATGGCTTTCAATATTTTTTCCTTATCTTTAGTTTTTCGAAGTTTGACTATGATGGCTGCTTTAAAGTATTGTCAGGGAATTCCAAAGTTTGTGTCATCTCCGTGTTGGCATCTGTTGGTTTTCTTTTCTCGGTAAGGTTGAGATGTTCCCAGTTCTTCATATAACTAGCAATTTTCAACTATATTTGAAACATTTGGGGAATTATGTTTTGAGACTCTGGATCTTATTTATGTCAGCAGGCATTGTCTGACACTGCATCAGTGAGAGGAGAAGAGTGCTACCTCATTACTGCTGGGTGGAGGTGGAAGCCCAGGTTCCCCACTTGGCCATCTCTTTGGGATGGAGGGCTAGGAGGTGCTTTGTTGCCTTGTTACTGCTAAGTGGAGACGGTGATCCAGGCTCTCCATTAGGCCTCTGCTGACGTCACCCTGGCTGAGAGAGAAAAGAATGCCTCATTACTACTCTCCATCAGGCTCCCACTAACTATGGGTTGGGGACATTACTGTTAGACAGGGATAAAAGTCAGGCTCCCAATTGAGCATCTTTGATACACTGCAGCAGAACAGGGGGGTAGGGCGCCTTCTTACAGCCATGTGAGGGCTTCAATCATCAAACATAATTTAGAGGGGCTGGATGTAGTGACTCACACCTGTTATCCTAGTTGGGATTAGGAGGCAGGAGGATTCCTTGAGCCCAGTAGTTTAAGACCAGCCTGGGCGACATAGCAAGACCCTACCACTCCAAAAAAAAAAAAAAAAAAAAAAAAATCTTTTACATTAGTTGGGTGTGGTGGCATTTGCCTGTAGCCCTAGCTACTCAGGAGGCTGGGGCGAACAACTGCTTGAGTCCAGGAATTCGAGGCTGCAGTGAGCTATGATTGCACCACCGCATTCCAGTCTGGGTGACAGAATGAGATTGTTTCTTAAAAAAGAAAAAAAACACAAAAAGACCCCCCACATAATTTAGAAAACTCAAGAGGAGAAGTAAGGTATGTTGTATTTACCCGAATTTTCACTGTTTTCATTGTTTTTTCTTTTTCCCTGATGCTCAAGTTTCCTTCTTTCATCATGGTGCTAGGGCCACGGTTTTTTTCCAAGGCATTTGGTTGAGTCGGGCAAGAATTGTCTAAAATGTTTTTGTCTTGTTAGACTTCCTCTTTCCTGGTCCATTGGCTAGAGGGAGCAGGTTTTTCTTGGGGTACTTCCAGTTGCTAGCTCATCCAGCACCGAGTCCGAAATATATAAAGCAAAAGGAAACCCAGCAGGGAACTCACCACCTTGTCATGTCTTGGATCCCAAGATGCCTAGCTACTCTGCCTTCTTTCCATCTTTCAGAGACATTTTATATTTGTTTTATTTATTTATTTATTTATTGAGATGGAGTCTCACTCTGTCGCCCAGGCTGGAGTGCAGTGCCGTGATCTTGGCTCACCGCAAGCTCCGCCTCCCGGGTTCATGCCATTCTTCTGCCTCAGCCTCCCCAGCAGCTGGGACTACAGGTGCCCGCCACTATGCCCGGATTTTGTTTTGTTTTGTTTTGTTTGTATTTTTTTTGTTTTTAGTAGCGACGCGGTTTCACCATGTTAGCCAGGATGGTCTCGATCTCCTGACCGCGTGATCTGCCCGCTTCAGCCTCCCAAAGTACTGGGATTACAGGCATGACCCACCGTGCCCAGCCTATTCGTTTTATTTATAATGTCCAGTGGACCCATTTTTCTCCTTTTGTTTGTCACCAAGCTTCTGGAGGGAAAAAATAGTTTACATTCTGTTCTTTCCCTTCATCATGCATATTTTACCCTTCATCTCCCAGAGAATTGAACTCCATGATGGGAGGGTCTCTGTTTTGTTTACAACTGTATCCCCAGGATACAGTGCTTAGCACATAAAAGGCCTTTGGTAAATATTTCCTGTCACTACATTATCCTGGTAACTTTCTTTTATTTATATTCTCAGTGCACTACCCTACTATAGAAACTCCTTACCTCATGCAGGAATTAAAATATTGGTTTTGTTTTATGCTTTTCTCCATGTGCCCCTCGCACACCATTCTCTCCATCTGAAATGCCCTTTAATCACTTTCTTCGTATCCATGTTTTCCTTCTCTTGAACATCCAAACCTAATCATACCTCTTATGTCTCTTCTTCTAAGCCTCATCATCCTATCCTAAAATCCTATATTCATTTCTTTCTGTAGTACTCATTTTAGATTAACATTTTCTCAGTTAACAATGCTTTCAGCTGGCTTTTGCAAAAGATGTCAAGAGATAGACAAATGCTAGCATTGCAGCTGGATGATTTAAGGGCCAGTATCTTTGAATTTACTTGGCATTTTTCTCATGTTGACTGGGCTGACTGATGAACAGAAGATGACTGCTCTTCTTGGAACCACATCTGGATTTCAGGTAGGAGAAAGGGCATAGGATGAAAGAATAGGCTTGTCAATTCCACCTCTTTTTATTTAGAAAACAGAAGCTCTCCCAAAAGCCTCGCCCACCAGGCAGGTGTTATGTTTCACTGGACAGAATTCTGTTACATAGCCACTCCTAACTGCAAAGTACAAGTGAGAAAGGGGTAGTGAACAGTAATGTAATTAGCAAAACAATATCTGGCATACATATGCATAAATATCTGTGTAATTCATTTGGATAAATCTTATATCTCCCTAATTAGTTTCAAAGTTCTGTGAGATCAGAGATCTAATCAGAGTTAGACATTTCAGACTTTATACCATGCAATTTTAAGTGTTCTCCTAGTATCACATCTACAAACAACACTAGAGTTCTTTTTCTTTTTCTTTTTTTCTTTTTGAGACGGAGTATTGCTCTGTTGCCCAGGCTGAAGTGCAGTAGTGTGATCTCGGCTTACTGCAACCACCACATCCGGGTTCAAGCAGTTCTCCTGCCTCAGCCTCCTGAGTAGCTGAGATTACAGGCACGTACCACCATGCCCAGCTAATTTTTGTATTTTTGGTAGAGATGGGGTTTCACTATGTTGGTCAGGCTGGTCTCAAACTCCTGACCTTGTGATCTACCCGCCTCAGCCTCCCAAAGTGCTGGAATTACAGGCGTGAGCCACTGCGCCTGGTTGACTAGAGTTCTTAAACTGGAACTTTAAACCAAAAATAAGTATTCTAGAATGATTGTGTGAGTTTAGTTACTTCTGACATTAATAACGTTTTTGGTTAGGGAAGCAGGACCACTAGAAGTTTTGGGACAAGAATTTCCTTTTCCATCTTTTTTTTTTTTTTTTTTTTGGTAGTAGGAAGTAGACCTTATACAATTATTAGAAGAAGTGTGGAAGTAAAGGTCCAACAGGTACGATGGATAATTAGAGCGGTAGTAAGTAACAACTCAACCTGAGAAGCCAAGCAAATCCAGCTGCCATACGAGGACGATAAGAAGGCTTTTAGGAAGACTCATGGAAAGCTGTGCCACTGTTCAGCTGCCACCTCAGTGAGTTAGCTGCCAAGTATATGTTGGGTCTGGGACCATTGTTGGTCCACAGGATCAGGAATTGGGAAGAAGACCCAGATATGAACTGGAAAAGAATAAGGACAAACTGGAAGCTGCTGGTCATCTATGTTTGCCTCTTTCTGTGTCTAACCACAATGACTTTTGGACACTATGGTTCCTGCTTCACTGCTACCTCCCAAATCTTAGTCAAATCATCTTTTAGCCAATTCTAATTTGGAACTCTCCAGAGAAGGGAATTTTGGAAATGTAATCAAGCTTACTCAAGTTGACATAGAACAAACCACTGCACTAAGTAAACTCTGCAAATGGAAATTGAATCCCTAATTAATACAGAGTTAAAATAGTTGTACTGCCTGGAGGGCTGGGACTGTCTTAGTCCATTGTTTTCTCTCCCTTTTGTCCTGGCCAGTATTTTGAGTCTTGAATCACAGGCTTTCTTCATTGATATCACTGTGCAAACTGGTTGTCCTCTGCCCTGGTACCTATCTCCTAGAGGGAAAAATGAGTCTCTTCTTTGAATTTAGGCTATAAGATGCTGCCAGGAAGTCTTGTTATTTAATTTCTTTTTTTTCTTTTTGGAGACAGGGTCTTGCTCTCTTGCCCAGGCTGGAGTGCAATGGCACAACCACAGCTCACTGCAGCCTCCACCTCTCAGGCTCAAGTGATCCTCCCACCTCAGCCTCTCAAGTAGTGGGACTACAGGTGTGTGCCACCATGCCTGCCTATTTTTTAAAATATTAGGAGAGACAGGGTTTCACTACGCTGCCAGCGCTGGATCATTTAACTTTTATTGATCATTTTTGAATGTGTATGTTCCTGTTTCTTATATTTCTGTTGGCCTCCCTCTCCTGTTTCTCTATTCTGGGTGCAATTCTTGTATGTTCTCTGGTATAGCCAGCTTGGTCTCTCCTGCATAAGCATGTTTGTGAACCTTTACTTCTGGCTAGTAATATATATTTGGGTGATATAGTTCTCCCATTTTTATTTTTGCTAACCAACACGTCTTCACTGTCAGATATTTAATGATCATCTAAAATATCATCCCTAGCCAGGCACGGTGGTTCATGCCTATAATCCCAGCACTTTGGGAGGCCAAGGCGGGTGGATCACCTGAGGTCAGGAGTTCAAGACCAGCCTGGCCAACATGACAAAACCCCGTCTCTACTAAAAATACAAAAAGTAGCTGGGTGTGGTTGCAGGAGCCTGTAATCCCAGCTACATGGGAGGCTGAGGCAGGAGAATCACTTGAACTGGGGAGGCAGATGTTGCAGTGAGCCAAGATCATGTCGCTGCACTCCAGCCTGGGTGACAGAGCAAGACTCCATTACAAACAAACAAACAAACAAACAATATTATTCCTACCCTCCACAGGAGCTCAAAGTACAAAAATATCAATAAAACAAGAGAAAAAGTAAAAAATATCAACATAGAGCAACAAATAAATAGCTCTTGGAGATCAAGAAGGGAACTGAATTCTATCTCCTTATGGGCCCTTTATTTATCTTTTCCAATCAGGGAGCTTCATATAAAATTTTCAAATCTTCATAATATTATCCTAGTATTTGTGTTACAAATTTGATGTAAGCAATAAAATTCTTTTTGTTACATAGGATTTAAGGAATATTTTATAAACAGTATTTAAAAAGCTATATAAATATGTTTGTAAAGGAATATATAAATAATAATTTAAACCACATAAAGAGAAGAAACACTAAGAAAACTAGGCTGTAATTTTATCTCTACAGACCATTTGGAAATTATTTTTTGTTGTTGTGTTTCAGTGACATGGACTTCTGGGATTCAGAATTATTTAGTATTGCAAGCGTTCACTGAAGCTTACTTGTCTCATAAAATCTGTAATTTAACAGCATAAATAAGCAGTACACTGATGGTGGTTTTAGAGCATTTTCTCCATAGTCAACATCATTTCCAATGAATGCAGAAACATTTTTTTTGAGGACTATTTAGAATCACAGAATTTAAGTTTTTTAGTGCAGTTATACATTTCCCCTTCATATGAGACGAAATGCCACAAACTGTTTACATTACAGGTATAATTTCACTGTCGTATGTATGGATAGAGGGGGAAATATGACCATGCTCATTATGAAGTTGAAGTGTGGATTTACACATACATAGAGTACCATCGTCCAAACAGCTGCAGGGCTGAGGAAATGGCCATAAAAGTTCTGCAGCAGCAGAGCTGGGAAGCCGTCATATGTTTTTATTTTCTTGTTGAAAATTTAGGTAAGGAGAAAATTAAGATGTAGAATTAGTTCTGAAGATACAATTCAGATTGTACAAAATTCCTAGCTTCTAATTCAATCTGATTTCATTATTTCAACTTAGAATGGTTGAAACCCGGCCGGGCACGGTGGCTCAAGCCTGGAGTCCTAGCACTTTGGGAGGCCAAGAGGGGCAGATCACAAGGTCAGGAGATCGAGCCCAGCCCCGTCTCTATTAAAAAAATACAAAAAAAAAACTAGCCAGGCGAGCTTGCGGGCGCCTGTAGTCCCAGCTACTCGGGAGGCTGAGGCAGGAGAATGGTGTAGACCCGGGAGGCGGAGCTTGCAGTGAGCTGAGATCCGGCCACTGCACTCCAGCCTGGGCAATAGAGCGAGACTCCGTCCCAAAAAAAAAAAAAAAAAGAATGGTTGAAAAAAAAAAGAATGGTTGAAACCCTCAGGTTCAATTTAGTATCTTTTTACACATTCCTACTTCTTGCCTACTGGTTAGGGTAGAAGAACAAAGAGAAAAAGAGATATGTTGAATGTTTGCCTTTGTCTTCTGTTCTAATTAAGTATCAACATGGCACCATAAAAATTTTAAAGATTTTTGGGCCAGGTGCAATGGATCACGCCTGTCATCCAAACACTTTGGGAGGCTGAGGCAGGTGGATCACTTGCAGCCAGGAGTTCAAGACCAGACTGGCCAATATGGTAAAACCCCATCTCTACTAAAAATACAAAAATTAGCTGGCGTGGTGCACGCCTGTAGTCACAGCTACTTGGGAGGCTAAGGCAGGAGAATTGCTTGAACTTGGAGGCGGAGGTTGCAGTGAGCTGAGATTGTGCCACTGCACTCCAGCCTGGTGACAGAATGAGACCTCATCTCAAAATAATAATAATAATTTTGTTTCAAAGATTTTCTTTTTTTAAATTTCAGGGTGCTTTACAAATGCCAAGGTAGTCACATTAAAAAGCATTTTTTTTTAACAGAGTCTCAGAGCCCAGCTAATTTTTATATTTTTAGTAGAGACGGGGTTTCACTGTGTTGGCCAGGCTGGTCTCGAACTCCTAACCTCAGGTGATCTGCCTGCCTCAGTCTCCCAAAGTGCTGGGATTACAAGCGTGAGCCACCATGCCCAGCAGCATTTTCTTATTGTGGTAAAATATACATAACAAAGTTTACCATTTTGTTCGTTAAGTTTACAGTTCCATGGCATTCATTACATTCACATTGTTGTGCAACCTCATCACTCTATACCTCCAAAACTTTAAAAATTATCCTAAAAACAACACTTCTTGTTCTAACTTACTAGTAGGAGAGTAGGGTCATTGGAAGAGAGAGGAAAATAGAAAAAAATAGCATATTCCATGTGTTATTGGGGTTCCTGATGAAAATAAACAGTGAGCAGGAAATTCTTTACCTTGGTCAGCAGCCTACCACCAAGGCCTCGAAAGAGATATGTTTAAAGAACAGCTCAGAGAATGTATGCTGTTCCTTTCTTTGGCATCATGGACTTGATACCCATGTGTAATCCTTGAATCTGTTGTGCTGAGTTGAGCCTCATATGATAGATATTGTTTTTAAAAATCCAGCTGAGCACAGTGGCTCACGCCTGTAATCCCAGCACTTTGGGAGGCTGAAGCGAGTGGATCACAAAGTCAAGAGATCGAGACCATCCTGGCTAACATGGTGAAAGCCCGTCTCTACTAAAAACACAAAAAATAGCTGGGTGTGGTGGCACGCGCCTGTAATCCCAGCTACTCAGGAGACTGAGGCAGGAGAATTGCTTGAACGCAGGAGGTGAAGCTTGCAGTGAGCTGAGATAGTGCCATTGCACTCCAGCCTGGGTGACAGAACGAGACTCCATCTCAAAAAAAAAAAAAAAAAAAAAAAATCCCTGTCGCCCCAAACCTACACTACAAATAGGCTACACTTGGTCATTCCTAAGGGTGATAAAAGCTTTCCTCTAGAGTTGAGAAGAGGGTCAGAAAGGTAAAACCAAGAAAAGTGACAAGAAAAAGGCAGCATTTTTGTTGAAGGCATAGAGCAACTTGTCTGAGATCTATATACCCTTCGTCTTCTTCATCTTGAACTCCACTCTGAAATCTTCTTGGTCTTTGAGACAGGGCAGCACATGTTCTCCTTTAAGAAGCCTATATGGTATCTAATTCCTGTCTATTCGGAAACATTGTCTGTCCCATTTTATAAAATTCCTAGGTAAGGCCCTGGCCTTAGACAGGGAACTCCTTTACTATCTTCTCAACCATAGCATATAGGATTAGTCTTACTTTTCAGGCCTCTTAGAAAGCATAACATAAAGACCCTTTGTGTAGAAGAAAGCAGTCAAAAATTCCCCTTCAGTTTTTAGTTTTTGAACTCAAATCAAGGCCCAGATTTCCTCCTTATTGAATTAAATTATTTAAAGATGTTTGGGAGGTGGGGAATGGAAATGTGTGCATGAAAATGAACCTCAGGTGATATCAGGGCCTATCCTGAAAACAGGTATCAGTTGGTCAAGATAACATATCTGTGTCCAATATGCTGGCAGCAGTTAGTTTTTGTCCCATCAATTTAACACTAGGTGCAAGGGAGCAACCTTGTTTTTGGTGATAATAACCCTGTGGAGTTGTTGTCAGATGGTAAGGTAATATTTTGCAATGTTTCATAAGTGTCGTTTGGTGTTAAGAAGCGATATTTGTGATAAAGAAATCACCAGGTAGGTCTAAAGCAAAAAAAGTTTGGGTGCAGTGGCTCATGCCTGTAATTCCAGCACTTTGGGAGGTCAAGGCAGAAGGCCTTGCATGCCACTGCACTCCAGCCTGGATGACAAAGTGAGACCTTGTCTCAAAAACAAAAACAAGAAAAAAGGAAACACAAAAAGGCTTGGGGAGGCCGGGCACAGTGGCTCAAGCCTGTAGTCCCAGCACTTTGGGAGGCCGAGGTGGGTGGATCACGAGGTCAGGAGATCGAGACCATCCTGGCTAACACGATGAAACCCCGACTCTACTAAAAAAATACAAAAAATTAGCTGGGCATGGTGGCGGGTGCCTGTAGCCCCAGCTACTCGGAAGGCTGAGGCAGGAGAATGGCATGAAACCCAGGAGGCAGAGCTTGCAGTGAGCCAAGATCGCGTCACTGCACTCCAGCCTGAGCAACAGAGCGAGACTCCGTCTCAAAAAAAAAAAAAAAAAAGGCTTGGGGTTAAGCCCACTAGTGTGCCTTTCTTGTAAGATCAGTAAAAGTGAAATTATCTTTGCATATACCTCATCTGTTTAAAAATCCTTTCCAAGACTGATTTCTTTTGGTTGCAAAACTGGCTCCTGCAAGAGTTTTCTACAATGAGTTTGTCAACTGCAAAGTCTGTAGGCACAGTTCTCCACAAGACTGCCCTTACTTCAGAAAACAACCACAAGTTTGGAGGTTCCCAGGGCAACTCTCACTTCTGACCAGCTGGCTATAAATTCAGGGATTCCCGCAACCACTCTTAGGTTTGATGATTCACTAAAAAGTTTCACTGAACTCACTAAGTTGTATATGTATTATTATAATTTTATTACAGCAAAAAGATACAAATTAGAATCATCCAAAAGAAGAGATGTATCAGGTGACATTGGGGAGGGATCCAAATGCAGAGCTTCCATTGCCCTCAGGGTTGTGTTATCTGTCCAGCATCAAAGTGTGAAAATAATCAAGGCATGTTGCCAGCCGGGGGAACTCACCCAAGTTTCAGTGTCCAGAGTTTTTACTGAGGTTTCACTACATAGGCATGAATGATTGAATCATTGTGCATGCCATTGAACTGAATCTCCAGCCCCTCTTTCTCAAAGGTCAAGCTGATATCACGTGGCTCAAAGCTCCAACCCTCTAATCACATGGTTGGTCTTTCTGGCAGGGCTAGCCCACATCTGAAGCACTTCACTAGCAGAAATTATCAGGTGTGATTTGAGGGGCCCACAATGAATAACAAAGATATGCTGATCCACTGGACAATTCTAAGGTTTTAGAAATTAATCTCCCAGGGCCAGGCACTGTGGCTCACGTATGTAATCCCAGCATTGTGGGAGGCTGAGGTGGGCGGATTGCTTGAGTCCAGGTGTTTGAGACCAGCTTGAGCCACATGGCAAAATCTCATCTCTACAAAAAATACAAAGATTAGCCAGGTGTGGTGGTGTGTGCCGGTAGTCCCAGCTACTTGGGAGGCTGAGGTGGGAGGATCACTTGAGCCCAGGAGGCAAAAGTTGTAGTGAGCTGAGATAGCACCATTGCATTCTAGCCTGGGCCCCGCCTCAAAAAAGTGAGACCCTGTCTCAAATTAAAAAAAAAAAAAAAAAAAAAAAAAAAAAGGAGGGCTAGCTGCAGTGGCTCATGCCTGTAATCCCAGCCCCAGCACCTTGGGAGGCCAAGGCAGGCAGATCACTTGAGGTCAGGAGTTCGAAACCAGCCTGGCCAATATGGTGAAACCCCATCTCTACTAAAAATACAAAAATTAGCCAGGCGCAGTGACATGTGCCTGTAATCCCAGCTACTCAGGAAGCTGAGACAGGAGAATCGCTTGAACCCAGGAGGTGAAGGCTGCCATGAGCCGAGATCGTGCCACTGCACTCCAGACTGGGCCGCAGAGCAAGACACTGTCTCAAAAAAAAAAAAAAAAAAGGAAATTATCCCCTAGGAGCTGGAGACAAAGACCTGCCAAATTACCAAATTATTTATTATATAGTCCCTGAGTATTGTTTCCATGGAGGGGAACATTCTGTGGGATTTTATATTTCTGGCTGTCTGACCTGTTGTGTTGCTCTAAAAAAAAGAAAGTCACGGCCGGGCGCGGTGGCTCAAGCCTGTAATCCCAGCACTTTGGGAGGCCGAGACGGGTGGATCACAAGGTCAGGAGATCGAGACCATCCTGGCTAACACGGTGAAACCCCGTCTCTACTAAAAAAATACAAAAAACTAGCCGGGCGCCGTGGCGGGCGCCTGTAGTCCCAGCTACTCGGGAGGCTGAGGCAGGAGAATGGCGTGAACCCGGGAGGCGGAGCTTGCAGTGAGCTGAGATCCGGCCACAGCACTCCAACCTGGGCAACAGAGCGAGACTCCGTCTCAAAAAAAAAAAAAAAAAAAAAAAAAAAAGAAAGTCACTTAGTAGTTAACTCCAATTACCAGGAAAATATTTATTTATTTTTGTTTTTTTTGGCCAGAGCAGAAGAACTTGACTACTGATTTATTACACAGAACTAATATAAAAGGAAAATGAAGGTACCTACCTGTAAAGAGACTATAAACCCAGTAGTTTGACTTTGTGTATTAGCCAAATTACGAAAAATTATAGCCAAGCATTAGACTTTTACCAAGGAGTGATTAAGGACACAAAACACATTATTAAGGATAAGGACCTTATAGGTATCAAAGTTAACAATCCAAAACTTCAAGGCAACTACAAAGAAAGAAAATAGCTTGAAAAATAACGAACAGAAGCCTACTGATGTGAATATGACAACCTATGACTCCAGTCATCTAGGTCTTGTTTCATGGGTCTCTGAAGGAAGCTGTCTACTTAATGCAGTCATCTTGATCTGAAAGTCTTGGGTGGGAACAGTCTCCTTATGATCTTGTGGTTTCTGGCCCATGGGCCTTTCTTGTAACTTAAGGATGAGTAAATTTCTTTACTTGAGAGAAATGGTTGTAAGCATCAGCACTCTAGAGTTTTGTTGTAGTGTCAGATGTTTATAGCAACTTATATGGCTTCTTTTCATCAAGGCTCAAGGGCTATTTTTCTCTGAGGTCTCTTCCCCAAGATGAAAAATATCAGAACATTATCAAAATAGAAGACAGTGGGATGATTTCTTGAGGGGTAACAGAAAATTAATATATAAGCATAGAGTCAATGATTATCCTGGGAATAGGAGCATATGAACAGGAAGGAGACTCCAAGGCTTTTTAATTTGTGCCACAAATTAAAATATTACAGTGGTCCCTGATTGACAAAGACATTGGAACTTAATAACCTGATACAAAATCTTTTTGGAGACAATTATTGTACCAATCTTTGTACATAAAAAAGTGTATTTCTAAGATATGTCAATCAGGGACCAGACAGAAAACAGAAACCACATCAGTTTTTTGAACAGGGAAAGTTTAATATAAAGAATTGTTAACTAGCCAGAGGTGAGTGAATTCAAAAAGGAGTAAACAAGGACTCTAAAGAATCCAGAAGTAGCAAGTGCAGAAAAACAGTGCATCCCTCTAGGCTGAGGAAGAATGAGCGATAAAGAGGAGAAAGAGCTCCTCTCAGCAACCACCACCCCAGAGCTGAGATTCAGACCTCCTCTTGACATGTATTTTTTGTTTTGTTTTGTTGGTTTTTTTTTTCAGACAGAGTCTCGCTCTTGTTGCCCAGGCTGGAGTGCAGTGGCGCGATCTTGGCTCACTACAGCCTCCGCCTCTGCCTCCCAGATTCAAGCGATTCTCCTGCCCCAGCCTCCTGAATAGCTAGGATTCCACTACCACGCCCGGCTAATTTTTGTATTTTTATTTTTATTTTTTATTTTTTTTTAAAATTTATTTATTATTATTAAACTTCAAGTTGTAGGGTACATGTGCACAACGTGCAGGTTTGCTACATATGTATACTTGTGCCATGTTGGTGTGCTGCACCCATCAACTCGTCATTTACATCAGGTATAACTCCCAATGCAATCCCTCCCCCCTCCCCCCTCCCCATGATAGGCCCCGGTGTGTGATGTTCCCCTTCCCGAGTCCAAGTGATCTCATTGTTCAGTTCCCACCTACGAGTGAGAACATGCGGTGTTTGGTTTTCTGTTCTTGTGATAGTTTGCTAAGAATGATGGTTTCCAGCTACATTCATACAGCCAACAGACACATGAAAAAATGCTCATCATCACTGGCCATCAGAGAAATGCAAATCAAAACCACAATGAGATATCATCTCACACCAGTTAGAATGGCGATCATTAAAAAGTCAGGAAACAACAGGTGCTGGAGAGGATGTGGAGAAATAGGAACACTTTTACACTGTTGGTGGGATTGTAAACTAGTTCAACCATTATGGAAAACAGTATGGCGATTCCTCAAGGATCTAGAACTAGATGTACCATATGACCCAGCCATCCCATTACTGGGTATATACCCAAAGGATTATAAATTATGCTGCTATAAGGACACATGCACACGTATGTTTATTGCAGCACTATTCACAATAGCAAAGACTTGGAATCAACCCAAATGTCCATCAGTGACAGATTGGATTAAGAAAATGTGGCACATATACACCATGGAATACTATGCAGCCATAAAAAAGGATGAGTTTGTGTCCTTTGTAGGGACATGGATGCAGCTGGAAATTTTTGTATTTTTAGTAGAGACGAGGTTTCACCATGTCAGCCAGGCTTGTCTCGAACTCCTGACCTCTGGGGATCCGCTCGCCTCGGCCTTCCAGAGTGCTGGGATTATAGGCGTGAGCCCCCGCTCCCGGCCAGAAGACGTATTTACTGCAAACACAGCCACGCAGCCTGGCAGTGGTGAAGACACTTGCTAGAGGGACCTGTGAAAGTGACCATTGCCGGAGGGGATAGGCAGGCTAGGCCAGTCTGCAGAAAGGGTCAGCTGTTGCCAGAGGATATAGGTGACTGGACCTGGTCTAAAGTCGCCTCAGACTATAAAGTCGCCTAATAGACCGAGGGCACAGCTAGACCTACTTTGTTAGGCTTTTGTATTGAAGACTAAAAGTAAGAGGGCTGGAGCCCAACCGAAAAGTGTCTTTCCGCAGCTGTGGCCATGCAGTGTCACTCTGGCGCCCTCTGTCGATGAACCATAACATTTTATCTGTTGGCAAAAAAATGATTTATAGGGTTGAGGAGTGATCATGAATCAGAGCAAAATAGTGTAGATTTGCAATGGAGCGATGATACGAAATTGGTAACTAGCATATAAGCATTCACAATTATGAAACAATATTAATAATTTTATTTTTATTCCAAATTTTATTTTATTCCAAATTTTATTTCCAAATTTATTCCATTTTTTGTTGTTGTTTTTTTCTTTTAGACGGAGTCTTGCTCTGTTACCCAGGCCAGAGTGCAATGGCGTGATCTCGGCTCACTGCAACCTCCGCCTCCCGAGTTCAAGCGATTCTGTTGCCTCAGCCTCCTGAGTAGCTGGGACTACAGGCTCGCGCCACCACACCCGACTAATTTTTGTATTTTTAAGAGAGACAGGCTTTTACCATGTTGGCCAGGCTGGTGTCAAACTCCTGACCATAGGTGATCCTCTCACCTCAGCCTCCCAAAATGCTGGGATTACAGGCGTGAGCCACTAGGCCCGGCCACACATAATTAACATTTAGAGAACGTCACACATGCCTAATTATTTCTACTATGTTTCTCTTATAAGTTGAGAAACTGACTCTTTAGCTGAACGTCACACATACCTACTTATTTCTACTATCTTTCTCTTATAAGTTGAGAAACTGACTCTTTACTGGAATAGTGGCTATTCCAGTAAATTCAAACAAAGTTTTGATTTATAAGAGAACTTTACAGGCCAGGCACGGTGGCTAACTACGTCTGTAATCCCAGCAATTTGGGAGGCCGAGGTGGGTGGAGTTCGAAACCTGCTTGAGCTCCGGAGTTCGAAACCAGCCTTGGCAACATAGTGAAATCCCACGTCTACTAAAAATACAACAATTAGCAGACATGGTGGTGCATACCTGTGGTCTCAGCTACTCAGGAGGCTGAGGCAGGAGGATTGCTTGAGCCCAGGAGGCAGAGGTTGCAGTGAGCTGAGATCACACCACTGCACTCCAGCCTGGGTGACAGAACAAGACTCTGTCTCAAAAGAAAAGAAAATAATAAAATCTTTAAAAAAAAAAAAAAAGAAAGAAAACTTTACAGTCTGATTATTCTGAATTAGGGAACTGAATTTGGAACAGACATAATCAAGAAGAGTTGTCAGAGGACATAAAGCATACACATAAGCCATTTTATTCAAAGGCTATACTTGGTTGTAACAAATAGGAAACACAACGATAAATAATAGTGATTACTAGTAATTTTTATTTTATTTATTTATTTTTTTGAGATGGAGTCTCATTCTTTCACCCAGGCTGGAGTGCAGTGGCATGATCTTGGCTCACTGCAACCTCCACCTCCTGGGTTCAAGCGGTTCTCCTGCCTCAGCCTCCTGAATAGCTGGGATTACAGGCGCATGCCACCACACCCAGCTAATTTTCATATTTTTCAGTAGAGATGGGGTTTCACCACGTTGGTCAGGCTGGTATTGAACTCCTGACTTTGTGATCCGCCCGCATTGACCTCCCAAAGTGCTGGGTTTACAGGTGTGAGTCACCGCTCCTGGCCCTTGATTACTAGTAATTTAACTTTAAAAAATTTTTTGCCGCTGGGCTAGGTGTCTCAAGCCTGTAATCCCAGCACTTTGGGAGGCCGAGACGGGCGGATCACGAGGTCAGGAGATCGAGACCATCCTGGCTAATACAGTGAAACCCCGTCTCTACTAAAAAATACAAAAAAAATAGCCGGGTGAGGTGGCAGGCGCCTATAGTCCCAGCTATAGGGAGGCTGAGGCAGGAGAATGGCACAAACCCAGGAGGCGGAGTTTGCAGTGAGCTGCGATCCGGCCACTGCACTCCAGCCTGGGCGACAGCGCGAGACTCCCTCTCAAAAAAAAAAAAAAAAAAAAAAAAAAAAAAAAAAAAAAAAAAAAAAATTTCTTGCCAAAGTGATTCCGTTGTATGTAAGAAGTCTAGAGAGTTAACACAATATTTTGGGAATAAAAAGAATTTCTGTTTATCTGAGCATGAATAACTAGGTTGTTATAGGAAGAAAATGCAGTTTTTGATTTTACTTTTTGTTTTCAGTCCGTGTTAAAATTGACAGTAAAGGATATGTAAGCCCTCAAATTTGTCTTTTATCATATTTTTAAAATTTTAAATAATTCTTTTGAATTTATCTTTATATAACTCTATAGATATGCATTGAGACATACACAAATACATAAATATGCCAGCAAGTGATTAAATTAAGGCTTTAAATTGTAGCTTTAAAACATATTTAACTTTATCAGCGTATTAAATAAAACAATGTATATATTATGTTTATCAGCGTATTAAATAAAACAATGTATATATTATGTTATTAAGTAAACATCTTTGTAAACTGCAACAATACCCTTAAAAAACAAATAGGCATACCTTATGTATTGTTTTGAATGCATACTCCTATTTCTGTTTAACGGTTCTCATTATTACAAACTGTAACCAAAGTAATCAATTTTGGATTTTTCAGACACAGCATAAATTAAAAGGTAGAATACCAAGAACTATCTTGCTAATTTTTTTTCTTTGAACAAATATATATTACTTTAATACATTTTAAGGTGGCTAAATAATATATAGGCATAAATAAAGGCACATATGTATACATATATGTAATCATTAAAAAAGATTTGCCCATCTTGCTGATCTATAGCCAGTCCACACATTAAAATAAGGTGCAAGATTATTTATTTATTTAATTTTTTGAAAGGAAGTCTCCCACTGTCACCCAGGCTGGAGCGCAGTGGCACAATCTCAGCTTACTGCAACCTCTGCCTCCCTGGCTCAAGTGATCCTCCCATGTCAGCCTCTGGAGGAGCTGGGACCACAGGCGTATGCCACCACACCAGGTTAATTTGTTTTGAATTTTGGTAGAGATGAGATTTTGCCACGTTGCCCAGGCTGGTCTCAAACCCCCGAGCTCAAGCAATCCACCTGCCTCGGCCTTCCAAAGAGCTGGGACTACAGGCTGAGTCACTATGCCCAGCCTACAAATAATTTAAAGTTATGCTTAGTGTTCAATGTTTTGTTTTCTTTTTAGTATAAAATGATTTGGCGCTTGAACTCAGGAGGCAGAAGTTGCAGTGAGCCGAGATCATGCCACTGCACTCCAGAGTGCCTGGGCAACAGAGTGAGACTCAGTCTCCAAAAAAAAAATTAATAAAATAAAATAAAATAAAATAATTTGGGTAATCACAGTATATTTGTTAATTAATTTATTTTAATATTAGTTTAATGTTTTAAAGTTGGCTAAAAATCTGGAAATTAAAATTAGGTCAGACCATTAAGTCCTTATCATTTGTATCATAAGAATCCATGAGCCTGTGCTAGGTGACTCATGCCTGCAATTCAAGCATTTTGGGCAGCTGAGAATGGCTTGAGCTCAGGAGTTTGAGACCAGCCTGGGCAACAAATTGAGACCCCCCCCATCTCCACAAAAATAAAAAGTGAAATAAATAGAAAATTAAAATATTTTTAAAATTCATTTAATGTTTCTTAATTCAAGAATTGTATTTCTTGATAAATCTCTTATTTCATTCAACTAAATATAATTTCATGTTTGTAATCTTAAACCATCTGTAAAAATAGCAACTTACTGGGCTGATAGGATTAATGTAGAAATTTTAGAAGTTTAAATAAGAAACAAAACCCAAGTCTTGTATTAAATAAAATATTGGGTCAACATTTTTATTTTCTGAAAAAGTCAGGGAGAAGGCATAAAGTTGGTTTTAAGCTAAAATTATATCACTATCAAATGTTCAAAGAATCATCTATTTATCAGTAATATTACATAGATTCTAAAGTTATTTTAAAAACCCTCAGTATTTACATATAAAACATTTTCAAAAAAGACTCTTGAACTCATCATGCCAGGAGCTCTAAGAATCTAGCTTTTTTTCTGTCTAGGTATCAAGGCCATTACCTAAACCTACCTCAGTAGTTCTTTGTAATAAGGAAATTAGGAAAGGGCCTTTAATAAGGTGATTTTTCGGGTAAATTTTGCTGGTAAGAAACTTGTTGGGATAGTTGGATTGTTGGGCACAGTGAAGAGGAAGATATCAAGGCAAGTTTTAATAAGAAAGCTGTTAGTCTTGATAAATAAGTTGTTTACCTGGTTCACAATCTTATCTTCGAGAAATAGGTATTTTCCAGAGCAAATAAGCTAGTTATTTTTGCTTGGCGTCAATATTATTTAACACAGGGAATGAAAGCATGTTTGTCCCCATGGTTGTAGGATTATGTTGGTTTCAGTTATCACTTGTGTCCCCTCACTAAAATGCAAGCAATGTGAGAGCAGATATTTTTGTGTGTATTTTTCACTTTTCTACACCCAGCACCTAAAACATCTAGCAAATAGTAGGTGTTGGGTAAATATTTGCTGAATGAATCTGAATTAATGGATGCATTAGAATAGCCAAGAACATTTTTTAACAATAGGGACAGACAATTTAGCAGTTAAAAAACGTACTACAGTTGGGTGCAGTGTTTCTTGCTTGAAATGTCAGCACTTTGGGAAGCCGAGGCAGGCAGATTGCTTGAGCCCAGAAGTTTGAGACCAGCCTCGGCAATATGGTGAAACCCTGTCTCTACTTGAAAAATGCAAAAATTAGCTGGGCTTGGGGGCCTGTGCCTGAAGTCCCAGATACTCAGGAGGTTGAGGTGGGAGGATAGCTTAGGCCAGGGAGGTCGAGGCTGTAGTAAGCTGAGATTGTGTTGCTGCACTACAGCCTGAATGACAGAGGAAGACCCTGTCTCAAAAAAAAAAAAAAAAAAGTACTACAAAAGTACTGTAGTTAAAACAGTGCGGTATTGGAACATAGATAGATCCATTGAACAGAATAGAAAATCCAGAAACACACACACATATATCTATTAAACTTTCATTCCACTTTAAAGGAAAGGTCAACCTTCTCAAGTATATGTTTTTTTGGTTGGGGGAGTCTTTGTTTTGAGAGAGGGTCTGGCTTCATCACCCAGACTGGAATGCAGTGGCATGATCATTGCTCACCGCGACCTCCGCCTCCAGGGCTAAAGCAATCCTCCTGCCTCAGCCTCCCAAGTAGCTGGGACTACAGGCATGCACCACCACACCCAGCTAATATTTGTATTTTTAGTAGAGATGGGGTTTTGCCATGTTGGCCATTCTGGTCTTGAACTCTTGAACTCAAGGGATCTGCCCTCCTTGACCTCTCAGAGTGCTAGGATTTCATGTGTGAGCCATCGTGCCCAGACCAAGTGTATATTTTAAAAGGAGAGGAATTTTTCTCATAGTTGCTTGCAATTTGACCACTGCTTCTCTGTCAGTGATCCCTCAATCCTTCTGCATTTCTTTGGTTGTGCTGGTTACAATCTAAAACTCATTAACTGTGATTTCCTCTTAAATCAATGCTGACAACTCCTAAAAGCTTCTATAGACTAAAAGAAGGTAACATGAGGCAGGCTTAGCTTGCTTCATAAATTGGTCCTCGCTGCTATCTACAGCTCCAATTAGAAAGCTGTTAGTTGCTCTAAGACGAGTTAGTAACATGTGAAACTGGAGACCAGATGTGACTTTTTGCAAGGTTGGAAGCAAAGGTTCCCAAGAAGTTATACACTGCCCGGGGCTCCACTATAGACTCACTTGGTTTTTAACTTCTCTCTTCAGTCCTTAGGTCTACCCTCGTCTCGGTAATAGTGCTTCCTTTTTTGGACAAGAAATTCCACCTTCTAACCACCAGGGATGGTCTCACTGTAAGAGATATTCTCCTCTCCAGGAGTATGGTTCTTTAAATTTGAGTCATTTCTTCAAGAACAATGGCTCAGAGCAGCAACAAGGATGTCTAAGGTAAGCTTTAGGAGATGAAGTCCTGTCTGGCAGTCCCATGCAGGCCATTAGCAAATTTGGACATCTTTCAGATCTTCCCACCAGAGATAACTGCATATATCTTTTTAATTTTGTTTGGAAGTCTATTGGGTAGGGAACTATTGGATTAGAAATATATACACATAAATCACTTGAGGATAAATACTGGAGAATGCTAGTCTAAACTTATAAGTAAGAAGAGAAACACTTTCCTATTGCCCGTAATTTGCAAGAACACCACTACTTATATTGGAGTCATTACATTGTTATACATACTGATTTTAGTGTCTTTCTTCCACCATTACCCTCACTCCTACTCCTTAATTTTTGCTTTTAAATTATACTCTGTTTAGACCCGCGAGGAGTAATAATAAATAGGCTCAATTATTAACAATAGGCTTATGTAGAGGATGTTACCTTACCTAGTGAATCTCGGCTAGAGCATTTCAATTAGTCATTGTAAGGTTATAAGCTAATGTCTTAGGCTTGGTACAATTCTCGCTAATTTATGATGGCAGTGGTGGTGTAGTAGTGATTTTGTGCTTCCAGTTACATAAAAGTGTCATTTCTAGATGTTACTAAATTTCATTAATAATCAGATAAATGTAAATTAAAAGGACAATAGAATAACGATATATCACTTTTTGCCTATCAGACTGGAAACATTTTGATACTGAGAAAATATCTAGTACAGAAGGAAGTGGACACTTTCACCCAATGTTATTATTTGTTTAAGTTGATACAATCTTCCTGGAAGGTAACCTGGTAGTATGTTTATATAATTAAAATATGTTGTCAAATAGTGACTTCTCAAAACCTCATTATAAAAACTGTCGATTAAGCCAAGTTAAGTGTACTAGATTTACTGCATTATGAAAGTATACCGCCTTGACTGAGGCTTAACAGTGTCTCAAAATAGAAAATTAGAGCCAATTATTTGTAGAGTTTTAGAGCTTGGGCTGAATACTTTCAGGGAATATCAGGAATATGATTAGGATTGGGCACAGTTTATGATACAGTAGCTTGATATTGGTGGGCACAGGAAGGGAATTGTTTTAAAGTGTTTCTTTTCTTCTTCTTTTTTTTTGGTACAGGGTGTCACTCTATCACCCACAGTGAAGTTCAGTGGCTCTGTCACGGCTCACTGCAGCCTCAACCTGGTTCAAGCCATCTTCCCAACTCACCCTTCTGAATAGCTGGGACTACAGGCATGTGCTACCATGCCTGGTTAATTTTTGTATTTTTTGTAGAGATGGGATCTCATTATCTTGCCCAGGCTAGTCTTGAACTTCTAGGCTCAAGTGATCCCCGCTATGCAGCTTCCCAAAGTGTTAGAATTACAGGCGTGAGCCACCATGCCCAGCTCTTTACTGTATTTTTATTTTTATTTTTTAACTGTCATTTTAAAAAGACAAATATGGCTGGGCATGGTGGCTCGCGCCTGTAATCCCAGCACTTTGGGAGGCCAAGGCAGGCAGATCACAAGGTCAAGAGATCGAGACCATCCTGGCCAACATGATGAAACCCCATCTCTACTAAAAATACAAAAAAATTCCAAAATTAGCTGGATATGGTGGCATGTGCCTGTAGTCCCAGCTACTCAGGAGGCTGAGGCAGAAGAATCACTTGAACCTGGGAGGCGGAAGTTGCAGTGAGCTGAGATTGCCCCACTGCACACTCCAGCCTGGTGACAGAGTGTGACCCTATCTAACAACAACAACAACAAAAAGACAAATATGTGAAATATACATAGACAGATAGTGTTTTATTTTTTAAATAAAAGGAATAAGTTAATAAACATCTAAATGACTGGATCAATTATGGGCATTTATAAAATGGGTTATCATGCTGCCATAAAAGGGTATTTTTTTTCATATCAACATAGAAATGTCTATGCTTATTAAGTAAAGAAAAAGTATAGAATTACAATGCATATGTTAGCATTTGTTTGGCTTCAAGCAGTGGTGTGCCAGAGCTGGTTCATATTTGCTTGAGAGAGCATGGGGCTCTTGAGAGCCAAATGTGTACATTTCTTCACAGGTGCAGTCAAGCTTCATGTTGGTTGTTTAAAATTGGCCATAGTGAGAGTATTTAAAGTATTTACATCAAGGAAGTCAGCAAAGACTACAAGTCAGGGGAACTTTTTCCCTGCCCTGGAGCTGGTTTACTAGCATGCCACTGGCTTCAAGTAACAGAAAACACGACTAGCACAGGCTTAAACTCTAAAGCCATTTATTGCTTACCGCAAGGAGACCAGGAGTGGTAGGCAGTTCAGGAAAGGGTCAGCAACTAATTACGTCATCGAGGATCAAGGCTCTTTTTATTCTTATCTCAGTAAATGTGCGCTTATATTTCATTGTTCAGATCTGTTCACATAGCCAACCCTAGCTACAAGGGAGCCTGGGGGCCGGTAGCTGGCAGCTGAAAACAGGATAGCCATGAGTCGAACGTGCATCTTCTGGAGTCGTACCTATAACTGCTACAAACAAATCAGGGTTTATCAGCAAGGGTGGAGTAGGGAATGGATAAGCAACTACCAGTGTCTGCTACTAATGTGTATGTGTGTACATGTGAATAAATATAACAATAAATAAATTAATAAATAAATGTTCATTACTTTAAAAATATAGCTGGGTGTGGTGGTTCACACCTGTAGTCCCAGCCACTTGGGAGGCTGAGGCGGGAGAATCACTTGAGGCCAGGAGTTTGAGGCCAGCTTGGGTAACATAGTGAGACCGTCTATCTGTAAAAAACAGAAGTAGGTTTTTGTTTTTGTTTTGAGACAGAGTCTTGCTCTTGTGACCCAGGCTGGAGTGTAATGGTGTGATCTTGGCTCACTGCAACTTCTGCCTCCCAGGTTCAAGCCATTGTTGTGCCTCAGCCTCCCGGAAGCTGGGATTACAGGCGTGCGCTACCACACCCAGCTAACTTTTGCATTTTTAGTAGAGACAGGGTTTCTTAATGTTGGCCAGGCTGGTCTGGAACTCCTGGCCTCAAGTGATCCACACACCTCGGCTTCCCAAAGTGCTGGATTATAAGCATGAGCTACCATGCCTGGCCAAAAATTAGGTATATATTTATACATCAAAATATCTATAAAGAAATATAACACATTCTTAAATGTGTTTAGATCTGGAGTAGAAAGGTTGGACTTTGAGGATACTTTATATATTTTTATGTATATGTATTTTTATTTATTTTTTAAGAGACTTTAGGAGCAGTTTTAGGTTCACAGCAGAATTAAACAGAAAGCACTGAGATTTCCCATATACACCCTTCCCCCACACACGCTCAACTTCCCCCATTTTCAGCATCTTCCACCAGAGTGCTACATTTGTTGCAATCCATGAAACATCATTATCATAATCACCCAAAGTCTGTAGTTTACATTAGGGTTCACTCTTGGTGTTGTATATTCATGGGTTTAGACGAATTTATAATCCGCCATTATAGCAGCATACAGAGCAGCTTCACTGGCATAAAAATTGTTTGTGCTCTGCCTATTCATCCCTTCACCTACCAACTCTTGGCAACTACTGATCTTCTTACTTTCTTCCTAGTTTGATTTTCCAGAATGTCATACACAGGTATACCTTGGAGACTTTGCAGGTTGAGCTCCAGACCACCATAGTAAAGCAAACATTGCAATACAGTGAGTCACACTAATATTTTGGCTTCCCAATGCCTATAAAAGTTATGTTCACACTACTCTGTAGTCTATTAAGCATGCAAAAGGGATCTGGCAGTGGCTCATGCCTGTAATCCCGACACTTTGGGAGGCTGAGGCAGGAGGATCGCTTGAGCCAGGAGTTTGAGATAAGCCTGGGTAACATGGTAAAACCCCATCTTTACAAAAAATACAAAAATATACCTGGATGTAGTGGCACAAGCCTGCAGTACCAGCTATGAGGTGGGAGGATTGCTGAAGCTCAAGAGGTCGAAGCTGCAGTGGGCTGTGAGCATGCCATTGCACTTCAGACTGGGTGACAAAGCGAGACTCTGTCTCCACAAAAAACGCAAAAATTAACCGGGTGCGGTGGTGCACACCTGTAGTACCAGCTACTTGGGAGGCTGAGGTGGGAGGATTGCTTGAGCCTGGGAGGACAAGGCTGCGGTGAGCAGTGATCATGCCACTGCATTCCAGCATGGACAGCGATGTGAGACCCTATCTCAAAAATAAAATAAAATAAATAAATAAATAATAAATTCTTGTCATTTCAACAATGTTCAGAGCATCTTCACCAGGAGCAGATTCCATCTCAAGAAACCACTTTCTGTACTTGTTTCAGCAGCATATATACTTAAATTGGCACAATATAGAGAAGATTAGCATGGCCTCTGAACAAGGATGACATGAAAATTTGTGAAGTGTTCCACATTTTTTGACAAATGGGATCTAATTAAACTAAAGAGCATCTGCACAGCGAAAGAAACTATCATCAGGGCAAACAGGCAACCTACAGAATGGGAGAAACTTTTCCCAATCTACCCAAGTGACAAAAATCTAATATCCAGAATCTACAAGGAACTTAGATTTACAAGAAAAAAAACCAAATAACCCCACCAAAAAGTGGGCAAAGAACAGGAACAGACACTTCTCAGAAGAAGACATTTATGCAGCCAACAAACATCAAAAAACTCAACAGCACTGATCGTTAGAGAAATACAAATCAAAACCACAATGAGATACCATCTCATGCCAGTCAGAATGGCGATTATTAAAAAGTCAAGAAACAACAGATTCTGGTGAAGCTACGGAGAAATAGGAATGTTTTTACACTCTTGGTGGGAATGTAAATTAGTTCAACCACTGTGGAAGATAGTGTGGTGATTCCTCAGGGATCTAGAACCAGAAATACCATTTGACTCAGCAATCCCATTACTGGGTATATACCCAAAGGAATATTAATCATTCCGTTATAAAGATACAGGCACAGGTACGTTTATTGCAGCACTACTCACAATAGCAAAGACAGGGAATCAACCCTAATACCCATCAATGATGGACTGAATAAAGAAAATGTGGCACATATACACCATGAAATACTACGCAGCCATAAAAAGGAATGAGATCATGTCCTTTGCAGGAACATGGATGAAGCTGGAAGCCATCATCCTCAGCAAACTATCACAAGGACCAAAAAGCAAACACCACACGTTCCCACTTATAAGTGGGAGCTGAACGACAATAACACATGGACACAGGGAGGGGAACAACATACACTGGGGGCTGTTGGGGAGCAGGGGTCAGGGGTCAGGGAGAGCATCAGGACAAATAGCTAATGTATGTGGGGCTTAATACCTAGGTGATGAGTTGATAGATGCAGCAAACCACCATGGCACATGTTTAGTTATGTAACAAACCTGCACGTTCTGTACATGTATCCCGGAACCTAACGTAAAATAAAATTTAAAAAAAAAGAAAAAAAAAGGAAGCCACCTTCTTTGCTTATTCATAAGAAGCAGCTCCTCATTTGTTTAAGTTTTATGATGAGACTGCAACAATTCAGTCACATTTTCAGGCATCACTTCTAATTCTAGTCCTCTTGCTATTTCTACCACCTCTGCAGTGATTTCCTCAGCTGAAGAATTAAACCTCTGAAAGTCATCTATGACGGTTGGAATCAACTTTTTTCAAACTCCTGTTAATGTTGTTGACATTTTAGCTGGGTGCAGTGACTCATGCCTGTAATCTCAGCATTTTGGTACACTGAGGTGAGAGGATCATTTGAGCCCAGGAGTTTGAGACCAGCCTGGGCAATACATGAGCATTTGTCTCTAAAAAAACTTAAAGAACAGTTAGCCAGGTGTGGTAGTGTGGTTTGTTCCTGTAATCCTAGCAACTGAGGAGGCTGAGGAAGGAGGATTGCTTGAGTGCAGGAGTTTTAGGCTACAGTGAGCCATGATCACGCCACCACTGCACTCCAGCCTGGGCCACAAAGCAAGACTTTATCTCTCTCTCTCTCACCTTTTTTTTTTTTTTTTTGAGACAGGGTCTCCCTCTGTTGCCCAGGCTGGAGTGCAATGTCATAATCTTGGCTCACTGCAACCTCCACTTCCCAGGATCAAGCCATTCTCTTGCCTCAGCCTCCCAAGTAGCTGGGACTACAGGCATGCACCACAACTGCAGGCTAATTTTTCTATTTTTGGTAGAGACAGGGTTTTACCATGTTGGCCAGGCTGGTCTTAAACTCTTGACCTCAAGTGATCCACCTGCCCCTGCCTCAAGACCCTATCTCTTAAAAAAAAAAAAAAAAAAAAAAAGCAAAAGCTGACATTTTTGACCTCCTCCCATGAATCACAAATGTTCTCACTGGCATCTAGAATGGTAAAATTTTCCAGAAAGTTTTCAATTTACTTTGCCCTGATCCATCAGAAGAATCACTATCTATGGCAGCATAGTCTTATGAAATTTCTTTCTTTTCTTTTTCTTAATTGATTAATTTATTTTTATTTTTTGAGATGGAGTCTCCTTCCATTGCCCAGGCTGGAGTGCAGTGGTGCCATCTTGGCTCACTGCAAGCTCTGCCTCCTGGGTTCACGCCATTCTCTTGCCTCAGCCTCCCGAGTAGCTGGGACTACAGGCGCCCGCCACCATGTCCAGCTAATTTTCTGTATTTTTAGTAGAGATGGGGTTTCCCTGTGTTAGCCGGGATGGTCTTGATCTCCAGACCTCATGATCTGCCTGCCTCGGCCTCCCAAAGTGCTGGGATTACAGGCGTGAGCCACCGCGCCCGGCCTCTCTCTCTCTTTTTTTTTTTTGAGATGGAGTCTCATTCTGTTTACCAGGCTGGAGTACAGTGGCACGATCTTGGCTCAGTGACACCTCCGCCTCCCAGGTTCAAGCGATTCTCTTGCCTCAGCATCCTGAGTAGCTGGGATTATAGGCATGCGCCACCATGCCCAGCTACTTTTTGTATTTTTGGTAGAGATGAGGTTTCACCATGTTGGCCAGGATGGTCTCAAACTCCTGACCTCAAGTGATCCACCCACCTTGGCCTCCCAAAGTGCTGAGATTACAGGCATGAGCCACCACTCCTGGCCGAAATAGATTTCTTAAATAATAAGACTTGAAAGTCAAAATTCGGCTGGGCACAGTGGCTCATGCCTGTAATTCTCTTTTGGGAGGCCGAGGCAGGTGGATCACCTGAGGTCAGGAGTTCGAGACCACCCTGGCCGATATTGCAGAACCCCATCTCTACCAAAAATACAAAAACTAGTCGGGCACGGTGGCATGCGCCCATAATCCCAGCTACTCAGGAGGCTGAGGCAGGAGAGTAATTTGAACCCGAGGATGGAGGTTGCAGTGAGCCGAGATCACGCCACTTCACTCCAGCCTGGGCAGAAGAGCGAGACTCCATCTCCAAAAAAAAAAAAAAAAAAAAAGAAAGTCAAAAATCTTCATTGATCCATGGGCTACAGAATGGACGTTGTGTTAGCAGGCATGAAAGCAGTATCAATCTCCTGGTACATAGCTGTCAGAGCTCTTGATTGACCAAGTGAATGGTCAATGAACAATAATATTTTGAAAGTAATCTTTTTTTCTGAGCAGTAAGTCTCTACAGTAGGCTTAAAATACTCTGTAAACATGCCATAAGAGATGTACTGTCATCCAGGCTTTGTTGTTTCATTAATACAGCACAGGCAGAATAGATTAGTGTACTTTTCCTTTCTTTCTTTTTTTTTTTTTTTTTTTGAGACGGAGTTTCACTCCTGTTGCCCAGCTGGAGTGCAGTGGTACAATCTTTGCTCACTGCCACTTCCTTCTCCCAGGTTCAAGTGATTCTCATGCCTCAGCCTCCCGAGTATCTGGGATTACAGGCATGCACAACCACGCCTGGCTAAATTTGTACTTTTAGTAGAGATGGGGTTTCTCTATGTTGGTCAAGCTGGTCTCGAATTCCCGACCTCAGGTGATCCGCCTGCCTCAGCCTCCCAAAGTGCTGGGATTACAGGCGTAAGCCACTGCACCTGACCAGATTAGCCTAATTTTTCAGGGTGCTAGGATTTTTGGAATGGTAAATAAGCATTGGCTTTAACTTAAATTACCAGCTGCATTGGTCCCTAACAAGAGTCAGCCTGTTCTTGTAATCTCTGAAGCTGGGCATTCACTTCACCTCTGTAGGGATCATCTTCTGATAGAAGGCTGTTTTCTGTACATTGGAAATCTGTTGTTTAGCATAGACATCTTCATCAGTGATCTTAGCTATATCTTCTGGATAACTTGTTGCAGCTTCTATATCAGCACTCGTTGGTTTACTTTGCACTTGAATGTTACAAAGAAGCCTTCTTTCTTTACAACTCATGAACCAATCTCTGCTGGCTTCCAACTTTTCTTCTGCAGCTTCTTCACCTCTCTCAGCCTTCGTAGAATTTAAGAGAGTTTGGGTCTTACTCTGAATTAAGCTTTGGCCTAATTCAGCGAGTGTTGCTGGTTTGATCTTCTACCTAGACACTGCAACTTTCTTCATATCACTAATGAGACTGTTTCACGTTCTTATAATTTGTGTGTTCACTGGAGTCTCACCCTGTCACCAAGGCTGGACTCAAACTCCTTGCCTTCCAATTTAGCCTCCCAAAGTGCTGGCATTCTCCTGCCTCAGCGTACCAAAGTGCTGGGATTACCGGCTTGAGCCACCACACCTGGCCTAATTTCCTTCAAGAACTTTTCCTTTGCATTTTAACACCTTGGCTACCATTTGGCGCACGAGGCCTAACTTTCAGCCTGTCTTGGATTTTCACATGCCTTCCTCACTAAGCTTAATCATTTCTAGCTTTTGATTTAAAGTGGGAGAAGTGTGTCTCCCTTTCACTTTAACACTTAGAATTAGAAGTCATTGTAATTTGGGGGACACATTCAAACCATAGCAAATGTGAAACTGCTTAGTATAGTGCTTGGCACATATTATATGTTTAATAATGTTATTTGGCTAAGAGTGGTGGTTCACAGCTATAATCCCAGCACTTTGGGAGGCCAAGGTGGGTGGATCACTTGAGATCAGCCTAGGCAACATGATGAAACCCCATCTCTGAAAATAAAAAATATATAAATTTAAAAAACAAACACAAAATAATATCTGGATTTAAATATTGTATATTAACCTATGTATATTAATACTTTTAATACAAGCCCATGCCTACCTCATTACATTTATTCTCAAACATTTTGTGTTTTCTATTGCTAATGTAAGAATGAGAAGGAAGATTTATTGCGAGATCAGAGAAAGCAAGGCTGGAAAGGCCGGTAGGGAGATTAGGGTCCTTGATTGATAGCAGAAAATTTGGGTTTTATCTGGGCAGCAATTGAGGAGCCACCAAAAGAAATAATCAGTATAGTAACATACTTAGAGTTATGCTTTAGAAGGATTATTTCCCTTTTAGCATGTAGAAGGAGCATGGGACCAGAGCCACTGAGAGCAACAATTATGGCAAGGCCTTTCAGTTCTACGAATTGATATCAAGGCAGCATGATAATCAGGAACCTGGAGGGGCCGAGCGCTGTGGCTCACGCCTGTAATCCCAACACTTTGGGAGGCGGAGGCGAGCGGATCACGAGGTCAGGAGATAGAGACCACGGTGAAACCCCGTCTCTACTAAAAATACAAAAAATTAGCCAGGCGCGGTGGCGGGTGCCTGTCGTCCCAGGTATTCGGGAGGCTGAGGCAGGAGAATGGCGTGAATCCGGGAGGCGGAGCTTGCAGTGAGGCGCGTTCAAGAACTTCGGGGGTGGGGGATGGGGGATGGGGGGTGGGAGGCGGCGAGAGGGACAGCATTAGGAAAAACACCTATGTAGATGACGGGTTGATGGGTGCAGCAAACTACCATGGCACATGTATAGCTATGCAACAAACCTGCACGTTCTGCACATGTACCCCAGAACTTAAAGTATAATTAAAAAAAAAAAAAAATCAAACCCTGGTGTTTAAACCTAGTAGGGGAGGTTACAGAAGGGTCAAAAGAATGTGGCTCATCTGGTGCTTTGAAACTGTGAGGCTCACATACGTACAATCAGTTTATTACACTTCCCTAGTTTCATAAAGATACACGTGTTCTTAGGCCTGCTTTTGATTTTTTCCTGTTTTTTTTTTGATCCTCTCTTCTTATATATGGCAGTTTCAAAATGCCCTAGATGTTAATGGTCAACTTCTAAAAATGTCGAGAATTTGCACGGAAGGGGAAGGTGAGCGACTTGCATTGGGCCACAAGGAAGGTCCTGATTACAAGTGTCTCAATAGGAAGCAATAAGGAAACAGACAAATGAAGTTGCTTAGTACTAAGTAGGCACAGAAAGAAGACCTGAGGTTTAGAGAAAAAGTAGGAATCCTGCATGCAGGAAGTGAGAACTTGAGAGAGAAAGACGTAAAAAAAAAATTTTAGGGCTTTTCTTGCCTGGGTGTCTAGAAGATTAGAAGTTTTATAAACAGGTGGAAGAGTAGTTTAGAGGATTCCCAGGAGAAGCTAGAAAGATAATTAAAATTTAGTTATATTAAATTAAGTATTGCCAGAAATTAGAGCGGCACTGTTCAAACAGGAGTTAAAAATTCAAAACTAGAGCTCAGGAGAGGTCAGAGAGGGATATAAAGAGTTGAATATTGGGGATATGGGGTTCATACTTGCAGGAATGGATGACATCACTGAGGATGCTTACCTGGTGCAAATGATGGGACGGTTGAGGGCAGAAACTGAGGAAATATCACTTTGAGGGGCAGGAAGGAAAGAATGGTTTCCTGAGCAGCAGCAGAAAGTTCAGAGAGTTGGAGAAACTATGGAGTGTAGAGTCTCACCTATGCTGGAGAGGCATCTGAGGATCAACATATGTCAGCAAAGTCACGGGGTCTGAGATTTGGCAATGAGGTCACTACTGACTTTGGAAGTTCTTGGTAGAGTGGTGGGAATGAATGAATCTAATCGTATCTCAAAAGGATTGGTAGAAAGAAGGTAGAATGAAGTGATGTTGAGGCCAAAAGATAAGCTGGTAGGAGAACAATCTCTCTCTATAGCTTTTCTCAAGTAGGAGTAGCATGTTAAGCAAACAAAGGACAACAAAGAATTGACCTTATATCTACTGGAAAAACAGAAAATCTCCACACATTTTGAAATGGTCTGATTTATTGTGTAATTATTATTATTATTATTATTTTTGAGACGGAGTCTTGCTCTGTAGCCTGGGCTGGAGTGCAGTGGCCTTGGATCTCAGCTCACTGCAAGCTCCGCCTCCCGGGTTCACGCCATTCTCCTGCCTCAGCCTCCGGAGTAGCTGGGACTACAGGCGCCCGCCACCTCGCCTGGCTAGTTTTTTGTATTTTTAGTAGAGACGGGGTTTCACCGTGTTAGCCAGGATGGTCTCGATCTCCTGACCTCGTGATCCGCCCGTCTCGGCCTCCCTAAGTGCTGGGATTACAGGCTTGAGCCACCGCGCCCGGCCGTAATTATTATATTTTTTCTGCTTAAAACTCTTCATTAGCTTCGTTGCTTGATAAACTCTTAAGTATGATGTAGAAATTCCTCTGTGATCTGGGTTCTGCATATTTCTCTAGTCTCATCGCTCACACCTCCTTTGCACACACAGCTTTTTCCAGCTTTTCAAATGTCTCGTGCTGGTTCTTGTGCTCGTGTTTGCAGCTTCTGGGTCTTCTTTCCAGTTCCCTATTAGCTTCTTAAATCTTTAACTGTCTTCTCAAACTAAGCTCAAAGTTCTTTTCTATGAGTAATTTTTGGGTGCTCAGGGTTGACATCAACATTCCCCTGTATTTCTATCACCTAGCTCCATGTTGGGTACACAGTCTGTATTCTATAAATGCTGAGTGAGCAAATAAATGAAAATGCAAGTCTTCACATCACATCCATTTTTCATTTCAAAAACATACAATATAGTACACAGCATTTATTCTTGCCATACAATATTCATTTTTGTGATTTTGTTAAAACACAAATAATTTTTTTTTTTTTGAGATGGAGTCTCGCCCAGTCACCCAGGCTGGAGTGCAGTGGCGTGATCTCAGCTCACTGCAAGCTCCGCCTCCCAGGTTCATGCCATTCCCTTGCCTCAGCCTCCGGAGTAGCTGGGACTACAGGCGCCCGCCACCACGCCCGTCTAATTTCTTGTATTTTTAATAGAGATGGGGTTTCACCATGTTAGCCAGGATGGTCTCGATCTCCTGACCTCGTGACCCGCCCACCTCGGCCTCCCAAAGTGCTGGGATTACAGGCGTGAGCCACCGCGCCTGGCCAACGCAAATAAAATTTTAAGTAGCTCCAGCTACTCAGGAGGCTGAGGCAGGAGGATGGCTTGAGCCTTGGAGGTGGAGGCTGCAGGGAGGCGTGATTGTGCCACTGTACTCCAGCCTGGGCAACAGAGCACAACCCTGTTTCCAAAAAAAAAAAAAAAAAAAGAAAGAAAATTTAAAAATATTATTTAAAGCTTGTAACATAAAAGTTCTAATCTCATGAGTCTGTTGTAATTTTCCATTTCATTTCTTTCTTTTTTTTTTTTTGAGACGGAGTCTCGCTCTGTCGCCCAGGCTGGAGTGCAGTGGCGCGATCTCGGCTCACTGCAAGCTCCGCTTCTCGGGTTCACGCCATTCTCCTGCCTCAGCCTCCTGAGTAGCTGGGACTACAGGCACCCGCCACCGCTCCCGGCTAATTTTTTGGTATTTTTAGTAGAGACGGGGTTTCACCGTGGTCTCGATCTCCTGACCTTGTGATCCGCCCGCCTCGGCCTCCCAAAGTGCTGGGATTACAGGCGTGAGCCACCGCGCCCGGCTCCATTTCATTTCTAAACGTTACAGCAGGCTATTTTTTCCCTTTATTTCCTTTGGAGCAATTATCCTCTTTATGACTCTAGTAAAAAGAATCAGGGACAGGCCTCCAGTTTAGATCTAAATGACTAAAATCAAACCATTTAAGGTTTCAGTGTTACAAGAATCAAGGAGGTTTTAATCTCAATTTGTGTTTGCATTTAGACGTGACCGTTGGCTCTCCCAAGGGAGAGAGGAGAAAAGATGGCCCCTACACCTGGTTTCAGGTTGATTACAATAAACAAGGAACCAGTTTAGTATACAAGGCTCGTTTTGCATTAAACACATTTTTGTGCAGAGGAGGTGGTGGTGGTGAAGATAAAATCTCTAATCAAATCCCGCCAATTTGCATTGTTCTCTGGGGGAATAGGCTTTCAAAAGTTAAGGAACAAAAGAGGATTTGGTTTTCCAATCTCCCTTAGGCGGCAGCAGATTATGAAGCAGCCACCGGGAGAAACCAAAGTATAAATTATCAATAAGAGGACGGTGCGTGCGTGCGTGCGTGCGTACGTGTGTGTGTGTGTGTGTGTGTGAGAGAGAGAGAGAGAGAGAGAGAGAGAAAGCGAGAGAAGCGAGGAAAGAGATGGGGAACACACATGCTAAGGCTCCGAGGCGTTTTCCACGGTGTGCCTGGTTATGTAATGTTGATAATGAAACGCGCTGCAACAGCATCAATGCATTCTTCCGACCCTGCACACCACCCCAAGCTGGGATACAATGGGGACGGGAGGAGGGGACACGAAGCCCTGTGCAGGCAGACAGCTGTCCAGACAGAGGTAAACCAGGCAGCTGGGCAGAACCTGAGCCCAGAGAATTTCTGCTCAGGCCCCGAGACCAGCCCACCGTCGCTGTGGCTCTAAAGATGGGCAGAAGAACCAGTTTCAAGAAGCAGGATCTGGGATCCGATCTCTTAGTTTTTATTCAGCAGGCAGGGAAAAGGGGTTAGAAGCCGGAAATCCGCATTTCCACACGGCTCTGGCGACTGAGACAGGAAAGCGTGCACCTCACGCTGAACAGCCACGGCAGCGCGTGGGCAGTGCGCACCCTCGCGCGGGGACGCGGAGTTCCTGGAGCGGGAGCGCGGAGCTCCTGGAGCGGGAGCGCGTGCGGTCTCCAGCCCGCCGCTCCCCAGCAACGGCGCATGCGCCCGTTCGTCCCTCAGCGAAGGCGCGCTGCTTGGCGGGCGGGCTCTTCCAATCCGAGCCAGCGTTCTCGGAGTACGTATCCCGGAGCTGCAGGCTGAGGGCTGCGGGAGGCGGGAGGAAGAAGCGGGGCCGGGCTTGAGTTGGGTTGACCTGTGAAAGTCTGGGAAGGTCTGCGAGAGAAGCCGAGTGTTTTCAGCTCCGGAAGTGGCAGTTGTAAACTTCACCTCCCGGGGACTCGTCCCCTCTTGTACCCCTTTGCTCTTTGTCCCCCTCCTCCCGGGTCCTAGAGTCCGTCGTGTTCCTACAGTTTTTGCTCTTATCCCCGTGGGCTGCCTGAGCCGCCTCCTATCCCTGAGACTTCGAGCGGCTCTTGGGGTCTTGGGTGTGCAGCATGGATCACGCGAGACCCCTGAGGTAACCGCACGGTGTGGGCGCTTCGAGGCGGACGACCTGGGAGGGAGGTGTTGAGAGGGTTGTAGGGGCCCCTGAGTGAGTTTGGGGCGGCCCTGGGACTTTTGGCATCGCCTTTGGGGCACGCCTCCAGCTCCTTGGGCTGGGTCTCCCCGCCCACCTGGAGGAAGATCACCGTGGAGCATCCTAGCCAGAGATCGCTGCCGCTGTACCAGAGGGCCGGATAGGGACCAGAGGGGAGGCAGAGGACCGAGACTTGGAGCTTCTTAGTTTACTGCTGCGGAGCGCTTTCCTTCCCGAGAATCAGTAATCCCCTAGAGGATAGGTACCACGTCTTTCTGCCCCTCTCCCCTTTTTAAATGCCAGCCACACACTAGACACTCTACAAATGTTTGATAAACGAGAATGAGTTGTGCTAGACTGTCACCTGCAGCTTCTGCCTGTCCTCCAAGTCTCAGAGTCTGAGAGACTCAGAATCTGAGTCGGCTGTGCGTTTTCCCGAAGCTGTAAATTTTCTGCAGAAATGGAGCTTTTTGAATTTTTTTATTCCATTATGATATTGATCCTAGGAAAATACATATTTCATGTATACATTTTATGTAAATAAGATAAATACGTCTTTATTTTATTAGAGTTGGTGTCCAGCTGTTTTGAATACATGACATACCGATGTTTTATGGTTTTCATGTTAGAGAAAAGAACATACGCTTTTGTCACTTGTCTTGTTTAACAGCTAGTGCCTACTCTCAACAAAACAATGGTAGAGCAGAAGATGAACATGGTTTTTCATAAAATGCAGAGGAAACAAAGGCGGTGCAAGCTGCTAAGAGGAAAGATGAAGGGCATAGTCTTAGTTTGTAGCGTTCTGTATTAGTCTTCGCTCAGCCATTTATGAGCTGCGTCCCCGCAGGCAAATCACCTAACCTTCCTAGTCGTTAGGTTCCTTATCTGTCAGATAAGGAGTATGGACTTAGTCTCTAAAGTCTCATTTGATTCTAAAACGTTTTGGTTGTCTCAGTCCCGTGGTCTTGGTCTTGTTTTGTTGTTAAGAACCAAACTTTCCCTTTAAAGGCTCATTATGTAACTATACTGAGAAACACTTCCAACACAGGTGAGGTTACTAATGAAGACAGCACTGCCTAGTGAAAGAGGATGGACTTAGCCAGATGTGGATTTGAATTCTCATTCTCTGGCTGATTTCTTTTTTTTTTTTTTTGAGACGGAGTCTCGCTCTGTCCCCCAGGCTGGAGTGCAGTGGCGGGATTGGGGCTCACTGCGAGCTCCGCCTCCCAGGTTCACACCATGCTCCTGCCTCAGCCTCCCAAGTAACTGGGAATACAGGCGCCCGCCACCATGCCCGGCTAATTTTTTCTATTTTTAGTAGAGGCGGGGTTTCACCGTGTTAGCCAGGAGGGTCTCGATTTCTTGACCTCGTGATCCGCCCATCTCGGCCTCCCAAAGTGCTGGGATTACAGGCGTGAGCCACCGCGCCCAGCCTCTGGCTGAATATTTTTACACAAATTACTTAACATATCCAAGCCTCAGTTTTCTTATCTGTGAAATGTGCATAATAATCTTACAGAGGTGAAGGGATTAAATGAAATAAGGAATGCTGATCTCAGTATCTGGCATATAGTAAGTGGCTCAGTAATAGGAGTTTCTATCTTTTCATCCACCCATCCGTCATTTTTCCTCTGATCTGAGCAGACACACTAAAAGATGAGTACATTTGGGATGACCAACTGAAGGACTCAGATGTGAGGTAGAAAAATTTTTTACCAGTAGTGGCTCCGAAATCTCAAGTAGATTCGCCTTTCTGGCTGGCACCTCCTCTCAGGATGTCCGGATCACTGATCCCTTGGCCTCAATTACCCTTTAATCTATTTTAAAAAATGTTTCTCATTGATGAATGATATACATAATATCCCATCATCTATTTTAGTAGGAATGGTGAGATTAGTTCAATTCCACTATCAAAAAAAGATTAATCTATTAATACATTAAGATAAAAAGCTAATTTGAACCTTGCCTTTCTTTATCTGTCACTGCTACAGGATGGCCTGGTTTTGGTCCAGACCTGTGAAGGTGCTATTTGGATTGAGAATTGACTGAAGGTCTGAGTAATCTTTTGTTGAGAAGACCATGGCTTGTCAGTTTGGATATGGGGAAAAATGATATTTTTAAGAAATCTCTAGCAAAGAGCAGAAATGCTTCCCTGACAAGTGAGGTCTTACATGCTTCCCTGGATGGGATGAAGTGTGTCTTGAGGGCCAATGGCAAGGCACACAGCAGAGCTCTGTAGTCAGCTAACTTGGGTGTAAATCCTGACCCTGTCACTAGAGATGTGAGAGATGTGACTTTGGGCAAGTGATTGAATATCTGTAAGCCCTAGTTTCCTCATATATAAAGTATGGATATTAGCATTGTCTTCCCCTTGGGGTTGGTGTAAAGTGAAATGAAATAATATTTAGAAAGTTTTTAGTACAATGCCTGGAGAAGGGACTTTTGTGACAGTTGGAATGATGACAGCAGGGAATGACTTTGTGTCATACAGTTTGTTCACAAATAATGATCAATTGAATATTTTCAAATGGAAAGTAATATTTATAGTTAAGTATTGAAGGCTGATTTTGGTTGCATGTCATAAGCAATTTTTAATTACTCACATAGTGTGGCCAAATTGTGTATTTTAACTTTGTGGAGTTTCACAGGGAAGTTTCAAGTAAAGCCAAAAATAAATACTCTTTAAGGGTACTGCAGTTCTTTAACTTAGCTTCATATTCCATTGACATTTTCATTACTGTACTGTAACTCCCTACTTGACTGTCCTCATCATTCCTTGCCTTTTCACCTGGTGGAAGAAGAGGGAGGAGGTTTTACTGCACCTTCTCTGCTGTGCTCAATTGCATGGGAATCCTATCATAGTTCAAATTGAGCCACTGACCATATCAACTTTGGTCCTTCATTGATTTAGTCTTCCTAGAACACACAGAGAGGTAAATCTTTGTTCTCTGTGTTATCGGGAGTTGATATCAGCAAGGAAGATGAAGTAAATTAAAAAAAAAAAGAAGACTTGATAAAAGACACACAGGCATAGCTGGTGTGGAAACCCGTTTTCCTGTCTTACCTGTCTGTTACTCAACTTTTTTTCACCTTAGGTTCAAGATGCTGCCTGCAGTTCTTTGCCATGTAGCCTCTTCCATAGGCAGTTCACAGCATGACACTTTGCTTTTTTTTTTTTTTTTTTTTTTTGAGATGGAGTCTCACTCTGTAGCCCAGGCTGGAGTGCAGTGGCGCAGTCTCGGCTCATTGCAATCTCCGCCTCCTGGATTCAAGCGATTCTCCTACCTCATCCTCCCGAGTAGCTGGGATTACAGGTGCTCGCCACCATGCCTGGCTAATTTTCTTTATTTTTAGTAGAGACGGGGTTTCACCATCTTAGCCAGGCTGGTCTTGAACTCCTGACCTCGTGATCCACCCACCTCGGCCTCCCTAAGTGCTGGGATTACAGGCGTGAGCCACTGTGCCCGGCCTGACACTTTGCTTCTTTAAGGCCAGCAGGAGATTGTCATTCAGTCTGCTAAGATAAAAGTCTTATATAATGTAATCATAGGGATGGCATCCCTTCATCTTTGCTATATTCTACTGGTTATATATCAATGAGCTAGAAGTAGATCAAACTTGCTCCTGAGCTATGGAAGATGCTATCTCTCTAGAGGACCATTCAGATATGAAGATGTTAGATGCCAAAATAATGCACTGAAGTATGATGATTAACTTTATTGAAACAACTTTATTAAAAGTTTGATAACTTCTTCTTCCCACACTTCTCTGCCCAATATACAAAAACATGATTAGGGCCCTAACTATCTGAAATTATTTTCCTAAGAGATAAATAGAGGTCTGTTTATGCCTGTTGTGCCACCTGTGTGTGTGTGTATTTAAAATTTTCAACAAAACAGGAATATTTAATGTACGTGCTTTTGTGCTTTGGACATTACTCTTAAATACAGAAGGGTCCATTCCTTCTAGGTTCTAACTCTTACTTTCTTTTTTTTTTTTTTTTTTTTTTTTTTTGAGACGGAGTCTTGCTGTGTCGCCCAGGCTGGAGTGCAGTGGCCGGATCTCAGCTCACTGCAAGCTCCACCTCCCGGGTTCGTGCCATTCTCCTGCCTCAGCCTCCCGAGTAGCTGGGACTATAGGCGCCCACCACCTCGCCCGGCTAGTTTTTTGTATTTTTTAGTAGAGACGGGGTTTCACCGTGTTAGCCAGGATGGTCTTGATCTCCTGACCTCGTGATCCGCCCGTCTCGGCCTCCCAAAGTGCTGGGATTACAGGCTTGAGCCACCGCGCCCGGCCCTAACTCTTACTTTCATTCCGAAGGAAGTTTCCCTGGGGTCTGACCTTTAGGAGCATGGTGATAAGGTGACAAGATTTTGGGACAGTATTTGAAGAGTTTGATAGAGATTCCTTGGTGCCCCCCACTTAATAGCTGAATGGCTTTGGGCAAGACAGTTGAGCCTCTCTGAATCAGATGAGTTTTCTTAAAAAGGGAGGATAATAACCCTCAGGTAATGTAACTTACAATTCAGCTTCATGTGTTATCAGTGGCCTTGTAGAAAGAACTTGGACTTCAGTGTCAGAGTTATGAGTTGGAATCTTGGTTCTGTAAGTCTGCAACTTTTTCAAGTTACTACTTTTTTGTTTGTTTGTTTGTTTGTTTGTTTTTGAGACGGAGTTTCACTCTTGTTGCCCAGGCTGGAGTGCAATGGTGCGATCTTGGCTGACTGCAACCTCCGCCTCCCAGGTTCAAGTGATTCTCCCGCCTCAGCCTCCTGAGTAGCTGGGATTACAGGCATGTGCCACCATGCCCG
Source organism: Chlorocebus sabaeus (assembly GCF_047675955.1). Taxonomy (NCBI): domain Eukaryota; kingdom Metazoa; phylum Chordata; class Mammalia; order Primates; family Cercopithecidae; genus Chlorocebus; species Chlorocebus sabaeus. The sequence continues at coordinate 44,925,378 of NC_132915.1, forward strand.
GCTGATTTTGTATTTTGTATTTTTAGTAGAGACGGGTTTTCTCTATGTTGGTCAGGCTGGTTTAGAACTCCCAGCCTCAGGTGATCTGCCCGCCTCAGCCTCACAAAGTGCTGGGATTACAGGCGTGAGCCACCACACCTGGCTCAAGTTACTTTTAATCTCAGTCTTGGTTTTCTTGGTAGAAAAATGGGATACTCCTTACATTGCAGTGTTGTAAGGATCACAATTCTATATATAAAATACCAAGTACAGTGCTTGACGCTGTAGTAGGTGCTCAGTAGATGAATGATGGTGGATTCATTTGTCTACCACTATTTCCCACCTAGTCTTTCAGACTAGATGAGATCTAGAGAGATGAGATCTCCCCATTCCCACATCATCTTGGCCAAAATTCCAACCTCTGTCCTAGGTCAGACTGTTCAATCAGTCACGTGAATCACTGTTGTAAAGATCTTTTGGATCTATATGTAGGAGCTGTTAGTCAGTTCTCAGCACTGAGATACAGTCTCCATCTCAGTCTGCTTATTTGTTTTATAGTTCCTCTTCTTTCGTTGATCTCCCTGAGGTCTAGATATCTCCATACACCTACAATTTCACTTATCAATTATTTATTACAGCTTTCCCCTAGACTGAATCACCCCAAGTATCACTCACTCCCTTCCTTTATCAGGGATCATTGTATTTTTTCAGAGAGTTCTGTGTTTAGTAATACAAATGGGTGGTGGCTGGGCACTGAATATGTGCTGAATATATTACTGGATTTTAAATATATGAGATTGATACTGTTATTCCCTTTATATGGTTGAGGAAACAGGCCCAAAGAGTTTTAAGTAACTTGCCCAAAGGCCACATACTTGTAAGATATTTATTAGAGTCCTAATTCAGATCTTTCTGAGTCCAAAGCTTACAGTCTTTCTTAGGATTCCAAACTTCCACTAGGGACACCAGGAGACCCTTTTGGCATATTTGTATTTGTGTGTATTTGGGCTTAATTATTGTTATTTCTCTGTTTAAAATGTTTACCCAGAGACTCCTAACACTGTGGTAAAGTAACTTACTTTGGCTCTGTATAATTTTGAATATCTCCTGTAGAAGAAGGTTCCAAAAGGTAGGCCAGAGTAAGTGACAGATACTCTTCACTTCCCTTCTTCCTCTTTGATTGCTTGGGAGAAGGACTTTGAAAGTTATCATGTGATCTTTTGGTTGGGAGTACCTTGGCATCTTTGATGTGTCATTTATGAAAAAGGCTTTGGGGACCCAAAAATGTCCCTGGACTTCATTTTCTTTCAAACTAAATTTTATGCCCTAGAGATAGGCACTGCATATTCTTTTTATGTTTTCAAGAATAATTTTTTACTATTTAGATAATTTGTTTTTCATTTGAGAAAATAATCTAATAGTTTCATCATTACTTCTTTCTTATAATAAGGAACACCTTTTTAACATTTTGTCATTGTTGTTTTCAATCCTTTTTATTTTAAAATTGTTATTAGACAAAAATATTTTTTAGAGATGGTTTCACTGTGTTGCCCAGGCTGGCCTCGAACCCTAGGCTCAGGTAATCCTCTTGCCTCAGCCTCCCAAGTAGCTAGGACTACAGGTGCATACCATGATTCCGGCTTCCAATCCTTTTTGAAAGAAATATAGTAAAACATTATAGCTTTTTGGAATACCAGTATTCATGTGTGTTATACAATAATTTAAAAAATATAAATAAGCCAAAAAACAAGAAAAATCTCCAATACTATCAGGACTCAAATTGCTATTGTATCCTTTACTATTTTAACAGACCTTAGATCATCTAACCTGTAAGCCACAGACATCTTGGACAATTTTAATCACCAAGAAAGAAATATGTCATTAAGAAACAGTGGGATATTTTGAAAGAGTTGGAAAACATCATGAATTTGAATACTTTAAGTAATGGCACTGGTGATACCCAAAGGTAAGCCTCTAGTCTCTCCTTTTAGTTGAAGAACGTTTTTAGTTGCAAGGATCGGGGAGAAGTCAGTGGTTGGTAGAGCTAATTGTAAGAATTCTCATGGGATGGTAAGGGGAGTAGAAATTCTGTGGGACTGAAGGAGCATGAACGAAGCCTCATAAGAATTGGAACTGAATCTAGAGACTTTATGGGGATTTTGTGCTCCTTTATTAATTTGGACCACAAAAGTCCGTGTGTCTGAACTTCCTCCTGTTACTAGAGACTTGCTTGTTCTTTTCCACTACTCTAAATCTTTCCATTGTATTTTTTCTTATTTACAGTTCTGTTTTGTTTTCTTTAACCTCTGTGGCTTTAATTCCTCTTTCTTCATTGGCCCAGCTCTAATTCATGGCTGATGTTTAAGCATTCATTTAGTCTTAGCTCCCATGGCTGTTTCACTTCCTTACTTGGTATCTCTCAGTTTACCCTCCGAGAAGTAACACCTAATTGCTGTTGCTCATCTTTTTTGTACCATTGATTTCTGCCTTTGGGTGTGGTGCCTACCTTTAGTTCATTCACCTTTGGTGGGTGGAGTCTATAATATAAAACTGGACCAAGTAGGGTAGTGCCACTCTCTCCTAAGTGTGCTTTACAAAGAAATAAGTACTGAAATTAAAAGTAAATGTTTAGAAACTTTTATAGTCACGTAACAGAGTAATATTCTGTTTGCTGAATCTAAGAATAAAACATTTGGGGTTGTATTCTGTTTTTAAAATTTCTTTAAAAATAATGCATTAAATATATTTTACAAAATCATCATGGGGTGGGGTGAAGATAATCCCTCCTCATATTTAGTTTGAGAAGGACTGATCTAGACTACCTTTTCAGCAAGGACGTGTGGGTGGGACAAGTACCAAGACTAACATGTAATTTACTCGTAAATTTGCTACACAAATGTTTTCCACTTAGCTTTTGAAGCTACTCACCCCCCAGTTTTTTTTTTTTTTTTTTTGAGACAGAGTCTTGCTCTATCGCCCAAGTTGGAGTACAGTGGCATGATCTTGGTTCACTGCAACCTCCGCCTCCCAAGTTCAAGTGGTTCTTCTGCCTCAGCCTCTTAAGTAGCTGGGATTACAGGTGCCTGCCACCACGCCTGGCTAATTTTAAATATGTATATAAAAATTAGAACATTTCACCTTATTTAGTATCCTGCTTTTTCAATTTTGGGGAAACTTCTTGCCACATCAATATATCATAATTTTAAAATTTTTATGAAGTGGGGTCTTGTTATGTTGCCCAGGCTATCTGAAAACTCCTGGCCTCAGGCAATCCTCCTGCATCAGCCTCCCAAGTAACTGGAACTGTAGGCATGCACCATTGCCCCAGCTTGTCATAATTTTTAATGGCTAAATTACTTTTTATAATTCTACAATTTGGATACAGTTATTTAAAATCTACTAATCTACTTTGTTTCTGTAGATTTGCCTTTTCTGAACAATTCATATAATTGGAATCACATAATATATGGTCTTTTGTGGCTTCTTTTACAGGGCATATTCCTGAGGTTTGTCAAATTGTAGCATGTAGCAGCACTTCGTTTCTTTTTGTTGCTGATAGTATTCCATTGTGTGGATATGCCACATTATGCCCATATACCAGTTGACAGACATTTGAGTTGTTTCCACTTTTTGGGTACTATGAATAATGCTGCTGTGCATATTTGCATATGTCTTTGTGTTGACATATGTGTTTGTTTCCCTTGAGTAGATTCTTAGGCGCAGCAATGCTGTATCATATAGTAAATTTATGTTAAAATTTTCAAGAAACTGCCAAATTGTGTTCTCAAGTGGCTGGATCATTTTATATTATCACTAGCAATAGTTGAGGGTTTCAGTTTCTCCATATCCTGACCAATACTGGTTTTTATCTGACTTTTTCAATTTAGCCATTTTGGTGAGTATGAAGTTGTATGTTATTGAGGTTATAATTTGAATTTTCCTGATGATTAATGATGTTGAACATCTTTGCATGTGCTTTTTGGTCATTCATATATCTTCATTGGTGAAATGTCTCTTCAGATCTTTTGTTTATTTTTAAATTGTGTTATTTATTTTCATGTTATTGAGCTTTAAGAGTTTATGTATATTTGGAATGCAAGTCCTTTATCAGATATCTTATTTGCTGGCCTGGTGCAGTGACTCATGCCTGTAATCCCGGCACTTTGGGAGGCTGAGGTGGGTGGATTGCTTGAGCCCAGGAGTTTGAGACCAGCCTGGCCAACATGGCGAAACCACATCTCTACAAAAAAATATGAAAATTAGCTGGGCATGGTGGTGTGCCTGTGTGGTCCCAGCTACTCCAGAGGCTGAGGCATGAGAATCATTTGAACCTGGGAGGTGGAGATTGCAGTGAGCCGAGATCCTGCCACTGTACTTGAGCCAGGGTGACAGAGCGAGACTTTGTCTCAACAACAACAACAAAAAAGATATATGATATGCAAACATTTTTCTCCTGTTTAGTGGCTTGACTTTTCATTTTCTTAATAACGTCTATGGAAATGCACAAAGTTTTTAACTTTGATGAAGTTCAGTTTATCAGTTCTTTTCCTGTAGGAGTTGTGCTTTTGGTTTTGTATATAAGAAATCTTTGACTAACTTAAGGTCATGAAGATTTTTCTTCTATGTTTTCTTCTAGAAGTTTTATAATTTTAGCTCTTATATTTAGTGCTCTATTTTAAGTTACTTTTTGTGTATGGTATGAGGTCAGGGTCTAAATTTGTCTCTTTGCATGTGGATAGACAGTTGTTCCAGCAGCAGCGTTGTTGATAAGACTTACCTTTCCCTATTGAATTGCCTTGGTACTTCTGTTGAAAATTACTTAACCATGTGTAAGTATAGGTTTATTTCTAAGTCTTAACTCTGATATATTGATCTACATGTCTGTTCTTTTTTTTTTTTTTTTTTTTTGAGGCGGAGTCTCACTTTGTGTCAAGGCTGGAGTGCAGTGGCGTGATCTCACTGCAACCTCTGCCCTCCGGGTTCAAGTGGTTCTCCTGCCTCAGTCTCCCGAGTAGCTGGTACTACAGGTGCCTGCCACTGCGCCCAGCTAATTTTTGTATTTTTAGTAGAGATGGGGTTTCACCATCTTGGGCAGGCTGGTCTTGAACTCCTGACCTCATGATCCACCGGCCTTGGTCTTCCACAGTGCTGGGATTACAGGCATACATGTCTGTTCTTAATCCAAAACCACATTGTCTTGATTACTGTAGCTTTATAGTAAGTTTTGAAATTATGAAGCAAACGTTTTCCCATTTGTTCTTCTTCAAGATTGTTTTGGCTATTTTGAATTCTTTGTCTTTCCAAATTTTAGGATTAGCTTTTCAGTTTCTGCAAAAATGTCTGTTGGGGTTTTAATAGGGATTATATTGACTATGTAGAGTAATTTGGGGAGAATTGCCATTTTAATAATGTTGAGTTTTCCTTACATGAATGTGAATATGGAATGTCTTTCCATTTGTTTAGCTTTTCAACTTCTTTCAACAACATTTTGTATTTTTCAGTGTAAAAATCTTTCACTTTTTTTTTTTTTTGAGACAAGATCTTGCTCTGTTGCTCAGGCTAGAGTGCAGTGGCATGATATTGGCTCACTGTGGCCTCAAACTCCTGAGCTCAAGTGATCCTCCTGCCTCAGCCTCCTGAGTAGCCAGGACTACCGGCATGTGCCACAATGCCTGGCCAATTTTTTTTATTTTTGTCGAGACAAGATCTTGCTATGCTTCTCAGGCTGGTCTTGAGCTCCTGGCCTCAAATGATTCTCCTACCTTGGCTTCCCAAAGTGCTGGGATCAGGCATGAGCCACCATCCCTGGCCTTGCATTTCTTTTGTTAAATTTATTTTATTCTTTTTGATGCTGTTATAAATGGGATTGTTTTCTTGATTGTTCATTGCTAGTATATAGAAGTATAATTGATTTTTGTGTATTGATCTTATATTCTGTGACCTTGCTGAAATTGATTTTAGTTCTAGTCTGTTTTTTCTTTTCTTTTTTTTTTTTTTGAGACAAAGTCTCGCTCTGTCACCCAGGCTGGAGTGCAGTGGCTGGATCTCAGCTCACTGCAAACTCCGCCTCCTGGGTTTACGCCATTCTCCTGCCTCAGCCTCCCGAGTAGCTGGGACTACAGGCGCCCGCCACCTCGCCTGGCTAGTTTTTTGTATTTTTAGTAGAGATGGGGTTTCACCGTGTTAGCCAGGATGGTCTCGATCTGCTGACCTCGTGATCCGCCCGTCTCGGCCTCCTAAAGTGCTGGGATTACAGGCTTGAGCCACCGTGCCCGGCCTTAGTCTGTTTTTTCTTAGTGGATTTCTAGGATTTTCTTTCAGAATCATGTCCTTTGTAATTAAAGATAGTTTTACTTCTTCTTTTCCAGTATGCGTGCCTTTTATTTCTTTTGTGTTGCATGATTGCACCATCTACATCTCTAGTACATCTTGACTAGAAGTTTTAATAGCAGATTTCTTTTTCTTGTTTCGGATCTTACAGGAAGCGTTTAGTCTTCCACTGTTAAGTATGATGCCAGCTGTAGGCTATTTGTAGATGTCCTTTTTCAAGTGTGGAAATTTTCTTGTAGTTTGTTAATAGTTTTTATCATGAATAGGTGTCGGATTTTGTCAAATGCTTTTTCTGCATCCATTGAGATGATCATGTAGTTTTTGTCTTCTATTTAATTAATTAATTAATTAACTAATTTTAGAGACAGGGTCTTGCTCTGTCACCCAGACTTGATTACAGTGGTCTGGTCATACCTCACTGCAACCTCAAACTCCTGGGCTTAAGTGGTTGGCCTCAGCCTTCTGAGTAGCTGGAACTATAGGCACTTAGCCTTGAACTCCTGGCCTCAAGCTATCCTCCTGCCTTGACCTCCCAAAGTGCTGGGATTACAGACATGAGCCATCACACCTAGCCTCTTTATTTTGTTAAAATTGTGTATTACATCAATTAATTTTCAGATGTTATACCAATTTTATATTTTTGAGATACATTCTGCTTAGTCATGTTGTATAATCTTTTTAAGATGTTGCTGGATTTGGTTTGCCCGATTTTTTTTTTTTTTTGAGATGAAGTCTTACTCTGTCACCCAGGCCAGTGTAGTGGTGATCATAGCTCACTGCAGCCTTGAACTCCTGTGCTCAAGTGATCCCCCCACCTCAGCCTCCCAAGTAGCTGGGACTACAGGCAGATGCCATCATGCCCAGCTACTTGGTTTGCTAATGTTTTGTTGAGGATTTTTCCATCTGTATTCATGAGGGATATTAATCTGTTTTCCCCTCTTGTGATAACTTAGTCTGGTTTTGGCATTCGAGTAATGCCAGGTTCATAGAATGGGTTGGGAAGTGTTTTCTCCTGTTATATAAAGATTGGTATTATTTTTTCTTTACATGTTTGGTAGAATTTGCCAGTGAAGCTATCTGTGTTTGGGCTTTCTCTGTGGTTAGATAATACAATATCCTTATCTGTTAAAGATCTATCCAGATTTTTTATTTCCTTTGAGTTAGTTTCAGTAATTTGTGTTTTTCTAGGAATTCATCCATTTGATCTGAATTGTTTAATTTGTTGGTATACTGTTGTACAGAGTATTCCCTTATAATCCTTCTAGATGGTAATGATGTTTCCTTCTTCATTATTTTCATAATATGAGTTTTTTCTTTTTTTTCTTTGTTAATCTAGCCAAAGGTTTATTAACTTTATTGCTCTTTTCAAAGAACCAAATTTTGGTTTCATTGATTATCTCAGTTTTATTTTAGTCTTATTTTAAAAATTAAAGTTATGTATGCACATTATTTAAATAATCCATTGTGCTATAAAGTTTATTTAGTGTCATTACAGAAAACGGCAGTACTAATTTCTTTGAGGCAAATCCACTTTCTAGATTCCTAAAAAGAATCATTTTTTCAACTCTCTGAGGTGGTATTTTTTATCTCTTAAAAATTTTTTTTCATGTTGTTAATTGATTTTTTTTAGTTTTAAGTGTTATCTACTGACTTCCTGGTTCAGAGGATCATAATTTAATTCTCATTGCTGCCTGCTTCCCTTTCTGTTCTCTTCATTTAGTGATATTATAATCTTAGATTAGTTATTCAATGTTTACATTATTGTAGTCATGAAAACTTTAACTTGAGCCCATGTAGTAGTATTCAGTGACATTTTTTACTTTCTTTTACAATTTATTTTGCTTGGATTAATAATTACCTGCTTTCTTATTTGGTTTGTTTACTTAGTTTCTATGAACTTACCAGGAATTCAACTTCATGCTCCAAACAAATTACCTAAATCTCTCTCAATATGTTTTTTGTCGTCTTCTTCTTCTTGTTCTTCTTCTCCTCTCCTTTTCCTTCTCCTTCTCCTTCTTCTTCCTTTTTTAAAGACAGCATTTTGTTCTGTCACCCAGGCTGTAGTGCAGTGGCATAATCATGGCTCACTGCAATCTTAACCTCCTGGGCTCAAGTGATCCTCCTGCTTTGGCCTCCCAAAGTGCTGGGATTACAGGTGTGAGCCACTGCACCTGGCATGTTTTCTTTTTTTTTTTTTTTTTTTGAGACGGAGTCTCGCTCTGTCGCCCAGGCTGGAGTGCAGTGGCCCGATCTCAGCTCACTGCAAGCTCCGCCTCCCGGGTTCACGCCATTCTCCTGCCTCAGCCTCCCGAGTAGCTGGGACTACAGGCGCCCGCCACCGCGCCCGGCTATGGCATGTTTTCATCTTCTTAAATAAATCACTCCTGGAGGCTTTGACCAGTCCTGCTGGAACAGATTTCCCTTTAAGTGCTTTGCTGCGCATGTGTCATCTTAGTATTTCCTCCCATCACTATCCTGGAAATCCCTCTGCTGTTTTCTTGTGTTGAGTACTCAACTTCTAGAATCCCATGTCTTTCTCTTTCTCATTTTGGTGGAGTAAATGTTCCATTAGCCTCCTGAGAAAGTTCATGGGAGATAAATATTTTGAGGCCTGGCAGATCTGAAATTGTCTTTCTTATAGTCTTGTCTTTGGATGGTGATTTGTTGGGTATAAAATTCTAAGTTAGAAATGATTTTTCCGGCCGGGCGCGGTGGCTCAAGCCTGTAATCCCAGCACTTTAGGAGGCCGAGACAGGCAGATTATGAGGTCAGGAGATCAAGACCATCCTGGCTAACCCTGTGAAACCCCATCTCTACTAAAAAAATACAAAAAACTAGCCGGGCGAGGTGGCGGGCGCCTGTAGTCCCAACTACTCGGGAGGCTGAGGCAGGAGAATGGTGTAAACCCGGGAGTCGGAGCTTGCAGTGAGCTGAGATCCAGCCACGGCACTCCAGCCTGGGCGACAAAGCGAGATTCCGTCTCAAAAAAAAAAAAAAAAAAAGATTTTTCCCTTGGAATTTTGTCAGGCATGGCATCATTATTTCCTAATTTCCAGTGTTTTTGTTGAGAAATGATGTCAGACTTTTTTTTAAAACTTTTATTTTAGGTTCAGGGGTACATGTGCAGGTTTGTTATATAGGCAAACTCGTGCTATGGGGATCTGTTGTACAGATTATTCCATCCCCCAGGTACTAAGCCTAGTACCCAATAGTTATTTTTCTGCTCCTCTTCCTTTTTTTTTTTTTCCTCTGCTCCTTTTCCTTCCCACACCCTTTACCCTTAAGTAGTCCATTCTTTTTTTCTTTGTGTCCATGAGGTATCATTTAGTTCCCATTTATAAGTGAGAACACATGGTATTTGGTTTTCCTTTCCTGGGTTAGTTTGCTAAGGATAATGGCCTCTAGCTCCATTCATGTTCCCACAAAAGACGTGATCTCATTATTTTTTATGACTGCATAGTATCCTATGGTGTATATGTACCACATTTTCTTTATCCAGTCTGTCACTGATGGGCAGTTAGGTTGATTCTATGCCTTTGCTATTGTGGATAGTGCTGCAGTGGACATTTGTATGCATGTGTCTTTATGGTAGAATGATTTGTTTTCCTCTGGGTGTATACCTAGTAATGGGGTTGCTGGGTTGAATAGTAGTTCTGTTTTAAGCTCTCTGAGGAATCACCATGTTGCTTTCCAGAATGGTTGAACTAATTTACATTCTCTATCATTAGTATATAAGTGTTCCCTTTTTTCCTGCAACCCTGCCCCCATCTATTATTTTTTGAATTTTTTTTTTTTTTTTTTTTTTTGAGATGGAGTCTCACTGTTTCGCCCAGGCTGGAGTGTAGTGGTGTGATCTCGGCTCACTGCAACCTCCTCCTCCCAGGTTCAAGCAGTTCTGCTTGCCTCAGCCTCCCGAGTAGCTGGGATTACAGGCGTCCGCCACAACGTCCAGCTAATTTTTGTATTTTTTAGTAGAGACGGGGTTTTGCCATATTGGCCAGGCTGGTCTTAAACTCCTGACCTCAGGTGATCTATCTGCCTTGGCCTCCCGAAGTGCTGGGATTACAGGCATGAGCCACTGCGCCTGGCCTTATTTTTTGACTTTTTAATAATAGCCATTCTGATTAGTGTGGGATGGTATCTCATTGTGGTTTTGATTTGCATTTTTCTAATGATCACTGATACTGAACTTTGTTTCATATGCTTGTTGGCTGCATGTATGTCTTCTCTTGAAAAGTATCTTTTTATGTCCTTTGCCTACTTAAAAATTTTTTTTTCTCATAAATTTAAGTTGCTTATAGATGCTGGATATTAGACCTTTGTCAGGTGTATAATTTGTGAATATTTGTTTCCCATTCTCTAGGACGTCTGTTTACGCCGTTGATAGTTTTTTTTGCCGTGAAGAAGGTCTTAAGTTTAATTAAATCCCATTTGTCAGTTTTTGCTTTTGTTGTGATTGCTTTAGGCATCTTCGTCATGACATCTTTGCGTGTTCCTATGTCCAGGGTGGTATTGCCTAGGTTGTCTTTCAGGGATTTTTAATTTTTTAATTTTTTTTTTTTTGAGATGGAGTCTTGCTCTGTCTCCCAGGCTGGAGTGCATCGGTGCTATCTCAGCTCACTGCAAGCTCTGCGTCGCGGGTTCATGCCATTCTCCTGCCTCAGCCTCCCAAGTAGCTGGGACTACAGGTGCCCACCACCACGCTCAGCTAATTTTTGTATTTTTAGTAGGGATGGGGTTTCACTGCGTTAGCCAGGATGGTCTCCAATCTCCTGACCTCATGATCCGCCTGTCCTGGCCTCCGAAAGTGCTGGGATTACAGGCATGAGCCACCACGCCCTGGCTGTCTTTCAGGGATTTTTATAGTCAAACGTATTTCTTAGTCTTTTGTGTAAAACCTGTTTATTTCTCTCTGGACTTTGGAGGAACTACTTTTTTGTTCCCTGTTTTCTGAAATTTCCATGCATTTAACCTGAGCTCCTTTAGTAGGCCCTTTCGGTTTGAAACTTATATCCTTCGGAATCTGCCTATTTCCATGGATTTGTTTCTATAATAGTTTCCTCCCCTTCAGAGAGACATTATATAGTGCAGTGGTTAAGAGGATATATCATGGAGCCAGGCTTTCAGGGTTTGAATTTCAGCTCTGCCCCTCACTAGCCCTGTGAACTTGGGTCATAGGGGTCATAATAGTACCAATCTCATGAGATTATTGTGAAGAATAAATAGGTTTATATATGTAAAATGCTTAGAACAATGCTTACAAAATAATAAGACTATTTAATGTTATAAATTTATATTTTCTCATTCTGCGCCTTTATTTAGATTTTGAACTTCTTGGATAGTCTTCTAATTTAAAAAATTTTCAATTTTTTCATCTCCATCTTTTTGGTTTATTATCTGGGAGATTTTTCTTTTATTTTTATTTAGCTTTTTATTTTCTTAGTTTGTGTTTTTGATTTCTTTTCTTTTTCTTTTCTTTTCTTTGTTTTTTTGTTTTTTTTGAGATGGAGTTTCGCTCTTGTTGCCCAGGCTGGAGTGCAATGGTGTGATCTCTGCTCACTGCAACTTCTGCTTCCTGGGTTCAGGGATTCTCCTGCCTTAGCCTCCCAAGTAGCTGGGATTACAAGCATGAGCCACCACACTCAGCTAATTTTTGTATTTTTAGTAGAGACAGGGTTTCACTATGTTGGCCAGGCTGGTCTTGAACTCCTGGCCTCAAGTGATCTGCCCACCACAGCCTCCCAAGGTGCTTGGAGGCCAGGCCTGAGCCACTGCACCCGGCCGTGTTTTTGATTTTTAAGAGCTTTTTTTCCTCTGAATATTTCATTTCTTATTGCAGTCATGGATGTGATATATGGATGTTATACTCTCTCCTATTTTTTTTAGGAGACAATGTTAGGTTTTTTTTTTTTTTTCCCTCTTCTAAGTTGTCATCTTTCTGCATAGTCTTTCAAGGCATGCTTCTTTCTATGCACCGTATTTTTGGTCTCTCTTTATCATGTTAGGTGCTTCCTAAACTCTTGGTGATTGTTGGCTGTCTGCTTACGTTGAAAAGTAGGGGCTTCACCTAAAAAGATGACTGGAAGCTCAGTGTATGAGGCTTTGTGTTTGTGGTTTGCTCTGTAGGGTTATTTGGTTAAGCTGTTTTGATAGAGAACGACTGGCATCAGTATCTTTAGGTATTTTTCACCTGGTTGCTTAGGTTATGTAGGGAAGACACTTCCAATCACTGCTTGACTGCCATCTTTCTGACAGGACAAGTAGTATTAAAACTCTAGAGTGCTCTTTTATTATATAACTTTTAACTCAAGCTTATTGTATGTAGTATGAAAAACTTATGTCATTTATATCTAATGTCTTATGATCCAGAGACCTTCTGTTTTATCCTCTCCAGGGAATAAACCCCTAGTGTTTTTCTGCCAGACTGGGAAAGAGATAGGTGCCCAGTTGTGTGGTATAGGGGATAGAGGATCTGAGGATGTAATTATTTTGTTGGCAGACTTTCAACTAATTCTCCTGTTTTCTGCTCTACTTTTACCCCGATTTTCAAAGGTGTCGTCAATTACTGAGCTTTTGGGGGTTATCAGTTACCACTTGTCCACATGCATTTCAGCTTCCAGTATTTTATTGCTATTATCTCATCTTTTGTGTTCTTTCTCTTGTGAGTTTATACCTCTGAATTCTGTTTGCGGTTATTTTAATGTTTCATTTTTATTTTTGGGAGAGAGTAGTGTGCTTTAGTCTGACATTTTTCTTTTCGTATTATGTATTACATGTGCAGTAAACAAAATGTATTATTTACAAAGAAAAAAAGTGGGTGAACCCAGTCTCTTCCAAAATGATCCAGCCTGTGGTATGATCAGACAGTTTAAGTTGCAATCTTGAATAATGTGGTAATTTCCCATTAGACAGTGGTTTGTTGCTAGATGTCTATCTATCTATATATACTACTTTGTATTTCTACATAGCTTTCGCAATGGACATCTTTTACTAGATTGTGAACTCTAAGTCAAGAACTATGTCATGTTCTCTTTGTTTTTTGAAAAATAAGTTATCAGAAATATCAGAAATGCTCTGAAATGTGCTTTATGAGAAGCATATGCATTTTACTATAATCTCATTTTGTAGGTTGAAGAATGCCTCATCAGATGTAAAACAAATACTTAAAACTGAAACAGAGTTGGATATTACTGCTGATCTCAGGAAGAAACTCCATCGGGCTAAAAAAGAAAAATTAGAAATAACAACCAAACACAATGCAGAGGTACGATTTATTTTCCTCTGAAATAATGTTAAAAGTTGAGTTTGATTTTTTAGATTTATTTCATATGAAAAACTCCATGTTTAACCTTTATCACTATACCATTCTTGTGTTTAAAAAGGAAATTGTAATAAATAAAACATGATTTTAAAATGTAGTGTAATTGCATAAGTGTTAAAGTAAAACTTTAATGAATTATGTTTATTTCTATGTTATCTTAGATTTATTTTAATTAATGGGTTCAATTGATTAAAAATATTAATTTATGAACGTGTTTGATGATTAAAGGATTTATAAATCAGACATTTTTGAAATCATAATGTAGGTTCCTTTAAGGTCTCAGTTATAGAACAATCTCAAGTAAATTTGAGTATGGAATTTTTAATCATAGTTTAATTCATAAATTATCTTACTTTATGTTATACTTTCATTATTTTATGTTACTTTCATTATTTTATTAGTATGTATGTGTATATATATATTTCATATGTGTATGTATATATTCCAAGATAGTTTTTCTTCCCTTCTAAGATAACTCATGAGTCATATCTTTATGCCTCTTCTCTCTGTTGTGTTCTTTCTCCTTTTTTCTCTGCTAAATCTTATTTATTCTTAAAACTCAGTTTGGGCCACCTGGTGTAGTGGGAAGAATATCAAATTACACAGAGCTCAATTCATTCCTGGCCTTTCCATTTAAGATGCGTCATCTTGGGCTACTTGTTTATCCTGTACACCATTGGTTTCTCATTGTGCACTGCTGGTCCCAAAGGATTGTTGTGATAATTAAGTGAAATAAAATTTGGAAAGTACTCGTGTACTGTAATAGTAGCTGTAATTTATTGACAGTTAAGTGTAAGCAGTATGTTTTTCTTCCCTTTTTGCTAAGTTATGCAGTTCTTATGTTGGGAAACCTTGTCATGTCTCTCTAAGTTAAACCAGCTACTACTTTGTTCTTCCACAACATATTGCTGTTACAGATATTTTAGAACTAAAACATTTATATCATGCTTATCTGCTCTTCTTTAGTTTGTAAACCCCCTGAGAGCTGAAAACAGTGATCCCACTGTGTCTCCATATTGCTAATGTTTACTGGCACATAGTAGGCCATCAGTCAGTGGTTGTGTACTGAATAAATGTATAATAAGGGCCAGGTGCGGTGGCTCATGCTTATAATCCCAGCACTTTGGGAGGCCAAGGTGGGTGGATCACTTGAAGTCAGGAGTTCAAGATCAGCCTGGCCAACATGGTAAAACCCCATTTCTACTGAAAATACAAAAATTAGCTGGGCGTGGTGGCGCCACCTGTAATCTCAGCTACTTGGGAGGCTGAGGCAGGAGAATCACTTGAACCCTGGAGCTGGAGGTTTCTGTGAGCTGAGATTGTGCCACTGTACTCCAGCTTGGGCAACAGAGGAGAGTATGAAAAGATGATTTTTTTCAGTGTATCTAAGGAGCGGTGGTATTGCTGATTGAAAAAACAAGAGATGAATACGTAATCATTCTCTTTGTATTTTTTAGTAGCAATTGAGGTAATATTATTATTATAATTTTTCTTTTTTTTGAGACGAAGTCTCACTCTGTCACCCAGGCTGGAGTGCACTGGAGTGATCTCGGCTCACTGCAACCTCTGCCTCCAGGTTCAAGTGATTGTAGAATCACTTGTCTCAGCCTCCCCAGTAGCTGGGATTACAGGCACGTGCTACCATGCCCAGCTAATTTTTGTATTTTTAGTAGAAATGGGGTTTTACCATGTTGGCCAGGCTGGTCTTGAACTCGTAACCTCAGGTGATCTGCCCACCTTGGCCTTCCAAAATGCTGGGATTACAGGCATAAGCCACCGTGCCCGGCCCAACTGAGGTGATTTTAAAGTAATAGTTGAAGTAATTGCTTCTATTTACATTATAATAATCCATATAAAGTGATATGTGTCAAATGTATGCTAATTATTCATAAATGCTAAAACTTATTTTTAAAAACCAAATGTAGGGCCGGGCGCGGTGGCTCAAGCCTGTAATCCCAGCACTTTGGGAGGCCGAGACGGGCGGATCATGAGGTCAGGAGATCGAGACCATCCTGGCTAACACGGTGAAACCCCGTCTCTACTAAAAATACAAAAAAAAACTAGCCGGGCGAGGTGGCGGGCGCCTGTAGTCCCAGCTACTCCGGAGGCTGAGGCAGGAGAATGGCATAAACCCGGGAGGCGGAGCTTGCAGTGAGCTGAGATCCGGCCACTGCAGTCCAGCCCGGGCTACAGAGCAAGACTCCGTCTCAAAAAAAAAAAAAAAAAAAAAAAAACCAAATGTACATGTTACTTGAGAGTATTAGTATGATGATAATCATTCTTCTATTAAATAAATTCTTTCACATGGTGGCTCATGCCTGTAATCCCAGCACTTTGGGAGGCCAAGGCAAGAGGATTGTTTGCACCTAGGAGTTTGAAACCAGCCTGGGCAACAGAGTGAGACCCTGTATCTACAAAAATAAAATAAAAATAAATATATTCTTTCATAATATGTTTATGGTTGTCATTAGATTTCTCAGCAGAACACACTGTTCTCTTTTATTTGATCAAAATGTTTTGAAGTATATGTTCACATTAAAGAGGTAGGAAATTATCTTAGGGAAGGAAGACAATTTTCTTAAAACAGGAAATTATAATTGGTTCAACTCCAGATTTATATTAGTAATTATTATTATTTTCAATTATTTCTTTTCTTTTCTTTTTTTTTTTTTTTTTTTTTTTAGACAGAGTCTCACTCAGTCTGTTGTCCAGGCTGGAGTACAATGGTGCTGTCTTGGCTCACTGCAACCTCTGCCTCCCAGATTCAAGCTATTCTTCTGCCTCAGCCTCCCAAGTAGCTGGGATTACAGGTGCCTGCCACTGCGCCTGGCTAATTTTTGTATTTTTAGTAAAGACGGGGTTTTACCATCTTGAGCAGGCTGGTCTCAAACTCCCGACCTTGTGATCCACCTGTCTTGACCTCCCAAAGTACTGGGATTATAGGTGTGAGCCACCGCGCCCAGACAAATTTTTGTATTTTTAGTGAAGACGGGGTTTTACCCTGTTGGCCAGGCTGGTCTCAAACTCCTGATCTCAAGTGAGCCACCTGCCTTGACCTCCCAAAGTGCTGGGATTCCAGGTATGAGCCAGTGAGCCACTGTGCCTGGCCTTCAATTATTTCTGTAGATGATCATACTTGTATTATGTAGTTAAATTTTTTAGCCATACAATCTTCAAGTATACCCATCAGGAAGCAAGGCAGAGAGGAATGCAGTGATCTAAAAACTAAGGCCATGTATGCCTTATCATGTATTCCTAATGTGAACACAAATCATGCATGGTGATTGGCACAAAATATATTTAAAGACTCCTCTAGGAGTTTTATTGTTGGGGGATTTTAGGCAAGTTACTTCATTTTTCTGAACTACAGTTTTCTTTGATAGGTATTTGAATAATAGATTACTGTTGAAAGGATTTATTAGTACACAGAGGGTATGGAAAGAAGAATTGCTTATAGACTCGTAGGATCCAGATGAGATGAAGTTGCATTGATGTACATGATTAGGATAAGAAAATAGTATAAAGTTTTCATTGTTGCAGTGGTTTTTAGAATCATTTGAGCATAACAATAAAGTTGTGGAAAATAGGACAAGAAGACTGTGAGGCTATTCACATATCTCATTGGCCCAGATAGTGATGACAGTGCAAGAAAATCCAGATAAATGAGAAAGGGAGAGGGTAAAGAGTGACATAACTTCTTTGTGTGTGTGTCTGTGTGTCTGTGTGTCTGTGTGTTTTTTTTTGAAACAGGGTCTCGCTCTGTCACCCAGGTTGGAGTGCAGTGGTGTCATCTTGGCTCACTGCAGCGTCAACCTCCTGGACTCAAGTCATCTCCTACCTCAACCTCCTGAGGAGCTGGGACTACAGGCATGCATGTGCCACCATGCTTGACTAGTTTTTTGTATTTTTATAGAGGCGTGGTTTTGCCATGTTGTCCAGGCTGGTCTTGAACTTCTGGGCTCAAGTGATCCACCTGCCTTGGCTTCCCAAAGTGCTGGGACAACAGGTGTGAGCCACTGTACCCGGCTGACATAACTTCTTTTAGCCAAAAAATACTGGAAACTTAGGACTAATCGGTAGGCTTTATGGCCTGAAGATACTGTCTGACCCAGCCAGTACTCTTAAGAGCAGGGATTCTTAAGCTGGAGTCCTCAAAAAGAGAAATCTGGGAATCTGTGAATTTAGATGGGGAAAGCTTATAATTTTATTTTTATTGACCTCTAACTGATATTAAGGATTTCCTTCAGTTCTGAAGGGCTTGACCCAGCCAGTCCTCCTTTTAACAAGTCATAGTAGTGTTAGCAATACTTTTGAGTATCATCAACAGAAATCACAGATGCATACCACATTTTAGAAATTACAGCTACAGGATGGGTGCCATGGCTCACGCCTGTAATCCCAGCGCTTGAGGAGGCTGAGGTGGGCGAATCACTTGAAGTCAGGAGTTCGAGACCAGCCTGGTCAACATGGCGAAATCCTGTCTCTACTAAAACTACAAAAATTAGCTGGGCGTGGTGGTGCACGCTTATACTCCCAGCTATTTGGGTGGCTGAGGTGGGAGAATCTGTTGAACCTGGGAGGTGGAGGTTGCAGTGAGCCGAGATCATGCCACTGCACTCCAGCTTGCGTGACAGAGCAAGACTCTGTCTCAAAAAAAAAAAAATTATAGCTACATATCATGTATCATATTTCAGTTATTTTGTGTGTGTGTGTATGTATACATGTATGTATATTTGTTGTTTTAAATCTTTTCTTTTAGAGACAGGGTCTTGCTTTGTTGCCCAGGCTTGCATGCAGTGATGTGATCATAGCTCCCTACAGCCTGGAACTCCTGGGCTCAAGTGATTTTATGCTGCAGCCTCCCAAGTAACTAGGAGTATAGGTGTGTGCCATCACAGCTGGCTAATTTATTATTATTATTATTATTTGTAGACATGGGGTCTTGCTCTGTTGCTCAGGTTGGTCTCAAACTCCTATCCTCAAGCAACCCTCTCTTATCAGCCTGTCAAAGTGCTGGGATTGCAGGAGTGATCTACCGCACCTGGCCAGCATTTTAATTTTAAGTAATGTACATTGTGCCCTCGAAGACGATGTAGTCAAGGAAAGGGGAGGCTTTGGTTTGCACAAAACCACTCCCATGTTCTTAAGTCTGTATTATGCCAGGAAAGTACTGGTATTTTGACCTTATGAAATGATTGTAGGCCGATGTCGAATTCAATTTTCAGTCAACCATCCAAGCAGAACTGTTAGAGTTAACTTACGAAATCGATCTTGTACATGTTCTCCAAGTTCCTGTGAAAAGTAGATTAGCAAGAGCTTTCAGTTCTTCTGCTATATAAGCTATTTCCTCCTGGAGCAGACTGCATTTTTCCTTCTGTAGCATACTGAGATCTGAGTCAATCTGTGGTGAACAGAGCAATGTAGGTGGCTCTTGCAAATATTCCTGCAAGGCAGCTGCTTCAGGTGTGGTCGTTACTAAATCTTTCAGCAAGGAAAAGCTGGTTAACTTAGTCAGAGAGGAGAGGCTCCTTTTTTTTTGGTAAGGAATGTTCAGGGGGGATTTGAGAGTTCATAGTTTTTAGGTTTGTTCAATTCTGAAAGTCCTCATCCTATGTTCTTCCTACTTAATATCCAGCTGATACCATCTTAACAGTAGAAACTTGGTGAAACTCTTCACTGAACTTGTAATTTTGCATTTCCCATAATTAGATTTTCAGGTTTGTTCATAACCTTATCTGCCCTGGGGCTATACTAAATAAGCAATTATTTTAAAGTCACCGTAAAAACTCTGGTTTTCTGACTGTCTTTAACTGAGATTCTAAAGCTCTGAGATTATCATTTTGTTTTTGTAAATTCTCTAGTATAGTGAAATTTAGCCTTTCTACCCCTCAGGTCTTATAGTAAATCAATACTGGCATCATAGTTAAGTGCATTCATTACTTCATTTTCCAAAGGCTTGTTTTCAACTGGCACTTCATCCTAAACAACTGCACACCGTAATTTAAAGAACTGTGATCCCACTGTATGCTCTAGATCACTAGAGTCCCATTTCTGCCTGCAAAGAGGCTTTCACTGTGTTCACGCTTAAATATGTTAGACACTCAATATTATAAACCCATCTTGAGACAATTTCTGATACCAAGAGCAATATTACTGGGTATTCAGTTAGGAAAACAGAAACCATTCTAAGTCTTACAACAAAGGGACATTAGTAGCGGGTATTGATTACACAGGTACTAGAAAAGTGGAAAAGACAACTAGAGGAGATTAAGACAACCCAACAACATTAAGAACTGCTTCTATTCCCAAGGTTGATTAGAGCTAGAACTGGACAAAGCAAGGCCCATGGAGGGAGGGATTGTCCATAAGGATTTGCAGCCACAGACAAGAGAGGGATAACTACTCGAGGTAGATCTAGAAAGGCAGAAGTATCTTGGCATTTTCACTTCCCCTGCTGTCAGTCACTCCACATGTGCCTCTCATTGATCAAGCCTATTGAGAAGCCGGTTGTCTCTGACCTTCTGTCATGCTACTTCAGAAGGATCACAAATTCGATATTCGTTCATTTAAATCCCTGCAAAATTGGCACTTTTATTACTTTATGATCAGTATCATAATCAAGAGAAATAATACAGACAATATTAAACTACTTTGATACAATTTATTTATTGGTTTCATTTAGGGAATAGAAGGAGGAAAGGAAAGAATGAATTTTTAAGTGCTTAGTATGTATCATGCATTTTTTTTTTTAGGTATGAATATTTTCTTTTCTTTTTTTTTTGAGACAGTCTTGCTCTGTCCTTCAGGATGGAGTGCAGTGGCGTGGTCTCTGTTCACTGCAACCTCTGCCTCCCAGACACAAGCAATCCTTCCATCTCAGCCTCCTGAGTAGCTGGGACTACAGGCACACACCACCATGCCTGATTAATTTTTGTATTATTATTTTTATAGAGACAGAGTCTCCCCATGTGGCCCTGGCTGGTCTTGAACTTCTGGGCTTAAGTGATCCTCTTGCCTTGGCCTCCCAAAGTGCTGGGATTACAGAAGTGAGCCACCATGTCTGGCCAAGGTGTGACTATTTCTGATTAAAACATGTAATTTATCTTTAATTTTATAAAAAGTTCTTGTAAGACTTTTTTTGTTTTTTTTCCTCTAGTGGATTCTCTAAAGTAAAAAACATAATGAGTGTCATTTTGTAAGACAGTGCTTCCTTTCTGGTGATTCAGAACATATAAATTTTTGAATTTTTGCCTTGTATATATTATGGAAACAAGTTTCTCTAAGAAACTTAAATGTTTGAATGTATGCTTTCATAATCTTTGGACACATGTTGATGTCAGGAATTTGTTTTTAGCTGGCAAGCTATGAGAGCCAGATTGCCAAGCTACGGTCCGAGGTTGAAAAGGGGGAAGCATTGCGACAAAGTCTGGAATATGACCTAGCTGTTGCTAGAAAGGAAGCTGGTCTTGGAAGACGGGCTGCTGAAGAAAGATTAGCCGAGGCACATAGGATCCAAGAAAAGCTCTGTGGTAAGACTGTTTCTATTTCTTCCCATGTTTAGGGTTGTAACCTGATTGTTGTGTATTACTCCTCACTGTTGTGTGTATATCCCATATAGGGTCAGAGGTAAGGTTTTGATTCATTGACTGACTTTTGATGTACAGACTTAGCTGGGTACATATAAAAAGTCTTCTGGCAATTTTGGGGAACATTTATCTACTTTACATTAATATTTTTATGCTGTGCATATATGGAAAAAGGAGTTCAAAATTCTGTTAGTCACTTTTTAGAAGCACTTCTTCCATGAATAATCAACAGAATCACAAAGGGATTTTTGTTTGTTTGTCTTAAACATGTATTCCAGGCTCTATATTAAACTATACTAAATTCTAATTAATGATATACATGCTGAACTATTTAGGAGTGAAATGTACTGATGTTTGCAACTTGCTTTGAAGTGCATAAAATATATGATGGACTGATGGGTGGATAAATGAATGCAAACATTGATGGATGAATGAATATCTGATAAAGCAAATAAGGCAAAATGTTAACAATCCTCGAGTCCAGGTTGTGGATATATGGATGTTCACTGCACAATACTTTCAACTTTCCCTGGTTTTAAAATTTTTGTAATGAAGTGTTGAGGGTAGTATAAAAAGCCTAATGCAGTTATGAGATAATCCCATAGCAGTGGAGAGAATAGGGGGTGTGACAAGGGAGAAAATTTTGGAAGCTGGAAAGCGAATGGATGAGGAATAACTGAGTCAGAGAGACATTAAAATCCTAAGTCCAGAGTGGGGAAAGCTGAAAGAGAAATTCTTAGTCAAAAGGCTTAAGCACCAGATACCATTGGAATTATGTATGGGAGTAGCAGTAGTGAGTAAAATAAGGAGGTTTAGATGAAAGCTGTTTGAGAGGCAGATGGGTCCTTAGATTTCCTTCCAAGAGCATGCTATTCTGAGATTACTTAAGAATTACTAGTGGAAATCAAGAGGTTTAATCCCTGGAGATGGCAAAATAGAGAGTCTTTTGACTGGCAAAACCAGGAAGATTCTGAATGCTGAATATTGAGGAGCCATTCCTTCCAGCTTCCCTTTAATTAATTAATTTGTTATTATTTTTTAGAGATAGAGTCTCACTTTGTTGCCCAGGCTGGAGGGCAGTGGTGTGATCATAGCTCAGTGCAGCCTTGAACTCCTGGGCTTAAGCCATCCTCCCACCTCAACCTCCTGAGTAGCCAGGACTATAGGTGTATGCCACCACACTTGACTAATTAAAAATTTTTTTTTTGGTAGAGACTGAGTCTTGCCATGTTGACCAGGCTGGTGTCAAACCCTTGGCCACAAGCAATCCTCCCACCTTGGCCTCCCAAAGTGCTGGGATTACACGTATGAGCCACCATGCTCAGCCCCCAACTTCCTTTGTATACTGAGTTCCCCAAAAGCTAACACTTGCATTTCTACACTCTATGCCAGATGTTGGAGGACTCTTCTGTGTATCACCTGACCAAGCTGATATAGTTTGGCTGTGTGTCCCCTCCCAAATCTCACCTTGTAGCTCTTATAATTCCCACGTGTTATGGGAGGGACCCAGTGGGAGATGATTGAATCATCGGGGCGAGTCTTTCCCATGCTGTTCTTGTGATGTGGGTCTCATGAGATCTGATGGTTTTAAAAATGGGTGTTTCTCTATACAAGCTCTCTTTTTGCCTGCTGCCATGCACATAAGATATGACTTGCTTCTCCTTGCCTTCTGCCATGATTGTGAGGCCTCCCCAGCCACATGAAACTGCAAGTCCAATAAACCTCTTTCTTTTGTAAATTGCCTAGTGTAGGGCATGTCTTTGTAAAAAAAAAAACGGACTAATACAAAGCCAGGAGGAAAAACCTAATGATACTGATGTTGGAGGTTTCCCAATAAATGAGCCATCCAGATCCTTCTCCAGTGAAGACGAAAGTTGTTAACTTCTACCTTGAAGCTCAGATTCTAGGTGGTGGGTATATTAATGTATAAACTGTACTACATTTATAGTTTCTCATTTTTTTTTTTTTTTTTTTGAGAGGGAGTCTCACTCACAGACTGGAGTACAGTGGCATGATCTTGGCTCACTGCAACCTCTGCCTCCCTAGTTCAATGGATTATCCTGCCTAAGCCTCCCGAGTAGCTGGGATTACAGGCATACACCACCACGCCCAGCTAATTTTTGTATTTTAGTAGAGACGGGGTTTCACCATGTTGGCCAGGCTGGCTGGTCTTGAACTCCTGACCCCAAGTGATCCACCCGCCTCGGCCTCCCAAAGTGCTGGGATTACAGGTGTGAACCACCGTGCCTGGCCTAGTTTCTCACTTTTAATGAGAGTAGACAACCAAGTTATCAGATATATGAGGAAACCCTCTAAAATGGAGAGAAGAAATCAACTTAGAAGAAACAG
Organism: Chlorocebus sabaeus; assembly: GCF_047675955.1. Taxonomy (NCBI): domain Eukaryota; kingdom Metazoa; phylum Chordata; class Mammalia; order Primates; family Cercopithecidae; genus Chlorocebus; species Chlorocebus sabaeus. The sequence goes on from NC_132915.1 coordinate 44,948,943, forward strand.
AGGCTCTGCAGGGAGAACATTTAAAACAAGTAGCATTAATTTCTTCAGAGCTGAAAGAATGTATTTCATCTATAAAGTAGGAACCAGATGTTATAAAAAATGAAAACTCTTAGAAATTAAAAATATGAGGCCAGGCGCGGTGGCTCACGCCTATAATCCCAGCAGTTTGGGAGGCTGAGGCGGGTGGATCACAAGGTCAGGAGTTCAAGACCAGCCTGACCGACATGGTGAAACTCTGTCTCTACTAAAAATACAAAAATTAGCTGGGCACGATGGCAAGTGCCTGTAATCCCAGCTACTCGGGAGACTGAGGCGGGAGAATCGCTTGAATCTGGGTGGCAGAGGTTGCAGTGAGCTGAGATTGTGCCACTCTACTCCAGCCTGGGTGACAGAGTGAGACTCTGTCTCAAAAAAAAAAAAAAAAAGAAATTAAAAATATGGAAGCAGTATGAAGAAGAGGCAAGAAGGACTCTCGGACTGACCAAAGCCCACACGCCATTACATCTCTGCATCTGGTGCTACGTCTTACTGGCATTGCCACCATGCCCAAGAGAAAGTCTGAAGAGGATGCTACAGGAGATAAAGCCAAGCTACAGAGAAGATCTGCAAGGTTGTCTGCTAAACCTGCTCCTTTAAAGCCAGAGCCCAAGCCTAAAAAGTCTTCTTTTCCCCTGCAAAGAAGGGAGAAAAGGTACCCAAAGGGAAAAGCTGACACTTACAAGGAGGGGAAGAATCCTGCAGGAAATGGGGATGCCAAAACAGACCAGGCACAGAAAGCTCAGGGTGCTGGAAACGCCAAGTGAAATGTGTGCATTTTTGATAACTGTGTACTTTTGGTGACTATACAGTTTGAAATATTTTTCAACCAAGTTTTATGAAAATGCAGGCTTTGTTGTATTTTTTTGTTTAAAGCTATGTTGTTGCCCCACAGAACACGTCGTTTTTTGAGGAAGGGACTTGTGTTACTAATAGAATGTTTCCGAAGTGGATTGATGTGGGGAAAACACCTTTCCCTTCTAGTTTTGAGAGACTTCCTCTTGGCTCCCAGGAGGAGAGATTCCCTGATGTTGACACACGTAGTCACCTTGGCACAAACACCTCGTGGTGTGGAAAAACAAATTTGTTTTTATGTCCTCTTCTCCCTTCCACCTTCAGCATAGACTTAACTCCCTTAAGCCCGTACATCTCTTGGGATTGACTCCCGGTAATTGGTTGTCAGTGTATCAGGCAATCTGGACTTTCCAGTGACACCACTGAGATGGCATGCCTCAAAATAGCAGTGCTTCTGTTTTTAGATTGTAGATCTTTAGATAAATTCTGCCATTTTCATTTCACTTCCTAAAAGTCAGAGTCGGCTGGTGAAAAGTTGTTAAACAACATGTTAATGTGAAATGTCAACCCCCACTCTAAACTTTCCCTGTTCAGAACATCAAATGAGGACTTCATTGGGTTTATAGTGGCTTTCTGATTTTGGTAGTCCTTTGAAGGGGAGGGAGTTTAAAAGTTGTATACTGTTAACTTAAATACCTGCCTGCAATACTGTTATTATTTGTGAAAAATATAATTAATAAAATTGGATACAGTTTGGCTTGAAAAAAATTAACAAATTAAAAATGTGAAGGCAGAAATGAAAAATGTCCCTAGAAGCAATGGAAGATGAAGATGGAAGAAACCTCCCAGAAATTAAAAAGACAGAGGTAGAAAAATAGGAGAGAAGAGATGAAAAAATTTGAGAACCAATTTGAATAATAGGGAATAGTGAAAGAGGTAAGAGAGGAAACAAAAATGTATGATAAATCATCAATGAAATTACTCAAGATAACATCTCAGAACTAAAGGATATAAATTGCCAGATTGAAAGAGCCTATCGAATATTTACCGTATGGAAAGAAGTAGACCTACTGAAGGCATAGCATTACGAAATTTCAGAAAAATAAAGACAAAGAGAAGATTCTAAAGCTTTCAAGAGAAAAGAAAAAGAGGTCAAATGCAAAGGATCAGGAGTCAAAATGGCCTCAAACTACTTTCCTGCAATGCTGGATGAGAGACCATGGAAGAATGTCTTCTGGGGATGGCAGCTGAATGGGTGGGGGACTTTTAATGTATTTCCTTTTGCACCTTTTATACCTTTGTATTTTGAATGTTTTGAATATATGATTCATTCATAATGCAAGTAAATATAATTTAGAAATACTACTGCTAATGTAGCTGTGGCTACATTTTTTAACACGTTTTTATAAACATTTCCTCATTTTATCTTCACAAAAACTTAACTAGGGACATTCTTATTCCTAGTGAGACTCAAGAGAATCACAGAGGTTTAATCAGGTGGCAGGTGATAGAGCCAGACCTGGAAGCATTTCCTTCTTTTCTAGGTGCTGAAACAGAGCAGCAGTGGTAGTGTGTTGATAGGTGTTGGTTATTGTTGAGGTAATAGGGTAAGAGGTGAGTTGCACCTACATCTGGCAAAGTAAGTAGCTACAGTTCTAAGAGCTGGGGCAGTGGTTTCCAGCCTCAGCTTTGTGACGCTTGTGTAAGATGTGCCACAACTAGTTTGTTGTCAATAGTCAAATATCAAAATTTGTAATCTACTGTTTTTAAAAACTTGCCCTATATATTGCAGTCTTAAAAATTGATTTTTCTGTCTTCTTCTTCTCCTTTTTCTTTTCTTTTCTTTTTTAAAAAAAAATCTGAGAGGAGGTCTCCCAACTCCTAGGCCCAAGTGATCCTCCCACCTCAGCCTTCAGAGTAGCTGGGATTACAGGTGTGCCCCACCACACTCAGCTGGTTTGTTTTCTTGAATAGGACAAAAACCAATAGAGTTGCAGCCGGTGCTAGAAGTGCACCTAAACTTGGACATGCCATCAGAAATATGTCACGCTGTTTCATAGCAAAATCATCATTGTCTGAAGGGGAAGAAGAGACTGAAAAATTGTAGAATAGATTGGTTTAGAGACTGTGAACTTTTCAAGAGTTTACTGGACTGGAAAGGTTTTCAAGAGTTTACTGTAATGGAAAGGTTAATTGTTTTATCCTAAGATCATGCTGTAAATGATGTCAACTCCAATGCCTAGGTTTTGGGGCTCCTTCTTATTTAATTCATGGTTGTAAATGTACCTGTTATTCTATTCTTAATAGCACAAAATTCAGAATTTCAAGCAAAGACAAATGAAATTGAGGAAGCATTTCAGACTTCTCAGCAAAAATGGAAAGAAGAATGCAGAAGGTTTGAACATGATTTGGAGGAAAGAGACAATATGATCCAAAATTGCAATCGAGAATATGATTTACTTATGAAAGAAAAAAGCAGACTAGAGAAAACTCTACAGGTAAAATAGTTTTTATAAAGGATTTTTCCTATATGTAATACTCACCGAGATGTGTTGTACATTACTTGAAGTTATACTGGCTTTCCTTCCTTCCTTTTTCCTTCCTCCTTCCTTCCTTCCTCCCATTTTTTTCTTTTTTAGGGGCATTTTTGCTGATCGCTTTCTTAGTATATTAATAGGTATACTTTTTGGGGTAAAAAATGGCTTGTGGTCACTAATCAAATGTTAAAAGCCAACAAAGCACTTATATGGGCATATTGTAAGAAGGTAAGAATCTACAGCCTTTTGTCTAGCGACATGAAAATTTGAAATTTTAGAAACATGGGCACTGGATTTTGGTCTGAATATACAATAAATATAGAAAAATATTTGTGTGTTTATATGAGCTTCATTATCTATATAGAGCATGTTCTGTATAGACATGATATGTAACATGTTTAACTTTTACTAAAATTGTGAGCTATTTATTCCCTCATTTTTTTGTTCCCTTTTTACTCCCTAAAGTAAAAGTGGTATAAGGTTGAAGTTGCCAGTGACTTTAAAGGTAGATTTTGAGTTGTCTATATTTGCCATTTTTTTTGAAGTAACAGTTTAAATGAAAAAAAAAAGTTACATGACAAACTCAGGTATGGTGGTACATGCCTGTAGTTCCAGCTAGTAGGGAGGTTGAGGTGGGAGGATCACTTGAGGCCAGGAATTTGAGGCCACGGTGTACCATGATTGGGCCTATGAATAGCCACTGTACTGCAGCCTGAGCAGTATAGTGAGACCCTGTCTCCCCCCAAAAAACAAACAAAACAAAACAAAACAAAGAAAAAAAAACTGTGATAAAAATATTCTACCTTTACCATGGTGTAAATGGGTTTTTTGAATTCTGGAAATGTGTCTTTACTAAAAGTTAATTATACAAAAGCATTTACAAACTGTAAAAGTTTTCGTACAGTCGCTCCCATTGTCAGCAAATTTACTTTTGATTTCTTCCACATCAGTGGTCATAGTTTGTCTCTTTTGTTTACTACTGTATTGCTAGACCCTGGAACACTGGCTGGCATGCAGAAGGGCTGCATTAGTGTGTGAATGGGGGAGGTTTTGGTGGTAGCTGATATTACAAGTCCTTGGATGGGCCTGTATAACCTTCCCCACATACCACGCTTTGGAGTTATGTGGAGAGGAGGGTGATGGTGGTAGCATTTCTTCAGCCAATCAGCTTGCACCTCAAGGTAGAAGATTTTGATCTGATCTCAGTTAGCTACTTAGGAGAACTGTGCTTTGATTTTAGGCTATTGGCTTTAAACTAATCTGCACAGAGACCCGTGGGACAGTTTGGAGTTGAATTTGAGTCACTAGCCCTTGGGGGAAAAAACGCCTCAAGGCTCTTTATGAAAGCTTTCTATAAGTCAGGAGGGTAATATTTGTTAGACAGATCGCTGCTACCATCATATGGACATGAGAGGCTTTCTTTCTCATGCTTGTAAACCATAGACTTTTTTTTTCTGTTAATGTGAACTCGATTTTAAACCCTGTAGTTAGAAAACTGGGCTTCTCAGCAAATTGCATTTTATGTTTTTAGGATATTGAACCAAATTAGATGTTGCAAATGTAGTACACCTTGGAAAACCCAAAAGGAAATGCTTTTTTTCAAGTATTATTTATCTTTAGAACTAGAAATTACAGCCCGTACTTAAATTTCTTGTTTTTTGCTTTTCACATTTTTAACATTCTAGAGTTTCCTTATCCTAATTTGTTGCACAAAATTCTTTTCTTTGCCCCTTTTTCCCTTTTGGAAATACATTGTTCTATGTCAAATTTATATATAAATTATCAGGGATCATCCAGACATTTTGATCACAGGTAGCTATTTCCATATTAAATGGAATTTACTTTGTTTATATCTATCATATGATATCATATCATATATTGATATTTTGTTCAAACCTCTGAAGTTACATTTTTCAGAAAAATATATGCCTATATAAACAGGTATATACAGCCTGTTGCTTATATGTACTTATATATAGGTAATAGGTAAATATATGCCTATATAAACAAGGTATAACCTGTTGTTTAAATAACCATAGCTTCTTACTCAGATCTACATTCTGATGATCAAATTATAGTTTTATTAATGATTTTTTTTTTTTTTTTTGAGATGGAGTCTCGCTCTGTCGCTCAGGCTGGAGTGCAGTGGCCAGATCTCAGCTCACTGCAGCCTCCGCCTCCCGGGTTTACGCCATTCTCCTGCCTCAGCCTCCCGAGTAGCTGGGACTACAGGCGCCCGCCACCTTGCCTGGCTAGTTTTTTTTGTATTTTTTTAGTAGAGACGGGGTTTCACCGTGTTAGCCAGGATGTTCTCGATCTCCTGACCTCGTGATCCGCCCGTCTCGGCCTCCCAAAGTGCTGCGATTACAGGCTTGAGCCACTGCGCCGGCCTTATTAATGATTTTAACATGAATTATGATGAATTTTAACATCTATAGGTAAGGAGAGCCTCTTTGTACATTTAAACTGGGGATGAAGGAAGAAAGATAACTTTTATTGATCTAATAGTAAAGCAAAATTTTATTTATATAAAGGAAGCATTGGAAAAACATCAACAGGAGAAGAATGAGATGGAGTGTCATATCAGGGAGACAGCGTTGGAGGAGTTTAGATTACAAGAAGAACAATGGGAAGCAGAAAGAAGAGAATTACAATTTATAGTACAGGTATTTTAAAAATAATAATTCAGTTCCTTAAATATATATATATATATATATTTATTTATTTTTTTTTTTTTTGCATTTTTTAGTAGAGACGGGGTTTCACTGTGTTAGCCAGGATGGTCTCGATCTCCTGACCTCGTGATCCGCCCGTCTTGGCCTCCCAAAGTGCTGGGATTACAGGCATGAGCCACCGCGCCTGGCTAAATATATATTTTTAATGCTGATGATATTCAAAATTACATTAGTGGGATAATTGACTTGCTTAAAGGGAAAATAATTTCTAGTTTTGATTCTGGAAGGCCATGTTTCATTTGCTGTTACATGACAATAGGGCAACTATTACCAACAGATACCACAGTGATTTCCATTGCATACATTATGTGATTTTTTAAGAAGGATGTATATATATTTGGTATTTTATTTTTCCAATTTAAAATGTGAGACTAATAGCTGTTTTGAATAGGATAAAGAAATAGAGTAATAGCATCTGGATGTTAAAGAATCCTTACAAATCATATAATGTAGTAATTTTTGAACTCTTTTGAAGAAGTACAAATTCTTAATTATCCTGTATTCCTCCATCCCTGAAACATGCAGAATCCCTGAGGCTTCTGTAGTCCAATTTGAAAATTACTGATTACATCTAATCCCCTTTATACATGAGCAGATGGAGATTTGGAAGTTACTGACTCAGGTTATAGGCTGAATGATTAATGTGGGAAAAGACTACAGCTCTCTGGATTCTCATTCCAGTGTACTTTGCATTTTTTCAGGAGATTATATGTATTTATTTTGAAGGAGAGGTAGGAGAAACTCAAACTATTGTGTTATCGTGTGTTTTAAAGGAAATTTGTGAAGTTAATCCTCTTTAAGAAAAAAATCCATGAATCAACTAACTTAAAATTTCAAAGACATTTTCATCACTTCTTCTAATTATTTTGTGATAACACAATGTGTTTTATGTAATTTTTCTACACAAAGTGACAAATTGAAATAACCTTTATATAGATGTCAAAGATATGCATTTTTCACAAGAATGAAAAATACCCACATATAATAGTTTTGGAGTAATTGTGTGTCACAAACAACTTTGCAACACACAAGTTGACCAAAAATATGCAGAGAATAGAAGCCACTTAATTTTTTTAAGAGTAAAAGCTGGTAGTGAACAGTGGAAATACTGAATTTGTTGTATATGTCAGTATTGAAAATACCAATGAAACCACAGTTTTTCCAAACCTTTGGTCTTTGTGCAGTGCTTTTCTTCCCAGTCACTTCTTCTGTAGAATCTGGAAGGACAGTACAACCACGCTTTAGACCTCTTGTATTCTGTTTGTAGTTTGTGTAGTTAATTAGTTCATTAGTTCATTTGCTCGTTCATTCATTCTTTAAGTACTTACTGAGTTACTGCTCTGGCTTCTGAGGCTATAAAACTGATTAAGACCTGGTTTCTGTCCTGGAAGATATTTCAATGCAGGGACATGTAAAAAGAGTAAATATTGTGTGATAAAATTTTAAATAAAATGCTGTAGTACCACAAAAGAGAAGTTGATTAGCTATCTAGGAGACTGAGGAAGACTTTGCAGAGCACATGATATTTAAGCTGTTGATAAGTGTCTTAAAGCTACTTGGAATAAACAAGCAAGATAAAGTAAATTAAAATAGCCCTTTTATTTCTAAACACTCAGCCAGAGGTCTGAATTTGTAAAATGTAATTCAAAGGCCTGTGTATAAATATGTGGATGATGTGATTTTGGTCTAGTTTCTTGATCAGTCCTGTAAATCCTAAATGAAACATAGTGGTTATACCAAAGTGTATATATGAAGTCCGAAAAGAATTTAAAATTCGGCGTTTGTCTTTCATTATGATGTGTACAGAAAAATGCAGGAATATGCTCCCTGGTTACTATGAATAGTATCTTCCTTTGCTGCTTTTGTAAGGTAAATTTTATTGTATTTTGTAACTAGAATGTTTAGAACTCTGTTTCTCAATTTCTTGTCTTTTTTTGTTAATGAAAGAAAATAGCTTTTCCTTTTATAAATCAATCTTTTTTTTTTTGGGGGGGATGGAGTCTTGCTTTGTCACCCAGGCTGGAGTGCAGTGGCGCAGTCTTGGCTCACTGCCAGCTCCACCTCCTGGGTTCATGCCATTCTCCTGCCTCAGCCTCCCAAGTAGCTGGGACTACAGGCGCCTGCTACCACGCCCGGCTAATTTTTTTGTATTTTTAGTAGAGACGGGGTTTCACTGTGTTAGCCAGGATGGTCTCGATCTCCTGACCTTGTGATCCGCCCACCTCGGCCTCCCAAAGTGCTGGGATTACAGGCGTGGGCCACCGTGCTCGGCCATAAATCAATCTTAAGAAACTAGTGTGACTTTGTGTTAAATAAAACGTTTTTTAAAAACAACCTGAGGGATAGAGTGAACGTTTCTTCTCTTTTGGCTGTTGATGGGTTTAGCTTTACATACTGTAATTAGGTGTTAGTATCTTACAGTGTTCTCTTTGTGTAGCTCTCTAAGAGAATTCAGTTTTTTAAATAAGTCCTTTTTTTTAAACCTTCTCAGTGAAACCTCATCTTTAATAGACAAAACTTGTTATAATATTTCTCTCATCTGGGCTTTAGAATTCAGACCCACTATAAAAAGAAAACTTCAATTTTATGCCATGTTCTTTTTCTTTCTCGGGGATTGGAGCACTAAATAGAGGTGTCCTTCTCTGGAATATTAACGTGAGTGAATTCTTATTGGTGTTATCTAAAAAGTTATGTCGTTTTAAGATAGTGTTTCTCATTTCTTTTTTTTTTTTTTTGAGACAGAGTCTTTCTCTCTGTTGTCCAGGCTGGAGTGCAGTGATGCGATCTCAGCTCACTACACTCTCTGCCTCCTGGGTTCAAGCGATTCTCCTGCCTCAGTCTCCTGAGTAGCGGGGATTATAGGCACGTACCACCACGCCCAGCTAATTTTTGTATTTTTAGTAGAGAGGAGCTTTGCCATGTTGGCAAGGCTGGTTTCAAACTCCTGACCTCAGGTGATCCGCCCGCCTCGGCCTCCCAAAGTGCTGGGATTACAGGCGTTAGCTATCCTGCCCAGCCTTATTTAATTTTTAAATTATTTATTTATTTTCATTTTATTTATTTATTTTTTGAGACGGGGTCTCGCTCTGTCGCCCAGACTGGAGTGCAGTGGCATGATCTGGGCTCACTGCAATCTCCACCTCCTGGGTTCACGCCATTCTCCTGCCTCAGCCTCCCGAGTAGCTGGGACTACAGGCGCCCACCACCACGCCTGGCTAATTTATTTTTGTATTTTTATTAGAGACGGGGTTTCACTGTGTTAGCCAGGATGGTCTCGATCTCCTGACCTTGTGATCCGCCTGCCTCGGCCTCTCAAAGTGCTGGGATTTATTTTAAGTTTAGGGGTACATGTGCAGGATGTACAGGTTAGTTACATAGGTACACATGTGCCTTGGTAGTTTGCTGCACCTGTCAACCCATTACCTATGTATTAAGCTCAGCATGCATAGCTATTTTTCCTAATCCTCTCCTTCCCCTCACTCTACCCCTGACAGGCCCCAGTGTGTGTTGTTCCCCTCCCTGTGTCCATGTGTTCTCATTGTTCAGTTCCCACTTACAAGTGAGAACATGGGGTGTTTGGTTTTCTGTGCCTGCCTTAGTTTGCTGAGGATAATGGCTTCCAGCTCTATCCGTCTCTGCAAAAGACATGATTTCATTCATTTATGGCTGCATAGTATTCTGTGGTGTATATATAGCACATTTTCTTTATCCAGCCTGTCATCGATGGGCGTTTGGGTTGATTCTATCTCTTTGCTATTGTGAATAGTGCTGCAGTGAACATACATGTGCATGTGTCTTTACAGTAGAATGATTTATATTCCTTTGGGTATATACCTAGTAACGTGATTGCTGGGTCAAATGGTATTTCTGGTTCTAGGTCTTTGAGGAATTGCCACACGGTCTTCCACAATGGTTGAATTAATTTACATTCCCACCAACACTGTAAAAGCATTCATTCCTCTTTCACTGCAACCTCGCCAGCATCTGTTGTTTCTTGGCTTTTTAATAATTGCCATTCTGACTGGCCTGAGATGGTATCTCATTGTGATTTTTGACTTGCATTTCTCTGATGATCAGTGATGTTGAGCTTTTTTTCATGTTTGTTGGCTGCATGAATATCTTTTTTTTGAGAAGTGTCTGTTCATGTCCTTTACCCACTTTTTGATGGGGTGGTTTGTTTTTTTCTTGTACATTCATTTAATTTCCTTGTAGATTCTGGGTGTTAGACCTTTGTCAGACGGATAGATTGCAAAAATTTTCTCCCATTTTGTAGGTGGCCTGTTTGCTCTGATGATAGTTTATTTTGCTGTGCAGAAGCCCTTAAGTTTTTAATTAGATCCCATTTGTCAATTTTTGCGTCTGTTGCAATTGCTTATGGCGATTTCGTCATGGAATCTTTGTCCTGCCACAAGCTTTTGTGTTGTGGGACAGGCAATGGTAAAGCTTTGCTTCTAAACTATCATGTTCCTCCTTTTTCATTTTTCCCTTTAATTTCACTGTATACTTTATCAGTGGGATTGAAAACATTTAGAAGATGAATATATATGTTTTCATATTTATTTCATATCTAAAATTCTGTACCTCAACCAGGGAATATAGTTATCCTTTCCTTATTCATTGACTAAGTTTGGTGTATGTATCTAGTGATTGAAGTATGGGGGAGTTTGTGATGGTATGGGAAGTGTAGCTTGAAAATAATTCCATGAACTAAAGAAAGAGGAGAAAGAACAGGGAGGCAGTGAAGAAAGTTATCAGACCAGCCTTAGTAGGCATGGTCTGAGAGGCCTTAAGACAATCTAGGGATTGGGGTGCAACATATCAAAAGCTGACCTAGTAAGTACGATTGTGATGTAGTGACACCTTGGAGGAAGTTATGTGAAATGAAAGTGTTTTTAGGAATATCCTATAACAGAATACTGTGCAAATACACAGAAATAAGATATGAACATCAACAGATGAATGCAAAATATTAGGAATATAATTTTATTTTGTTTTATTACTTTCTATTTTTGAGACAAGGTCTCGCTCTGTTGCCCAGGTTGGAGTGCAGCGGGACTATCACAGCTCACTGCAACCTTTCCCTACCTCAGCCTCCTGTGTATCTGAGACCACACGCATGTGCCACGAAGCCTGGCTTATTTTAAAATTTTTGTAGAGATGGGGGTCTTCCTGTGTTGTCCAGGCTGGTCTTGAATTCCTGGGCTCAAGTGATCCTTCTGCCTCAGTCTCCCAAAGTATTGAGATTACAGGAGTGAGCCACCACACCTGGCTTATAATTTTATTTATGTAACACATTAACATATGTTAACATGTATGACAGGGAAACACCTTAAGAAAGTTTACCTTAAATAATCAAGGGCAGCAAGGAGCATTTCTTTTCTTCTGGAAAACTATGTACTGCTATCCTATTAACAAATGGCATAGAAAAGGACTCTGCCACTGATAACTTCGTTATAAAAATGCCCCTAATTTGTCTGGGCGCAGTGGCTCATGCCTGTAATCCCAGCGCTTTGGGAGGCTGAGGCAGGCAGATCATGAGGTCAGGAGATTGAGACCATCCTGGCTAACACAGTGAAACCCCATCTCTACTGAAAAAACAAAAACCAAAAACCAAAAAATTAGCTGGTCGTGGTGGCACGCACCTGTAATCCCAGCTACTCAGAAGGCTGAGGCAGGAGAATTGCTTGAACCCAGGAGGTGGAGGTTGCAGTGAGCTGAGGTCACACCACTGCACTCCAGCCTGGGCGACAGAGTGAGACTCTTGTCAAAAAACAAATAAATAAATCCCCTAATTTAGGGAAATTTAAAAGCAAGAAAGTAAGGGTCTTACCCCTTTCACCTTTGATTTCACTCCTCATGTCGGGATATAGAAGCATTATGTTTTTACATAAATAAAATGATATACCTCAATAATACTTTGCATCCATCTTTTGATGTTCATACCTTATTCTTTTAGTATTTGTGTGGCATTCTGTCATGTGGATTTTCCTAACATACTGTAGCCTCTCCCTTACCTGTGGGGCATATGTTACACGACACCAGTGGATGCCTGAAACTGCACATATGCTGTGTTTTTTTCTATACACACACGTACCTATGATAAACTTTAATTTATAAATTAGGCACAGTAAGAGATTAACAATGTAATAATAGAAAAATCATAACAAGATACTATAATGAAAGTAATGTGAATGTGTCTTTCTCCCACTCAAAATATCTTATTGTACTGTATTCACTTATTTTTGGACCTAGGTTGACTCAGGGAAACTGAAAGGGAAGATGAAACTGCAGATAAGAGGGAATATTGTATTTCAGCAGTCTCTTATTGGTGTACATTTTACTTCTTTAAAAATTTTTAGCTCCAATTAATGATTCACTAAGATTCTTGTCCATATCTTTGAGCAGTCATACAAATGATTCTTCTGTGTAAATGCCTAGAAATATAATTGTTGCATCTACAAGCTTATGGATTCATAATTATGATACATATTATACAAAGCACCAGTTTATACTCTACAGCAACAAACACTTTTTATTTGTATAACTTTGCTGGTCTTGGGGACATAGAAAAGAGGAACTTGTTCTGGGTCTTTCAGGAGATAATCTTGTAATAGATTAAGGTTGTGGTTAGCTATATTGATGTATTTTATAAGCTACAAAAGAGGAGTATATTTAGCTCTGATATTTTTCTAACTAGTGTAATTCTTCAGAATTGGAATGGAACCGTATTTTGGATTCTGAGAAATGTTGTTTATATGAGTATATATAAAGAATTATACTTTTTGGGCTGTGTTTCTGGAAGATATGGAAAGAAAGCAAGTTTATTTTCTAACAGCCAAATGTAGTTTCCTTTGATGTTAAATGTCAGTTTAAAAGCAAGCCTCATTTTAAAATTATTTTGAGTTCAACAACCCCCTCTAGTGGAAAAAAAAAGAAACTTCCTCAATTTCCAGTGTCCTTAATATGATTTTATTTCACACACAAATAAGAATGCAGGTAGCTTTTGGTTTGATTAGAAAATATGTTCTGTAACAGAAATTTTAAAGTTACATTTATTTGGGATGGAGGCAAGTTTCTCTGTAAATTGCACGAGGTATTTTTGTAGATTTTTTGGGGATTTTCTTGTGTGTTACAGTGCATCTCAGAATTTATATTGATAAAACCATAAACTTAAAGCAAATATTTGAACATACAACCCCCCCCCCCAGGGATTTATATATAATCAATGCCCAGTATAACCAGCAATACCATTAATGTAACAAATACCACCTAGATCATGTTAGTGTTTGTTACGTCTACTTGAACTGGAAACAAACAGTAAATTGTTGTATCATTGAAGACAATTCTGAATCACTTCCCCATCCTGCCACCACTTCAGGCCCAAAAGAATAACTACCATTCTGAAGTTGGTGTTTAATTTTCTGTCTGTATACATTGACAGTATATTGTATTATTTTTTGTTTTAGGATATACATTAGAATATCATACAGGATGCTTCTTTGTCCAACTTATATTTTTCACTTTTTTTTTTTTTTTTCAGACAAGGTCTCACTCTGTCACTTAGGCTGGAGTGCAGTGGTGCGATCTTGGCTCACTGCAACCTCTGCCTCCTGGGCTCAAGCAATCCTCCCACCTCAGCCTCCTGAGTAGCTGAGACCACAGGCACATGCCACTACACCTGGCCGATTTTTGCATTTTTAGTAGAGATGGGGTTTTGCCATGCTGGCCAATCTGTTCTCGAACTCCTGAGCTCAAGTGATCCACCTGCCTTGGCCTATCAAAATGGTGGGATTACAAGTGTGAGCCATCATGCCTGGCCTACTTGTATTTTTAAGATTTGTTAAAGTTAATAAAATAGCTTCTGTTCATTCAATTTGACTGCTGTATAGTATTTTATCTTGTGCATGTGCCATAATTTACTCATTACCTGACTGCCTTGTCCATTTTCTGTTGCTTATAACAGAATACATGAAGCTGGTTAATTTATAAAGAAAAGGAATGTATTCTTGCAGTTCTGGAGACTGAGACATCTAATGTCAAGGGACTGCATCTGACGAAGGCCTTTTTGCTGGTGGGAACTCTGCAGAGGTCAAAGGCTGCACGGGCATTGCATGGTGGTGGGCTGAGCATGCCAGCTCAGGTCTCTTCTTGTAAAGCCACCAGTTCCACTCCCATGATAACCCATTAATCCATTAATCCATGAATGGATTAACCCATTCACAAGGGCAGAGCTGTCATGACCCAGTCCTCTCTTAAAGTCCCCACCTCTCAATACTGTCACATTGGGGATTACATTTCAACGTGAGATTCGGAAGGGACAAACATTCAAATCATAACACTGACATTGAGATTTAAGTTCTTTCCGAATTTAAATTATTACAGACAGTGATTCCATGAACATCAAATCTTTTTATGTGGGTATGTGTTTAGTGTGTATGAAACATGTGCCAAATTGTTCTCTTAAGTGGGTGTAACAATTTCAAAGAAGAGTTTCTTCTCATTCACAGCCTCTAGGTATTTTTCAGATTTAATTTCTTTTGAAATAGGGTATGTGTGAAATTGTATCTCATTCTTGCTCAAATTTCCACTTCCTTGACATTGACCATGTTATGTTTATTGGCCATTCATATTTCTTTTTTGTAAGTGCCAGTTTATATTTTTTGCCTTTTTTCTTTTGGATTTTTGGGTATATTTTTACTGTTTAATAGGAGCTTTTGGCTGAGGATGGTGGCTCCTGCCTATAATCCCAGCACTTTAGGAGGCTGAGGTGGGAGAATTGCTTGAGCCCAGGAGTTCGAGACCAGCCTGGGCAACAGAGACACTATCTCAATGAAAAAAAAAAATGTATATATTAGCCAGGCATAGCGGCACACACCTGTGATCCCGGCTACTAGGGAGGCTGAGGTGAGAGGATTGCTTGAGCCTGGGAGATCAAGGCTGCGTTGTCCTATGATCACAGCCTGGGCTACAGAGTAAGACCCTGTCTCCAAAAAAAAAAAAAAAGTGTTTTTTTTTCTTTTTAAAAATATATTTGGTAACTAACCCTTGGTTATGTATATTCCTTTTGCAAACATCTTTTTCTTCTTTGTAGAGACAGAGAGGCAGTTTACATTGTATATGATGAACAGTTAATTTTTTTTTTTTTTTTTTGGACAGGGAATCTCACTCTATCACCTAGGCTGGAGTGCAGTGGTGTGATCTTGGCTCACTGCAACCTCCGCCTCCCAGGTTCAAGCGATTCTCCTGTCTCAGTCTCCTAAGGAGCTGGGATTACAGGCGCCCATCATGCCCAGCTAATTTTTTTTTTTTTGTATTTTTAGTAGAGACGGGGTTTTACCATGTTGGTCAGGCTGGTCTTGAACTCCTGACCTCAGGTGATCCACCTGCCTTGGCCTTCCAAAGTGCTGGGATTACAGGCGTGAGCCACCGCACCTGGCCTAGTTTTAAATTTTAATGTAGTTGAGTTTGTCAGTATATTTCTTTATAGTAGTGATTGTTTTGTCTTACATAACCCAAAGTCCTAAAGAGAATGTGTATATAGCATGAGATGGGATCTAATTTTGTTTTTCCAGATAGATAGCCAAGTGTCCCTGTACTAGTTATTCAATTGTCCGTTCTTTTACCACATATTGATTTATAATGTCATTTCCATTATACATCAAGTTTTTTCATATCTAAGACTTTGTTCCTGGGTACTCTGTTCTGTTTCACTTGCATGTTTGTTTCTGCAGCAGTACTAAATTGTTTTATTCACTATACCTTTAGAAAAAGTCTTGATATCTGGTAGAGAAAGTTCCTCTGTCTTTATTCTTATTACTTTTAGGGGTGGGGAAGGGGTTATTCTTGGCCTTTTACTTCTCTATGTGAGTTTGAGAAATGGCTTATTATATTCCATCAAGAGACCTTGCTGTAATTTTGATTAAAATTAGATTGCATTTATATATCAATTTGACATAAAGTTGACATCCTTATAATGCTTATCTCTTTTATTGTCCATCTTTTAATATTTTTACTCTTATTTTCTGAGAGATTTTCTCAATTTTGTATTGCAGCCTTTCTCTTACATTTTATTTCATCTTTTGGGTTTTTAATTTCTAAGAGGTCATCATTGTTATTTGATGATACCTTTCTTAGTATATTCTCCTTGTTTCATGTTTGTAATGTCTTAATTTAACTCTTTGAGTGTATAAGTCATACTTATTTTGAAGGTGCTTTTCCCCCCACCCCTCCCTTGATGGTCTTGTCTTCTTTTCGAGACTGGGTCTTGCTCTGCTGCAAAGGCTGGAAATGCATGGCTCACTCATGGCTCACTGCAGCTTGAACCTCCTGTTCTCAAGCCGTCTTCCCACCTCAGCCTCTCGAGTACCTGGGACTACAGGTGTGCACCGCCACACCTGGCTACTTTTTTCTATTCTTTGTAGAGACAGAGTCTCACTGTGTTGCCCAGTCTGGTCTTGAACTCCTGGACTCAAGTGGTTGTCCCACCTTGGCCTCCCAAAGTGCTGGGATTACAGGTGTGAGCCACTGTGCCTGGCCTGGTCTTTATTTTCTCTGAGTGTTTGGCCTCATTTTGTAGTAGCCTCTGGGTTTCACATGAGAAGTGATATAGTTTGGACGTGTGTCTCTGCCCAAATCTCATATTGAAATGTAATCACCAGTGCTGGAAATAGGGCCTGGTGGGAGGTGATCATGGGGGCAGATTTCTCATGAATGGCTTAGCACCATTCCTCTTGGTACTATCCTCATGGTAATGAATGAGCTCTCACAAGATCTGGTCATTTAAAAGTGTGTAGTGCCTCCTTTGTCTTGCTCCTGATCTGGCCATGTGACGTGCCTGCTCCCCCTTCACCTTCTACCATGATTATAAGTTTCCCGAGGCCTCCCCAGAAGCCAAGTGATGCCAGCATCATGCTTCCTGTACAGTCTGCAGAACTGTGAGCCAATTAAACCCTTTTCTTTATAAATTACCCAGGCTCAGGTATTTCTTTATAGCCATGCGGGAACAGCCTAATACAAGAACCTTTCCTCAAATGTCCAGTGATTCTAGACTGTGTGTTTATATTTAAGAATGAGGCACTAAAAAGCTGAGAAGAAGCTCTTTGGATAGGGAACCCTTGCATTGAATTGGGGAACCTTACGATGTCTTTTTTCTCAGCCTGGTTGTTTTCCTAGAAAGAAATCTTTAGTCTCCTCGTTATATTGCTGTGAGTGTAGGAGTCAGTGTTCAGGGCACTGTGAGGTCTAACTGCCCACTCTGCAGATTTTGCTTAATCTCATTTTTAATAAGGTGTCTTACCCCAACCTCCAGTTGTGTTTGCTTTTCATATGCTCAGAACCTCTTTTGATCAATCTCTCTAGTTTGTAAACTCCTTCCCTTTTTCCAGGATATGGAGGGGAATTTTTCAGGGAGGGAGCTGGCAGAGGCAACCCAAGAGTATAAAGTACTGGTTATAGAGGCTCCCAGCAATGCTCCTGTATTCATTTTTACTATATAGCTTGGCTTCAGAGTTAGCTGTTTTGCTAGGGTCTGAATGTTTGTGTCCCTCCTAAATCTGTATGTTGAAACCTAATCACTGTTGGAATGGTATTAGGAGGTGGGGTCTTCGGGAGATTATTAGGTCATGATGGTGGAAACCTTAAGTAGAATTGGTGCCTTTATAAGGGACTGAAGAACCAGAGTTCTTCCCTTCCACTGTGTTGGGACACAGCTAGAAAGCATTCTCTATAAACTATAAAGTAGGCTCTTGCCAGACATTGAATCTGCCAACACCTTGATCTTGCATTTCCCATCTTCCAGAACTGTGAGAAATGCATATCTCTTTTTTTTATAAGCTACCTAGTTTATGGTATCTTGTTATGGCAGGCTGGATGGACTAAGACATTGTGCCTCCAATTTCTGAGCTTTTGTGGCTGTAAATCAGCTTGCTACTAGGCTTCTCCCTTTTTACACATTTAGAAAAGGTGAAAAAGCTGAAATCTAAGTCATGATCACTTGTCCGTTTGCTTTCTATCTTCCAATTTGCTTCTGACATCTTTTGTTGTCTGTCATTTTCTCCACCATTCATTGTTTCTGCCATTTGTTTTTATTTTTTACTTTCATTTAAGTGGCATTTTAGGAGAGATGCTTAGCTATGTTTAATCAGATCTGTTTAACTAGTGGTCTCCTCTTGGTGTTCTTTTTAACTTATGATCTCATAGAACTGCAGTCTCACTTTTCATCTCATATTTGAATTCTGGTTTTACCAAATGTTTTTAGTATTAGAAGTATTTTAACTGTTGTGTTGAATGTGCCCCTGTTCTTGAGCTTTGATGATTTTCTTGGTTGGGCACGTTGTCTTTTGTGTGTTTTGTTCATTTCTGCCTTTGTTATTTTTTCTCTTTCTTACTTTTGAATAGTTTGCATATTTGCATAGTTTCCATGCCATTCTTTGCAATTTCCTGATACTTTGGTGGCTTTATTTTGATCTTCTATTTATAAAAAGAGTTGGAGTTCTTACCTTTCTTACTAGTTTGTTTTTCCCTCTGAACATCTGTTTGAGGACTGAACTTCTGTATTTAACACTTTTCTGCAGGTTTATATAATGGTGACAGGATGGTAGATGCTTAGCTGATGTGGTGGGCGGCCCTAGGCCCTGTTGCCTATTTGAGATTTATTAAATGCCGTAGACTATTTTGTTGGGGGTTCTATATACAAATTTTTGTGTTGACATAGATTTTCTGTTCTCTTGGGTATATACGCAGTATTAGAATTTCTGGGTCAAATAGTAATCTTATGGTTAGCTTTTTGAGGAACTGATGGACTGTTTTCTAATGCTGCTGAATGACAGTATGAGTAATGTTTGAGAATTCCAGTTTCTCTACATCTTTGCCATCACCTGTTATCATCAGTCTTTTTGATGATAACCGTCTTAGTGGCATGAAATAGAAGTCCTTATTTAACATCATTCATAGGTTCTTTGGAATTGTGACTTTAAGTGAATGACGTAGAATGAAACCAGTTTTAGCATAGGTTAATTGATATAAATGAGTTAAGTTCTTGGAGCATATTTCTGGTAAAAAAAAAAAATCACTAAACTTCCAAATAAAGACCCAAAACTCATATTAAACATTAAAATAAATGTTATGTATATATACATTTAAGAAAGCCTAATAAAAACAAGTGGTTTTGATTTGCATTTTTCTAGTGACTGATGATGTTGAACACCTTTTTATGTTGTTGATTGTGACTTTTCTGGTCAAAATCTATGAAGTGTGTATTCTTTATCAGGTGTGGCCAATGAGATCTCTACCTGTTTGTAGATGGTCAGCTAATGAACGGACAGAAGATTTTCTTAAATGCTGTGAACTAATAAGTCTTCTAGCCTTTGCTGAGTGGTTTTTTTCTGTATGTTGGAGTATGCATTCAATGCTTTTGTGGGCTGATTAAAACTCTGGCTTAGCCTTCACTTCCTACTTGCACAGAGGCTCAAGGTCAGCCAGAGATGAGAGAGTGGGGCCTTCTCAGGGACTAGGCATAATATAGCCTTGCACTTGAATGGTTTTCTGGATGCCGGGAATATGTCAGAGCTTTTCAAAGGCTATATATATGCCCGTTTCTCTGTGGCTGGGGCTTTTGGGGAGCTCCAACCCTGTTCTTCTCTCCTTCCCCACAGTACTGGCTAGGCTGCTGGATTCCATAAGCTACTACTATTCTGAGGCAATTGATTTTTGAGGCTTTCAGGAGCTGGTGGGGAGGGGATGAGTATAGTACAAGTTAAAATGCCACAAATCTCACTGCTCTTACTGAGATTCAATGGTTTCCTTGAGTAAATGCTTTTTGGATTACTACAAGTTTTTGGTTAATTTAAAGAGTTAATGAGAAATTAGATTCAGATAATTTTTGCCAGTGTTCTTGTTGCTTTTATGAAGGAAAGGATCTTTGGTGGTACTTTATCTGCTGTTCTGGAACTGCTTATGTTCTTTGAGGATATTTTGAAGTTTCCTTGTTTTTAAATATCTGTTTATCTTAGGTTGCCCCTCCCTCTTTGCCATTATTTGATTTAGGTTTTATCTTCATGTTGGAGAATTTTTAAAAATATCATGTTTTCTCATTTTAAGAGTGAAGGACTAAAAGGTTTCCTAGAAACTTTGAGTGTCTAGGTGAGGCTTTTCAACCATTATCTTTACTATAGGATTGTTTGGCTAGATATAATCCTTCCCCCTTCTCCATCTAACTTAAGAAGAAGTAGAAAATAGGAAAGCTGAATAGTATGGTAATCATTACATAGATTGAGTTGGTGTCAAAATTGCTGGCCCATATTGTTTTACCAATGAATAAAAGAAACATTCAAGGAGCTAATAATTCCAGTTTTATGTAAACTCCTCTAGAGAATGGAAACATCTTGATAACATAATATTGATACCAAACTGACAAGGATACAAGAAAAGATAATTATAGCTAATCTCAGTTATTAATATATATGCAAAAATACTATACAAAATATTAGCTAACCAAACGTAGCAAGATTTTAAGAAGATAAAATATAAAAGACTATACAATTGATGTCAGGTGGGTTTAACATTAGAAAATCAATCAAGGTAATTCTAACTCAATGTAATCAGTTAATTAATGTAATATAACTTTTCTTCATATAGAATTTCTAAGTATCTTTACTCTTGAGTTGAATTCCTAAACATCTGTACTGTTTTAGGAAAAGATCTTTTTCTATGAAAACATGTTTGTGTGTTTGTATGTGTCTATATCTGTGTGTGTATTTGCATTCGTATCCAAGAATAGAATAGAAATTATCATATAATATTAAGTGACTACCTGACTGCTGCATTGAAAATGTGATTGTTAGGTCAGAATTTTATCTAAATGTTGAAATACTCTTTAAAAGCTATTTGGTTAGTAATATTAAATATAGGTCAACTGTCACAGTGGTAATATATCACCAAAATAAACATAATAAGCCCTAACTGATTGGCCTTTGATTTTCCAAGTTCTTTTTTTTTTTCAAAGGATTTAATTCAAACTACATGGAATAGTGGGCTTACTCTTTGTTTATTGTAAAGGAATTTAAATTATTATGTGTTGTCTTTCTACATGATTTGTCAGTAAAATGGGAATCACATGTGATTTTTTTTTTCTGAGACAGGGTCTCACTCTGTTGCCCAGACTGGAGTGCAGTGGCATGATCTCAGCTCGCTGCGGTCTCTGCCTCCTAGGCGCAAGTGATCCTCCCACCTCGGCCCTCCAAGTAGCTGGGACCACAGGCATGTGCCACAACGCTGGCTAATTTTTGTTTATTTATTATTTCGAGATGAAGTCTTACTCTGTCACCTAAGCTGGAGTGCAGTTGCACAATCTCGGCTCACTGTAACCTCTGCCTCCTGGGTTCAAGCGATTCTCCTGCCTCAGCCTCCCGAGTAGCTGGGATTACAGGTGTGTGCCACCACACTGGCTCATGTTTTGTACTTTTAGTAGAGACAAGTTTTCACCATGTTGGCCGGGTTGATCTTGAACTCCTGACCACAAGTGGTCTGCCCGCCTTGGCCTCCCAAATGCTGGGATTACAGGTGTGAGCCACCATGCCTGGCCATTTTTGTTTATTTTTTAGGGATGATGTTTTGCCATGTTGCCCAATCTGGTCTTGAACTCTTGAGTTCAAGGGACCTACCCACCTTGGCCTCCCAAAGTGCTGGGATTACAGGAGTGAGCCACTGTGCCTGGCCTATGATTTTTTTTTATAAATAAATCTCATGAGACTTCCTAAACAATTTATTTTACTTTATTTCACAAATACTATATAAAATAGTTTCAATCAACTAGGATATAAGCATCTTTTGGTTATAGACTGTATTTTGTTACTATTTCAAATTATTTGGTTTATGATTAACCGTGTAAATTGCTATTTATTTACTTTAAAGTAGACAAGTATCTAAGTGAATGACTGAAAGTTGGAGGTTATGTATTTGTAATTTAAGAAGGCATATAATTTAACAGTGACTGAATTAATACTGGTGCTATTGAGTGATTGAAGGAGGAGGACCTATCATATATAATAATAGTTTTTTTATACTTGTGTAGTATAGTGCATAATGTTCTTAAAAGTGCTTTTATATATAAAAGTACTCTTAGGAAAAAATATTACATAAGGTTGTTCATAATACTATTTGTATTTGGCCATTCTTACGTTGCTATGAAGAAATACTTGAGACTAGGTAATTTATAAGGAAAGAGATTTAATTAACTGGCTCATCATCCTGCATGCTTTACAGGAAGCATGGTGCTAACATCTGCTCGGCTTCTGGGGAGGCCTCAGGAAGGTTACAATCATGGTGGAAGGCAAAGGGGGAGCAGGCGTGTCACATGGAATTTATGTTCCTCTCTATACTGGTTATTCTAGTTAGCAGGTCCTGTAATAACCTTTTATCAGAAGTTCTTAGCTTTTTTGCTTTGTTAGAACATGCTCCTTTAGCTCAGAGGAGTTTGTTATTACCCACCTTCTGAAACCTACTTCTGTCACTTCCCCAGTCCCGTTCTCTGTCCAGTTTTGCACCCTTGCTGAAGAGGTGTTGTAATCATTTGGAGGAGAAAAGTCATTCTGGCTTTTGGAATTGTCCGCATTTTTGTGCTGACTTTTCCTCATCTTTGTGGATTTACCTACCTTTGATCTTTGAGGCTGATGATCTTTGGATGGGGTTTTTTCGGGGGTGGTTCTTTATGTTGATGTTGATATTGTTGCTTTCTGTTTGTTAGTTTTTCTTCTAACAGGTCCGTCTTCTGCTGGTCTGCTGCAGTTTGCTGGACTTCTGCAGGTCTGCTGCAGTTTGCAGATCCTGTTTGCCTGGGTATTACCAGTGGAGGCTGGGGAACAGCAAAGATTGCTGCCTGCTCCTTCCTCTGGAAACTTTGTCCCAGACGGGCACCAGCCTGAATGCAGCCAGAGCTCTCCTGTGTGAGGTGTCTGTCAACCGCTATTGGGAGGTCTCTCCCAGTCAGAAGGCATGGGGGTCAGGGACCCACTTGAGGAGGCAGTCTGTCCTTTAGCAGAGCTGGTGCACTGTGCTGGGAGAATTCCCCCTTGTCAAGATCAGCCGCTGTCTTCAGAGCTGACAGGTGGGAAAGATTTAAGTCCACTGAAGCTGCGACTGCATCCCGTCCCCGAGATGCTCTGTCCCACCAGGATAAGAGTTTTCTCTGTAAGCTCCTGACTGAACTGCTGCATATCTTGCAGAGATGTCCTGCCCAGTGAGGAGGAATCCAGAGAAGCAGTCTGGCCACAGCCACTTTGCTGTGCTGTGGTGACTCTGCCCAGTCCGAACCTCCCAGTCTCAGCACTGTCAGGGGAAAACTACCTACTAAAGCCTCAGTAATGGCGGTCGCTCCTTCCCCCACCAAGAGCTGTCATCCCAGGTCAACTCCAGACTGCTGTGCCGGCAGCAAGACTTTCAAGCCAGTGGTTCTTAGCTTGCTGGGCTCCATGGGAGTGGGACCTGCTGAGCTAGATTTCTTGGGTCCCTGGGTTCATCCCCCTTTCCAGAGAAGTGGACGGTTCTCTTTTCTCGTTGGAGTTCCAGGTGCCACTGGAGTACGAAAAAACTCCTGCAACTCGGTGTCTGCCCAAACAGCCGCCCAGTTTTGTGCTTGAAACCCAGGGCCCTGGTGGTGTAGGCTCACAAGGGAATCTCCTGATCTGCGGATTGCAAAAACCCATGAGAAAAGCATAGTACTCAGGGCGGGTAGCACAGTCCCTCACCACTTCCCCTAGCTGGCTGGGGGAGGGAGTTCCCTGGATCCTTGCACTTCCAGGGTGAAGTGACGCCCAGTCCTGCTTCTGCTTGTTCCCCATGGGTTGCACCCAGTGCCTAACCAGTCCCAGTGAGATGAACTGGGTACCTCGGTTGGAAATGCAGAAATCACCCACCTTCTGTGTTGGTCTTGCTAGGCACTGCAGACTGCAGCTGTTTCTATTTGGCCATCTTGGCCCCTCCCCTGACCAGTGGTCTTTATGTTACTGCTATTGTAATTGTTTTGGGGCACCATGAACCATGCCTGCATAAGGTGATGAACTTAATTTATAAATGTATGTGTTCTCACTACTCCTCTCCAACCGTTCTTCCAACTCTCTCCCTCTTCTCTGGCCTCCCTATTCCTTGAGACACAGCAAAATTGAAATTAGGCCAGTTAACTCTACAATGTCCTCTAAGTGTTCAGGTGAAAGGAAGGCTCATACCTGTCTCACTTTAAATCAAAAGCTAGAAATGATTAAGCTTAGTGAGGAAGGAATGTTGAAAACCAGGACAGGCCAAATGCTTTGTCTTTTATGCCGAACAGCCAAGTTGTGAATGCAAAGGAAAAGTTTTTGAAGGAAATTAAAAGTGCTACTTTAGTGAACATGTAAGTGATAAGAGAGTCAGTCATTCTTATTGCTGACATGAAGACAGTTGTAGTGGTCTGGATAGATTAAACCAGCCACAACATTCCCTTAAGCCAAAGTGTAATTTAGAACAAGACCCTAACTCTCTTCAATTTGATGAAGGCTGAGAGAGGTGAGGAATTTGGAGGAAAAAAGTTGGATGCTGGGACAGATTGGTTCATGACATTTAGGGAAAGAAGACTTCTACATAATATAAAAGTGCAAAGTGAAACCAACTGCTGATATAGAAGCTGTAGCAAGTAATCCCAAAGATCTAGCTAAAATAATTGATGAAGGTGGCTACACTAAACAGATTTTCATTGCAGACAAAACAGTCTTCTATTGGAAGATGTCATCTAGGTGTTTCAGAGCTAGAGAGAAGTCAGTGCCCAGCTTTAATGCTTCAAAGGACAGGATGACTCTCTTGTTAGGGGCTAATATTGCTAGTGAGTTGAAGTTGAAGTCAATGCTCATTTATCGTTCTCCAATCCTAGGGCCCTGAAGAATTATGCTACATATACTCTGCCTGTGCTCTATAAATGGGACAACAAAGCCCGGATGACAGCTCATCTCTTTACAGAATATTTAACTGAATATTTAAGCCCACTGTTGAAACCTGCTGCTCAGAAAAAAAAAAGATTGTTCTCAAAATATTATTGTTTGTTGACAATGTGCTTGGTTACTGAAGAACTCTGATGGTTGTGTACAAGGAGGTTGATGTTTTCATTCTTGCTAACACAACATCCATTCAGCAGCCCATGCATCAGTGAAGAATTTTGACTTTCAAGTCTTATTACTTAAGACATACATTTCATAAGGCTATAGCTGACATGGATAGTGATTCTTCTGATGGATCTAGGCAAATTAAATCAAAAATTTTCTGGAAAGGATTTGCCATTCTAGATGCCCTTAAGACCATTTGTGATTCACGAGAGGAGGTCAAAATGTTAACATTAACAGGAGTTTGGAGGAAGTTGGTTCCAGTCCTTATGGATAACTTTGATGGGGTTTTAGACTTCAGTGGAAGAAGTTACTGTAGGTGTGTTGGAAATAGTGAGAAAACTAGAATTAGAAGCAGAGCCTGAAGATGTGACTGAATTGCTGCAATCTCATGCATTCATAAAACTTGAATGGGTGAGGAGTTGCTTCTTATAGATGACCAAAGAAGATAGTTTCTTGAGATGGAAACTCCTCCTGGTGGAGATGCTGTGAACATTATTGAAATGACAGAAAAAGATTTAGAATATTACATAAACTTAGTTGCTAAAGCAGCCATAGGGTTTCAGTTTTGAAAGAGGTTCTACTGCTAGTAAAATGCTATCAGGCAGCATTGCATGCTACAGAGAAAACGTTTTGAAGAAAGAGTCAACCAATGTAACAAACTTCTTTGTTGCCTTATTTTAAGAAACTGCCCCTGACTGCCCAGCCTTCAGCCACTACCACCCTGATCAGTCAACAGTCATCAACAAACGTTGAGTTAGGACTTTCCACCATTAAAGATGATGACTTCCTGAAGAGCCAGATGATGGTTAGCATCTTTTTTTTTTTTTTAAGCAATAAAGTATTTTAATTTTATTTATTTATTTTTGAGACAGAGTCTTGCTCTGTTGCCCAGGCTGGAGTACAGTGGCATGATATTAAGTCACTGCAATCTCTGCTTCCCGGGTTCAAGCGATTCTCCTGCCTCAGCCTCCCGCAGTAGCTGGGATTACAGATGTGTGCCACCACACCTGGCTGTTTTGTATTTTTAGTAGAGATGGGGTTTTGCCATGTTGGCCAGGCTTGTCTCGGACTCCTGGGCTCAAGTGATAAATCCACCTTGGCCTCCCAAAGTCCTGGGATTACAGACGTAAGCCACTGCGCCTGGCCTCAATAAAGTATTTTTAAATTAAAATAAATACTTTTTTTTATATATAATGCGATTGCACACTTAATAGATTACAGTATAGTGCAAGCATTACTTTTATTTGCAATTTTTTGGAAACCAAAAGTTGATGTGACTCACTTTATTGCAATATTTGCTTTATGGCAGTGGTCTGGAACTGAACCAGCCATATTTCTAAGGTATGCCTGTATTAAGAAGTCTGTTAACTGAAGAAAGTAATTATTAAGAGTTCATGTATAGTCTGCTATAGAATAGTAATCTTATGAATAAGAGGATTCGTAAGAACAAGAATAAGGAATTGGAATCTCACACCAGTCAGAATGACTATTATTAAAAAGTCAAAAAAATAACAGATGCTGGCAAGGTTGTGGAGAAAAGGGAACACTCATGCATTATTGGCGAGAGTGTAAGTGCATTCAAGCATTGTGGAAAACCATGTGGCAATTCCTGAAATAACTAAAAGCAGAACTATCATTTGATCCAGCAATCCCATTTCTGGGTGTGTCCTCAAAGGAGTAGAAATTGTTCTACCACAAAGACACATGGCATGCATATGTTCATTGCAGCACTATTCACAATAGCAAAGACATGGAGTCAACCTAAATGCGTATCAGTGTTAGACTAGATAAAGAAAATGTGATATATATACACCATTAAATACAATGCAGCCATAAAAAAGAATGAGATAATATCCTTTGCAGGAACATGGATGGAGCTGGAGGCCATTATCCTTAGCAAACTAACACAGGAACAGAAAACCAAATACCACATGTTCTTACTTCTAAGTGGGAACCAAACAATGAGAACACGTGGACACAAAGAGGGGAACAACACACGCTGGGTCCTACCTGAGGGTGGAGAGTGGAAGAAGGAAGAGGATCAGAAAAAAATAACTATTGGATACTAGGCTGAGTACCTGGGTGATGAAATAATCTGTACAACAAATCCCTGTGACACGAGTTTACCTGTATAACAAACCTATATATGTACCCCTGAACCTAAAACAAAAGTTAAAAAAATAAGAAATAAGAAGTTGGAGATATGAAATAAGAAGTTGAATTTTAAATGTTTCCTCATCTTTTCACTGTGGACTTAGGATGCTGGGTGTTTTTCAAACTAGGATCTTTGATAGGGAATTATATTTGATGTTTGCAACATACTCAGATTCTAATTGTATCTTTTGAGTGGCTAGGTATTCTTGGAAGCATATGTACATATTCATAATGTGTTTGTCCATGAATAACATTACTCTGGTGAGGGAAATACGGGAAAGAGGACTTTGTTAAAGGCCTTAAATGGGAACAATGAATCTAGATTAGTTACGGTGGAGAATGCCTTTGATATATGTGTGAACTTTACGTTTGAACTTTTTCAATAAAATTCAACTCCCATTTCTGTGTTTAGTTGGGAAAGGGGATTGAGAGATTTTAGTATAAGACTACCTGAAGTTATTTCCTTTTCAATAGCCGAGCAAAGATTTCAAAGCTTTTCGAAAATCTAAGAGGAAATGAAACACAGCCATCTAGTGGATGCAATTTTAAAAGCTTGTAATATAAGCATGTAATATAAGTACCGTGAGCTCCTATAAGCATTATAAACATTATTAGGCATTCAAGTTAATAATTTCTTGTTACACAAAGGGTAATATACATTTACAAATTTTAATGGGAAGGGGAAGCATTGTATATGATTATTGAACTACAGCATTACATAAATACCTTCAGAGGTCAGTTAAACTAATATAACTTTGTTATATGCTATAAGAGTTTCCATTGTAATATTAATCAGAGTTTTTGAACTGTAAAAATTCAGTAGTGCTTTTAAACACATGGACATTCTGAAACACTGATGGAAAATATCTTGGCCTCTTTTGCTTATATAAATTAACCTATTATTATGGTTGAAGCACAGATTTAGTTACTCCCTGTCTTCTATTGGAGTGACTCTTAGTCATTGATGGCTTATAAACTTTATTGATGCAAAAATGAATTATTTTCCAGGAGCAAGATACTGCTGTGCAAAATATGCATAAGAAAGTAGAAAAATTAGAAACAGAACATATGGACTGCTCTGACCTTTTACGGCGACAAACAAGTGAACTTGAATTTAGCACTCAACGAGAGGAACGCCTTAGAAAAGAATTTGAGGTACATTTTCTTATTCTTTAATATATATGTGTACAAACTTTCATACACACACACACACATACACACACACACACGCACGTATGTAAAACCCATTCCGTGATTTAAGGTTGGAGAGTTTTACTCTGTGCTAATATATAAAACTAATTTTAGGAATACCTGTTTATAATGTATATTTGGCTTCTTTGAAAACTTTTGTATCTGAGTATTTTGTGTTTTGCCCTAGTTTAAAAAAATCTGTTCACTTTTGAACAATTGACTCTCATGAAATATTTGGGAAGTTTGAGAGTAATTGTTTACATTGTTAGGTTGAGTAAGCAATGCAGGAAAAGTTTTGGTGTACATAAGTTCTAAATGATAAAAGTGATATTACATTTTAATTTTGTAGTTTGAATCATGTATGGTTATGTGGAATGATTTTCAGATGAGACTTTATTGGGAAAGGAGCATCAATTTACAGATGAAAAATAGGATAAATAGGATTTTTATTAGTGAATTATACTGAAAATAACTTTAATCTTAAGAGAAATCTAATTGATTTATTAGTTCATCTTTTTAAAATTTTTCTTTGCTTTGTGGGAAATGAAATATTTAAACAGATAAAGAAGTTTTGTCCTAAATATAATTTATAATCTTTATTAGACAAATGAATACTTAGGAAGAGTATTTAATGGTAAAGTGCTAGAGTTAACACTTATTAAACTCACTGTGTCACCTAACATTGTTAAGAACAGCCATAAGGATTATAACTTTTGGGAGGAAGGAAGTGTGATTCCTAGTATTTTTAGATGATATGTACATAAAATGAATAGTAAAATCAGCTTTAAAATTATCAACGCTAGTAAAAACATTCAATAAGGAGGCTAGGCAGAAAATAACATATGACAATTTTTAAAAAATTAATTCATTCTTTTTTATTACACTTTAAGTTCTAGGGTACATGTGCACAATGTTCAGGTTTGTTACATATGTATACATGTGCCATGTTGGTGTGCTGTACCCATTAACTTGTCATTTACATTAGGTATATCTTCTAATGCTATCCTTCACCAGTCCCACGACAGGTCCCGGTGTGTGATGTTCCCCATCCTGTGTCCAAGTGTTCTCATTGTTCAATTCCCACGTATGAGTGAGAATATGTGGTGTTTGGTTTTCTGTCCTTGTGATAGTGTGCTCATAGTAATGGTTTCCAGCTTCATTCATGTCCCTACAAAGGATATGAACTCATCCTTTTTTATGGCTGCACAGTATTCCATGGTATATATCTGCCACATTTTCTTAATCAAGTCTATCATTGATGGACATTTGGATTAGTTCCAAGTCTTTGCTCTTGTGAATAGTGCCACAATAAACATACATGTGCATGTGTCTTTATAGTAGCTTTATAATCCTTTGGATGTATACCCAGTAATGGGATGGCTGGGTCAAATGGTATTTCTAGTTCTAGATCCTTGAGGAATCACCACACTGTCTTCCACAATGGTTGAACTAGTTTACAGTCCCACCAACAGTGTAAAAGTGTTCCTATTTCTCCACATCCTCTCCAGCACCTGTTGTTTCCTGACGTTTTAATGATCGCCATTCTAACTGGTGTGAGATGGTATCTCATTGTGGTTTTGATTTGCATTTCTTTGATGGCCAGTGATGATGAGCATTTTTTCATGTGTCTGTTGGCTGCATAAATGTCTTATTTTGAGAAGTGTCTGTTCATATCCTCTGCCCACTTTTTGATGGGGTTGTTTGATTTTTTTCTTGTAAATTTGTTTAAGTTCTTTGTAGATTCTGTATATTAGCCCTTTATCAGATGGATAGATTGTAAAAATTTTCCCCCATTCTGTGGGTTGCCTGTTTGCTCTGATGGTAGGTTCTTTTGCTGTGCAGAAGCTCTTTAGTTTAATTAGATCCCATTTGTCAATTTTGGCTTTTGTTGCCATTGCTTTTTGTGTTTTAGTCATGGAGTCCTTGCCAATGCCTATGTCTTGAATGGGATTGCCTAGGTTTTCTTCTAGGGTTTTTATGGTTTTAGGTCTAACATTTAAGTCTTTAATCCATCTTGAATTAATTTTTGTATAAGATGTAAGGAAGGGATCCAGTTTCAGCTTTCTGCATATGGCTAGCCAGTTTTCCCAACACCATTCATTAAATAGGAAATCCTTTCCCCATTTCTTGTTTTTGTCAGGTTTGTCAAAGATCCGATGGTTGTAGATGTGTGGTATTATTTCTGAGGGCTCTATTCTGTTCCATTGGTCTATATCTCTGTTTTGGTACCAGTACCATGCTGTTTGGTTACTGTATCCTTATAGTATAGTTTGAAGTCAGGTAGCGTGATACCGCCAACTTTGTTATTTTTGCTTAGGATTGTCTTGGCTATGCGGGCTCTTTTTGGTTCCATATGAAATTTAAAGTAGTTTTTTCCAATCCTATGAAGAAAGCCAGTGATAGCTTGATGGGGGTAGCATGTCATCTATAGATTACTTTGGGCAGTATGACCATTTTCATGATATTGATTCTTCCTATCCATGAGCATGGAATGTTCTTCCATTTGTTCATGTCCTCTCTTATTTCCTTGAGCAGTGGTTTGTAGTTCTCCTTGAAAAAGTCCTTCACATCCCTTGTAAGTTGGATTCCTAGGTATTTTATTCTCTTTGAAGCAATTGTGAATAGGAGTTCACTCATGATTTGGCTCTCTGTTTGTCTGTTATTGATTTTGTATCCTGAGACTTTGCTGAAGTTGCTTATCAGCTTAAGGCGATTTTGGGCTGAGACGATGGGGTTTTCTAAATATACAATCATGTCATCTGCAAACAGGGACAATTTGACTTCCTCTTTTCCCTAATTGAACACCCTTTATTTCTTTCTCCTACCTGATTGCCCTGGCCAGAACTTCCAACACTATGTTGAACAGGAGTAGTGAGCGAGGGCATCCCTGTCTTGTGCCAGTTTTCAAAGGGAATTTTTCCAGTTTCTGCCCACTCGGTATGATATTGGCTGTGGGTTTTTCATAAATAGCTCTTATTTTTTTGAGATACATCCCATCCATACCTAGTTTATTGAGAGTTTTTAGCATGAAGCGCTGTTGAATTTTGTCGAAGGCCTTTTCTGCATCTCTTGAGATAATCATGTGGTTTTGTCTTTGATTCTGTTTATATGATGGATTACGTTTATTGATTTGTGTATGTTGAGCCAGCCTTGCATCCCAGGGATGAAGCCAACTTGATCATGCTGGATAAGCTTTTTGATGTGCTGCTGGATTCGTTTGCCAGTATTTTATTGAGGATTTTTGCATCTATATATAGATAGATAGATAGATGGGAGGAGATTATTAAGGGAACTGGTTTGTTTGGTTATGGAGGCTAAAACCCATAACAGGCCATCTGTAAGCTGGAGACTCTGGGATGCCAGTAGCATAGCTGAGTTCAAGTCTGAAAAACTCAGAACCAGGGGAGTCAATGGTGTAATTTTCAGCCTGAGGCAGAAGGCTTGAGAACCTTGGGTGCCACTGGTGTAAGACCTGGAGCCTCAAGGATAGAGATCCTTGAGTTCTGATGTCCAAGGGCAGGAGGAGGAAAGTGTCTGTGCTCCAGGGGAGAGAGTGGGGAGAGAGAGGTGAGGAAAGAGGGAGAGAGAGAGGAGGAGAGAGAGGAAGCGGTGAGACGATAGAGTGGGAGAGAGAGAGAGAAAATTATTTTCTCTCCTTTTTTGTTCTATCCAGGCCCCCAGCCAGTTGGATGGTGCTTGCCTATGGTGAGGGCAGATCTTCCCTACTAAGTTCACTGGCGCAGATGCCAGTCTTCTCTGGAAACACCCCTCACAGATACACCCACAAGTAATGGAAAGAGTGCCTTACCAGTTCTTTAGGTATTCCTTAGTCTAGTCAGATTGATACCTAAAATTAACTGTTGCTGCAGACTTTTAATGAAACTGAATTGAAAAGCCAGGAGTAGGGTTGTAGATATTATATAACAATTTAACATGTTAAGGTATCTTTTTAAATTAGTAAGGAGAGGAAATACTATTTCAGTGACCTAGAGGGCCCCTGCCGCCTGCCCCCTCCAGTTGTCCTGCCTTTCTGGACTGAGCCCGTGTACATTTTACATGTATTGATTGATGTCTTGTGTCTCCCTAAAATATATAAAACCAAGCTGTAGCCTGACACATACATGGCACATGTTCTCAGGATCTCCTGGGGCTGTCACAGGCCATTGGTCACTCGTATTTGGCTTAGAATAAATCTCTTCAAATATTTTACAGAGTTTGACTGTTTTTGTTGGCAGTATTAGGGTAGATGTAATTGGACCGCATATAGATTTTTAAGTTGAAAGTCATTTTCTCTTGGAATTTGAAGGCCTTGCCTCTATTTTCTTCTGTTGTTACTGTGAGGCCTGATGCTATTCTGGTTTGTATTCTTTGTTTGTGACCCTTTTCTCACTCTCTTCCTCTCCAAAAATGCTCTTGATCCTCTGTTTTTAGAATATATTTTCATTATGGAAAACTTTAAATGTATGTAAAAGTAGACAGAATGATATAATGAACCTAATATCCATGACCAGCTTCAACAATGATCAATTTATGAACAATTATGATTTCCAAAAATAAAGGTTCCGTTATTTAAAGTTGCATTATCAATATCACACATAAATTGTTTAATGATAATTACTGAATATAGTCAAATATCCAGGCATTATTCAAATTTTAAATTATCTCATAAATGGCATAAATATTATGTATGTTTACAGTTTGATTCTGCATCTCAATTAGGTCTACATGTCTATATGTCTGTTAGTCTCTTTCACCCTACAAGTTCTCCATCTATATCTTTCCTTTTTTCCTCGTAGTATGTTTTTGAACACACCAAATTATTTGTGCTATTGAGTTCCCACTGGTTGTAAAATTTCAGAACATCAGAGATAACAATGTTCCTTAGAATAGATCTTTTTTACTTAGTGTGCAGGACACGCGTTGGCCATTTTAGCCAGGAAACTCAGTGTCCTTCATGTTCAGGAATTCTCTTGTGTTATTTCTTCACCATATCCTCCTCAGTCTTTTTTTCTGTTCTTTATTTCTGAGACTTTTATTATTCAAGTGTTAGACCACTGAATTGATATTTTACTCTTAACTTTTTCCTTTCTCTTTGTCTTTTTGTTGTTGTTGATGCTTCTTGGGAGATTTGTTTGACTTCACTTTCTAATCTTCTGATTGAATATTTCCTTTTTTCTGTTTAATTTCTGAGAGCTTGTTCTCTACCATTTTTGTACTATCCTGTTCCTATATTATGACTGCAGTATTCGTTTATTCAGTAAATATTTATTGCAGTGGCAGGTACATTTCTGGGTCATAGAGGTATAGCAGAGAACAAAGAAAAGCCTCTTTCTTCCTTTTTTGTTTTTGAGACAGGGTCTTGCTTTGTCACCCAGGCTGGCGTGCAGTGGTGATCTCGGCTCACTGTGACCTCTAGTTCAAGTGATTTTCCTGCTTTAGCCTCCTGAGTAGGTGGAATTACAGGCGTGCGCCACCACGCCTGGCTAATTTTTTGTATTTTTAGTAGGGACGGGGTTTTGCCATGTTGCCCAGGCTGGTCTTGAACTCCTGGCCTCTAGTCATCAGCCTGCCTTGGTCCCCAAAGTGGTGGGATAACAGACGTGAGCCACTGCACCCAGCCGAAAGCATCTTCCTTCTCGAAGCTGACATTCCAGTCAGGAGGAATCGCGTATTAAATAGAACAATGTGTAGTGTGTTAGTTGGTGATAATTCTGTAAAGAATAATAAAGCCGTCCAGGGGAGTTAATGAGTAATAGGGTAGGATGGTTACCTGTTTGTATTGGTGGTCATGGAAGGCTAACTTGCTAAGGTGGCATTTGAGCTGAGACCTGAAGGAAGGAAGGGATTGAACCGTATGGATATCCCAAGAAAAAGCATTCTAGGTAGAAGGAATAGAAAGTGCAAGACCATGGGTTGCAATTGTACTTTTAATATTTGAGGAACAGCAAGTAGGCCTTTGTAACTGGAATAGAATGAGCAAGAGAGAGACTAGTAGGATGTGTAGAATGGTAGACAGATCGTGCAGAATTTGGAAGGTCTTTTGTAGTTCATTGTAAGAACTCTGGTTTTTGTCTCAGAAAGCTTTTGGAAAGTTTCGAGCAGAGGAGTGGTATGCCTTTTCTCATTTATGTTTTAAAAGCATTATTCTGGACACTCTTTAGATAATAGATTATAAAAGACAGTTTTGGAGACTATTAAAATAATCTAGTTGACAGATTATAGTGTTTTAGACAAAGTAGTAGTAGAGGAGGGTCTGTCTTGCAAAAATATATCCAAATTTGAACATCTCCTCTACTACTACCTTGTAGTAGATGATGTAGTAGAGATGGTCTAATTTGGATATATTTTTGCCAGATAGAACCCACAGAAATTGCTGATTAATTGGACCTGAATTATGAGAGAAAAAGAGGGAGTAAAGGATAATGCCAAAGGTTTTGGCTTGAGCAGACAAGAGAATGGCATTTCCATTTACTGAACTCGTAAATAATAGAAGCGGAGTAAGTTTGGGAGAGGTCAGGAGTTTGGTTTTAGATATGTTAAATTTGACATTCCTTTTAGACATTAAAGAGGAGATAGTAATTCTTTTATTTCTACAAAGGGATGTCTGCTAGTTTCAGGTTTGATGGTTATAAAATGGAGGAAGGAAATGGAGGAAGAATCTGGTTATCATGCTGTTTAGTATGCAGACATCCCCCTGGTTTCGGTCTGGCGCACCCCTCTTCCTGTCTCTCCATGTGTATTTCTGTGTTCAGCTTCTGGTTCAGATTTATGTTCTTCAGATAATAAACCTTTGTGTGAGGACTAGGGTAGGGTATTTGTTTGGCTACTTGGGGTAAGGGTGGATGCCTTGAGGTCTAACTTCTTATAGTGATGAGTAAAAAAAAAAACTTTATTGAGATGTAATTTGCATATTATAAATTTGTCCATTTAAAGTGTACAATGCATTGGTTTTTAGTGTATTCACAGCATTGTGCAACCATCACCATAATCAATTTTGGAACATTTTCATCACCCAATAAGAAACTCTACTCATTAGCCATCACTTTCCTATTCCCCTTTCCTCTCAGCCCTAAGCAACCACTACTTTCTGTCTTTATAGATTTGCCTATTCTAGACATTCCTTACAAGTGGAACTACAATATATGGTCTTTTGTGACTGACTTCTTTCACTTAG
Source organism: Chlorocebus sabaeus (assembly GCF_047675955.1). NCBI lineage: Eukaryota > Metazoa > Chordata > Mammalia > Primates > Cercopithecidae > Chlorocebus > Chlorocebus sabaeus. The sequence continues at coordinate 44,984,689 of NC_132915.1, forward strand.
CATAATGTTTTCAAGGTTTATCCATGTTGCAGCATGTATTAGTGCTTCATTCTTTTTTATGCCTGAATGATATTCTGTTGTGTAACATGTAATATATATTTTGTGTCTCTGTCCATCAGTTGATGGACATTTGTGTTTATATTTGTCAGGGTTCTCTAAAGGGACAGAACTAATAGTATATGTGTATGTGTATATGTATATGTGAAGGGGAGTTTGTTTGGAGAAGCGACTTACATGATCGCAAGGTGAAGTCCCACAATAGTCCGTCTGCAAGTTGAGGAGCAAGGAAGTCAGTCCAAGTCTCAAAATCTCAAAAGTAGGTAAGCCAGCAGTGCAGCCTTCAGTCTGTGGTCAAAGGCCTGAGAGCCCCTTTTCATCATTTTATGTGCTTATTAGCCATTCGTATATCTTCTTTGGAGAAACAGTTATTTAGACCCTTGTCCTTTTTAAAAATGGATTATTTGTACTGTACATATATAAATCACTGTGTACGTCCAAGAGTCTAAAAATTGAAGAACTTGGAGTCTGATGTTCCAGGGCAGGAAGCATCCAGCACGGAGAAAGATCAAGGCTGGAACACTCAGCAAGTCTCCTTGTTCCACTTTCTTCTGCCTGCTTTATTCTAGCCATGCTGTTGTATAATATATTAGCTGATTAGATGGTGCCCACCCAGACTGAGGGTGGGTCTGCCTCTCCCACTCCACTGACTCAAATGTTAATTTCCTTTGGCAACACCTTCACAGACACACCTAGGGACATTACTTTACATCCTTCAGTCCAATCAAGTTGACACTCAGTATTAACCATCACAGTGTTGTTTCCACTTTTTCAGCCATAATGAATAATGCCACCATGAACATTCATGTACAGGTTTTTGTGTGGATATGTTTTCTGTTGTCTTTATTATATATCTAGGAGAGGAATTGCTGGGTCACATGGTAACTATGTGGTTAACATTTTGAGGAACTGTCAGGTTGTTTTGTACAGTGGCAGCACCATTTTACATTCTCACCAGCAAGGTATAAGGGTTCTAGTTTCTCTAGATCCTCATCAACAGCTGTTATTGTCATTCTTTTAAATTATAACCACTGTAGTAGGTGTGAAATGGTACCTCATTGTGGTTTTGATTTGCATTCTCTGATGATTGATGATGTTGAATATCATTTTATGTGCTTATTAGCCATTCATGTATCTTCTTTGGAGAAATCGCTAGTTAGACCCTTGTCCTTTTAAAAAATGGATTATTTGTACTGTATATGTATAAGATGCTAACAATGGAGGAAACTGGGTATGGAGTATGTAGATGGACTTAACAACAGAAATGCCAAATATGAACTTGGCAAAGATAAAATTCCTCATACTCTAACCACACATGGTTTATTTTTTACAAGATTAGAGAAGGAATAAAAATATGAAATTATATTTGAAATAATATTTTAACTTATTTTTTTCTTGTGCTGACCATCTTTTTAGGCCAGTAAATTCAGGATTTCATTATATTTTATATCATTTTTAATACTAGGGCTTGCAGATGGCTTACTAAAAAAGGATGAGAGGGCAGGAGCTGTGACTGATGTCTATAATCCCAGCACTTTGGGAGACAAAGGTGGGCAGATCACTTGAGACCAGGAGTTCAAGACCAGCCTGGGCAACATGGTGAAACATCATCCCTACAAAAAATATGAAACTTAGCCAAACGTGGTGGAGTGTGCCTGTAGTCCCAGCTCCTTGGGGGGCTGAGGTGGGAGGATTACTTGAACCTGGGGAAGTTGAGGCTGCAGTGAGCTGTGATCGTGCTACTGTACTCTAGCCTGGGCAACAAAGTGAGACCCTGCCTCAAAAACAAACAAAATAACAAAAATTAGGATAGAGTTAATGTTCTGAATATTAGAATTTAAAAGGTCACTTAGAAGTGACTTAAGGATGCTAGAAAATTCTATCATCACTAAAAACATTTTATTAATTGTGTTATAGTTGTGAGGCTGTACTATGTAATAACGACTTTTTTGTTGGTAGGGTTCTTGGTAAGGCAGTTTTGACTCACTTAAGAAAATATCGGCTGGGCGTGGTGGCTTATGCCTGCAATCCCAGCAGTTTGGGAGGCTGAGGTGGGTTTATCATTTGAGGTCTGGAGTTTGAGACCAGCCTGGCCAATATGGTGAAACCCCATCTCTATTAAAAATACAAAAATTAGCCAGGCGTGGTGGCACTCGCCTGTAATCCCAGCTGCTCTGGAGTCTGAGGCAGGAAAATCAGTTGAACCTGGGAGGTGGAGGCTTCTCTGAGCCGAGATTGTGCCTCTGCACTCCAGCCTGGGTGACAGAGCAAGACTCTATCTCAAAAACAAAACAAAACAAAAAACAATAAAACACACACAAAATAGAAAATATCTAATACCTAAACTTTAAGGTGTGGTTGTGCACAACCCAGTATTGACTTTTTTTCTGTAAAATACTTAATTTCCTCAATATCTGTTTTTATTGGTTGATGTTATAGGTATAATATTATTTTAGATTAGTTTTGTTTTTACTCTGTGTTTTTTTATTCACTGCTGTGTAAATACTTTTGATAATACCAGGTCTCTGCTTTTGGAGAACTTGAAACTTTGAAGGTAGTCTAGATAGTATTTATTTTTCTTCTATTTATAAGAATTTTACAAGTGGAGAGATTTAGTCTTCTAACTTACCTATGATTTCTCATATTTAGATTCTTTTTAAAAGCTTTGCTTTATGTTATATATTATATGTTGTATATTAGTTAGTGTATTTTATATTGGCTGTTTGACCACATAGTGACATAATAAACAAGAAGTTACATTTCTGGAGAGCATTTTATGTTAGTTTTACACTCAATTACGGAGACAATCACTACCAGTAATACTAAGTACTTAAGTAATTGTCAGTGGTATTTTTAAAAGAATTAAGCTAAGATGGGATAATAATAATAAAGAGGAAAGTTGTTAAAATTTTAATTTAATAAAGTACATTATTTAATATCAGCAATATCAAACTAAAGCAACTAATAAAATAGACATTTAACCTAATGAATGTTTTTAATTCTAGCAAAGCTTTTTAACATTTGCATTTCTTGAAAGGTGATTTTTTTATGTGCCTGAGCCAAAGAAGTTTTTATATGTATGAAACATATATATAAAATAATTTCAAAATCTTATAAGGTTTATATCACTGTGTCTTAATCATCTTAACATGGATCAATGCTTTCTTAGATTAAAAAAAAAGCAAACTCCCAATCCAATTTTATAAATGCAGTACTGGATACCATAGAATCAAGGGAAAAGTGAACTGGAAAAAGAAATATCCATGGCTTTTATAAACCTCTTTACAACTAGAGGAGTTTATTATCATGGGAAATAAGCTTAACTCAATAAGAAAAGAGAAAAGAGAAGATGCAAACCTAATTCTGAGGGAACTGAAGAATCTTCTGAAGATTATGGTAGAGAGAGAACACTCTTTGCAAATAAATTCTGAATTGCTTCTGTCAGTCATATTCTATATTACAGTAACATAAAAAAGGGCAGAAGTAGCATCTTTCTCTAAATGTGTACTACCTTCAAGTGAAAAAGGAAAAGAAAATTGTATTTTACCTTTCATAATTGTTGATAAAGACCACCTTGTATGATTCATCTTTTTAAAGCCATCATGTGTTTGTAGGAATCATTTTCAAAGGTCCATTTGTGTAGATTACTGACTATACATAGGGAAATGATGAAATCACCTGTGTTATGCAGTCGTAGATGTTGCACATTTAAGCAGCATTTTATGTTCATAATAAAATTTAAGATTGGAACTTCAGTTAAAAATTTGGTAAATACTAAAGTTTTTGTTGCCCTAAAAGGTAGAGATAATTTTTAAAGAAGGTAAATTAGTTTATTATCATGTTATTCAGAATTTGCAAACACAAATTCCGTTCCTGATGTTTCTTATTTTTGTTATCTGTGGGTTTTTTGATTATACCTAGAAGTAATAAAAGTTTTTCTTCATTAAACTCTTTTATAACATGAGTGGTATACTTCATTTCTTGCTGAATAAAAAAATTACGGGGATCTCCAGTTTATTTCTGTTGTCAGCCTATTGGCCCTCATATATCCCTTCTGAAACCGTTAAGGCTCTGTTACCATCCTTAGTGACTTTAACTTTGAATTTTCTACCATCAGAACTGCATAGTTAACCACGATCAAGATGACTGGCACAGAGAGCTCTGCATCTTTCTATGTTCTGTGCTTTATATGAGCCTGTTTATGTAAAATAATCTAGGGGATTCTGGAAAACAAGTATGTTTTAGCCATTAATAAAACAGTTACAGATGAATTGTAGTTCAGAGAAGTAAGTAGAAGGAATATCCTTTAGTGACAAATCAATTTTTGTCTACAACACAGGTCTTTTGCTTACTTATAATGGAAATGCTTATACATGTGTCAGGACCCATTTTGGCCTTTGGGCCAAAGACCTAGTATGGCATCTGGCATATAGTAGTTTCTCTATAAATGTTCCATTCTGCTTTTTAGTTGACCTATATAGTAAAATAACTATCAGTGAGATCATCATGAAAACCTATTCATTTGTTTTGAATAATCTTTTAAGTGTTTTTATGCAGTCGCATTTGTTTAATGGGATTGAATATAAATGTAAAATGTTTGGACTTCTGTGAGGGTAGAATAAAGTGGATAGGACTTCCTGACCAATTCACTTCCAAGACCAATTGGACTTCCTTCCTGTTCTCTTTTACATCGTAGTTCCCATATTCTGAGTCACAAAACATCATTAATTTTGCCTCTGAGTTGTTTTTCTAATGTACTGTGCTGGCCACGTGGAAAGTAGGAGAGCTACTTAAAAACAAACACCACCTTCAAATTAGAATGACTTATTAAGATTTAAAATATTATGTATCATACGAGGCCTCTTTTGTAGAATATATCATGTTATTGTAAAAGTCAAATGAGAAAATACACGAGACCTCTTTGAAAACTGTAGCATATTAATATTTAATTCTAGGCATAATCTCCTCAGTGACATTGATGTAAATACACTCTCTCATGTAGAAGTGACATTAGAAATATAAATGCTTACATTTACATATAAAAGCCAACATTAAAGGTCAGACTAATTGAATAATATTATTGCTTCTTAAGATGTTAGATTACAACAAAGATGATAAATAGTAAAGGGCCTATAGACAGTTCTTAATTATGACCCTTCAATGTATGACTCTAGTGATTAAGTGATATAATATTGTGATGCCTGTTTTACAAATGTTTATCAAATACTTGGAGACTGTGACCCTTCGAGGCATCTTTTTTGGTGATAAAAATCCTTTGAGACCTTCTGTTTAAGGGCTCAAAAGATAGTATTTACAAGTATACCCCCCTTCCCTGCCCAGGTAAAGAATAAGTGTTATAGTTAAATATTAACATGCATGTAATAAAATATTGACAGCTATTAAAATGTAACAAAATAAAATATACTTAGTGTTAAAATAAACATAGAATTAATCAGTCTATGATGACTCAGTCCCTTGGAATCATCTTTTTGTACATAGATTATTACTGTATTTATTACTTATGAAAACATCTATTAATGGGAATTATTAGATGATAAAATCTGGAAAAATGAACAATCATGTTCTGTTTACACAAGTTATTGATATATTTGGGGTAAACTTTGTGCAACTAATTAGGAAACTGTAATATATAACACACTCCTGAGGAAATCATTAACTAGTATGTACTCGTGATAATTCATCCCATTTTTCTTGATGTCTGTTTTAGTGGACTAAATTTCATATCTAAGTTTTTCTGCTTGACTGATTTTTTTTTTTTTTTTGAGACGGAGTCTTGCTCTGCCGCCCAGGCTGGAGTACAGTGGCCGGATCTCAGCTCACTGCAAGCTCCGCCTCCTGGGTTTACACCATTCTCCTGCCTCAGCCTCCCCAGTAGCTGGGACTACAGGTGTCCGCCACCTCGCCCAGCTATTTTTTTGTATTTTTAGTAGAGACGGGGTTTCACCGTGTTAGCCAGGATGGTCTCGATCTCCTGACCTCGTGATCCGCCCGTCTCGGCCTCCCAAAGTGCTGGGATTACAGGCTTGAGCCACCGTGCCTGGCCTTGCTTGACTGATTATTTTAAGTTCATCAAATCCTCTAAGCTGGATGTATTTGGGGATAAAAGAATGTAGTAGAAACGGTTTTGTTTACTCAGTCTTTCAGCAGATTTATTGTACACATATGTTTTCATAACTTGTGAAACTTTTGGAAGAGGCCCATAGAAGCCATAGAACCAAATGTGATGTGGAGAACAGCTGGATATGTTTGGTTAGTTCTGCTGCTGAATTGGAGTCTTCAGCTCATGCCTGGTTTATAATAAAGTAACATGTATCAAACAGTTGGATAGGAGACATTCTTCTCTATATTACCCTCTTCAAAGACTGAGAACCCACTTTTCTTAAGTGTACTAGATGATCTAATTGGGCTTAATATGATTTAGTGAGAGATAGATTATACCAAAAAGAGGTCGATTAACACCTAATATTTACTAAAATAAAAATCTCTTGGCAGTACATAGCTGTAGGAAAGGACATGGAAATCAGCTTATAAATGACAAAATATGTGATAATTTTGTGTTACGTACAGAACTGTTGTTTGGCTAGGCGTGGTGGCTCACGCCTGTAATCCCAGCACTTTGGGAGGCCAAGGTGGGCGGATCACTTGAGGTCAAGAGTTCAAGATCAGCCTGGCCAACATGGCGAAACCCCATCTCTACCAAAAATACAAAAAGTAGCTGGGCATGGTGGTGTGTGTGCTTGTAGTCCCAGCTACTCAGGAGGCTGAGGCAGGAGAATCTCTTGAAACCAGGAGGCGGAGGTTGCAGTGAGCTGAGATTGCACCACTGCACTCCAGCCTGGGTGACAGAGTGAGACTCTGTCTCAAAAAAAAAAAAGGACTGTTGTTCATAGTGTACAGTACATAGTACAGTGTAATACCTGTGTTATAGGCAAACATATATATAGTTAAATTAACCTGTAGTATATATATAAATATATATACATATATATGCATTTTAACCAGAATTTTGTTCTGCTTTCTGCCCTTTCTTTGTTGATTACATTAGGATTGAATGCCTGTGACACAGTTTATGAATGTTACACTAGTTCTCTTAGGTGGTATTGGAAAAAATTATTTTGAGCAGTATGTTGATGTTCCTCTAGCACCCTCTGCTGGATTTGAGAATTAATTCATTGGACTAGAAGATTAAAAAAAATTATTAAGAGGTTTAAATTTAATTACGTCTATCAACAAACTCCTCTTGGAAAGAGTTTGTTTAAAGATTTGAAGATTTTTTGCTGTCCTCACTGAGTAATTGATAGTTTCAGTAATAATAAGCATCTTATAATTTTCTGACATTTCATTTAAAGTGTGAAGTTGTGAAAATAACTACGTGATCTCCAATTGATTATTTCAACCCCCTGTGTTTTGCTCTAAGCAGGAAAAACAGAACTTCTTGATTTTTGGAGTGAAAACCAGATCATTAACTAATTAATATATATACAAGAAGTGAAAACTTGAATTGTTGATTCATTACAGAATCACTGAATATTCTGCATTTTAACAAAATATATGACTATCATTTTGATAGAGAAACATATATGCTTTTTGGCATCTGAGAAAATATTTTAACATTGTTATCCTGGTCTCTTTTCTCTCTGTGCCCTTTACTTACTTTTTAAAAAAATTTTATTTCCATAGGTTTTTGGGAAACAAGTGGTGTTTGGTTACATGAATAAATTCTTTAGTGGTGGTTTGTGAGTTTTGTTCCTTTACTAGCTTTTAAAATCATTTATTCTCAATCCTATGGGCTATTTCCTTGTGATAGGCTGGACTTTTTTCTGACTTACAGAAACTAAAATGAGTATACTGGGTACTGAGAAAACTGACTTCAGTTCTTTAAGGGCAAGAACTTTATCCTGTGGAGTGTAAGTTTTTTTAAAGAAAAAATTAGCATTGGCCCCCCCTAGGATAATGCTCATTCTGGTGTGGGCTAAACATAAGAATTTCTCTGCTACAGTATGCATCATGCTTTATACCTATAACTTCTGGGGGACCCTTGTTCTAGGGATTCAAAGTCAGCATTTAGAAATAACTTTTTTCCCACAATGAGAATCAGAAGCTTAAGTTGGGTAGCTGTCCCTTCCGGACATTCCAGTCAGAGATTCTTTATTTTTTAATTAAGATATAGTTCACATATCATAAAACTCACCCTTTAAAAGTATACAATTCAATGCTTTTAATATATTCACTACACTGTGCAACTATTACCACTATCTAATTCCAGAGCATTTTCATCACCCCACTAAGAAACTTCATATTCATTAGCAGTTACTGCCCTTTCTGTCTCTCCTTCTCCCCTATCCTCCTGCAACCACTTAATATACTTTTTGTCTCTGGATTTGCCTCTTTTGGACAGTTCTTATAAATGAAATCATACAGGATGTGGTCTTTTGTATTTGACTTCTTTTACTCTTTTATATATGTCTTCAAGGTTAATCCATGGTATCACATTTATTGGTACTTCATTCCATTTTCTTGCTGGATAATATTCCATTGTATGGATTCACAACATCTTGTTTGCTCATTCATCGGTTGATGGACATTTGGGTGGATTCCACCTTTGGCTATTCTGAAAAATGCTGCTATAAACTTTTGTGCATAATTTTTTGAACCTATTTTCATTTCTCTTGGGTAAATATATGGGACTGGAATTGCTGGGTCATATGGTAACTCTATGTTTAATTTTTTTGAGCAGCTGCCAAGCTATTTTCCACAGCAGCCAAACCATTTTATGTTCATATGAGTAATATATGAGGTTTTCAGGTTTTCCAATATTTTTCCAATATTTTCTGTTATTTAAATTATAGCCATCTAGTGGGTGTGAAGGTATCTCTTCATGTTTTTAATTTTCATTTCCCCAATGACTAATAGTGTTGAGCATCATTTCATGTAGTTATTGGTCATTTACATATCTTTTTAGACAAACATCTAAGTCCTATACTCATATTTTGAGTTGTCTTTTTATCGTATGAGTTCTTTTTTTATTCTGTATACTAGACCATGCTCAGATATATGATTTGTAAGTATTTTTTCCCATTCTTTAGGTTATCTTTTCATTTTCCTAATAAAGTCCTTCGATACACATAAGTTTTTTGTCTTTTTGTTTCAATTTTATATTGTTACATAAAATGTATACATATTTATGGGGTTCATGTGATATTTTGTTATGTGCATAGAATGAAATTATCAAGTCAGTAGTTAGGCTGTCCATCATCTTGAACATTGATCATTTCTATGTGTTGGGAATATTTCAAGATCTCTCTTCCAGCTATTTTGAAATATACAATACATTGTTGTTAACTATAGTCATCCTACTCTGCTATCGAACGTTAGAACTTATTCTTTCTATCTAACTGTATGTTTGTACCCATTAGTCAATCTCTCTGCCCTGCCACCCACACCCCGACACCCTTTCCAGCCTCTGATAACTATCCTATCATTCTACTCTCTACCTCCTTGAGATTAACTTTTAAAATTTTATATATATATATATATATATATATATATATATATATATATATATTTTTTTTTTTTTTTGAGACGAAGTCTCGGTCTGTCACCCAGGCTGGAGTGTAGTGGCACGATCTCCACTCACTGCACCTTCTGCCTCCCGGGTTCAAGTGATTCTCCTGCCTCAGCCTCCTGAGTAGCTGGGATTACAGGTGCCTGCCACGGGGCCCAGCTAATTTTTGTATTTTTAGTAGAGACGGGGTTTCACCATGTTGGCCAGGCTGGTCTTGAACTCCTGACCTCAGGTGATCCACCTGCCTTGGCCTCCCAAAGTGCTGGGATTACAGGCGTGAGCCACCGCACCTGGCCTATACTTTTTTTTTTTTTTTTAAATAGAGATGAGGTCTCACTTTTTTGTAGAGATTTTGCTCAGACTGGTCTTGAACTCCTGAGCTCAAGCAATCCTCTCACCTTAACCTTCCAAAGTGCTAGGATTACAGGCATGAGCCACCATGCCCAGCTGAGATTAACTTTTTTAGCTCTCACATATGAGTGAGAACATGTGGTATTTGTCTTTCTATACCTGGCTTATTTTACTTAACATAATGACCTCTAGTTCCATTCATATTGCTGCACATGACAGGATTTCATTCTTTTTTTATGGCCAACTAGTATTCCATTGTGTGTATATATAACCCACTTTCTTAATTCATTTGTTGATGGACACGTAAGTTGATTCCGTATCTTTGCTATTGTGAATAGTGTTGTGATAAGTTTTTAATGTTATTTATTTATTTATTTATTTATTTGTTTATTTATTTATGCGTGCTTGTGCTTTACTATCTAAGAATCCATTGCCAAATCTAAGGTCATGAAGGTTTTTGGGTTTTTTTTGAGACAGGGTCTTGCTTTGTTGCCCAGGCTGGAGTGCAGTGGCATGATCTCAGCTCACTGAAGTCTCAACCTCCTGGACCCAAGCCTTCCTTTCTGCTTTAGCCTCCCAAGTAGCTGGGACCATAAGTGCCCCTCACCACACCTGGCTAATTTTGTTTATTTTTTTGTAGAGACAGGGTTTCACTATGTTGCCTAGACTATGAAGATTTACCCCTATGTTTTCTTCTAAGAGTTTTATGGTTTTTAGCTCATATATTTAGGTCATTGATCCATTTAGAATTTATTTTTGTATATGATATGAAGTATGGGATCCAAATTTATTCTTTTGCCTATGTATATCTAATTGTCTCAACATTATTTAATGAAAAGAATCTTTTCCATTGAGTGGTCATGGCACCATTGTCAAAAATAAATTGACCACCCAATCATGAGTTTATTTCTGGACTGTCATTTCCTTTCAGTGGATTTATATGAATCTATATGTCTATCCTTTGCTGGTACCACATTGTTTTGATTATTGTAGCTTTTTTTTTTTTTTTTTTTGAGACAGAGTCTGGCTCTGTCATCCAGGTTGAAGTACAGTGGCTCAGTCTTTGCTTACTGCAACCTTTGCTTCCCAGGCTCAAGCCATTCTCTCACCTTAAGCCTCCCTTGTAGCTAGGATTGTAGGTGGCCAACACCACACTTGGCTAATTTTTGTTTTTTCTTTTTGTTTTGATAGAGACAGGGTTTCACCATGTTGCCCAGGCTGGTCTTGAACTCCTGGGCTCAAGCTGTCTGCCGGCCTTAGCCTCCCAAAGTGCTGGGATTACAGGCATGAGCCACTATGCTCGACTGATCACCGTAGCTTTGTAGTGAGATTTGCATTTATGACATATGTCTTCCATCTTTATTCTTCTTTTTCAAGATTGTCATGTTAACGTTTTGAGAAGTCTTTAGTAAGGAAATTTGTTTGGTTTTAATCTTGTGTTTCTCACATGCTTCTGATGATGAAATTGCTTTTTTATATAATAGCTAACAACATCCTGTGGGACTGGTATTCTGTGGAAACATTTTTTGAGAAGGGTGGGAAAAAAGTGACTATGCGGGGAATATTTTATTTGCCTTATCACGTCAGCAATATAGATTGGAATAGATTGAGTTAAACTCCCCCTTCCCATTTACTTTTTCTGTTTAGTCATGAAATAATTCATTCTAATGTTTTTTTTGTTGTCATTGTCAAAATATTATAATTTTTTAGACAGGGTCTCATTCCTGTTGCCTGGGTTGGAGTGCAGTGGCACGATGACAGGTCACTGCAGCCTTGACTTCCTGGGCTCAAGAGATCCTCCCACCTCAGCCTCCCAAGTAGGTGGGACTACAGGTACGCACCACCATGCCTGACTAATTTTTGTATTTTTTTTTGTTTGTAGAGTTGGGGCTTCATTATGTTGCCCAGGCTGGCCTTGGGCTCCTGGGCTCAAGTGATCTGCCCGAGTTGGCCTTCCGAAGTGCAGGGATTACAAGTGTGAGCCACTGTGCCTGGCCTAATTTTGTTATTTGGGTAAATAATGATACCATTGCCATACTTCCCCCTTAACCTAAATAATTTTGCTTTTGTTGTTTAAAAATGTTTCTCAATATGGAAAATTTCACACATACATGAAAGTAGAAAGAATATTGCAGTGAACCCCCATGTGCCTATCATTTAGCTTCAACAGTTATCAGCTTATGACCAATCTTATTTTATGAACACCAACCCTCACCCCTAACTCCTGGGTTGATTATTTTAAACCATATCTAGACATTATATAGTTTCATCCCTGAACACTTTAGTATGTATTTTTTAAAAGATAAGGGTTTATTTTATTTATTAATTAAAAAAATTTATTTAGTTAATTTTTTTGTAGACATGGAATCTTTCTCTGTTGCCCAGGCTGGTCTCAAACTCTTGGCCCCAAGCAGTCCTCAGCTTCCCAAAGTGATGGGGGCCACTGTGCCTGGCCCAAAGATAGGGGTTCAAAAAAATACTAATCATTATCACACCTAAAAAAGTAATAATAATTCCTTAGTTACATCAAATATCCAAATGTCCTCATTTACTGGTTTTCAGGGTGTTTTGAGTCTTCAGATAAAACTGTGAATATTTACTAGTTTCACCTTTCAGCAGAATGCCTGTTATTTTTAAATACTTGAGTAGCGTAAGTTATAAATGTCAGATTTTACTCAAAGTATTATTTTATCCTTTGGATTTAAATTATCTTGAGACCCAAAAGGATCATATTTGGATTTATTGCTTTCTGTAAAAAAAACAAAACTATTTTCTAGTATAATAGCTCATTAAGAAATATTTTTAATAGGTTGTAGAATCTAAATAAAGCAAATAGTTCATTGTAAAAGAATATTTTGTGAATTTCATGTTTGTAAAACACAGAGTGATTATATCCCAAAGCAGGATTATTCCATGACTGTGAAGGCTGTCAGAACTAGGTGCATCTACAAAGGCCTCTAGAGAAGAAGGGATGTTTGTGTTTATGCTCTGCATTATGATAATCATTATGGAAATGATTTGCCCAGAAAGAAGTATAATCCTTTCTTAGTTATTCATAGACTGCTTGATTAGTTTGTGGATTATTCAGTTTTTATTTATACTTCTTTTCATTGTGATCCATTACCATCTTTGTCTGTAAACAAAAAGAAATGGTGGAAGAGAAGGAAAATCAGATTAATCAAGTTGAACATTTAAAAAAACTTGGCTTAGGCTAAATGGTTTAGTTAATATAATAAATACTAATTTATTTTTTTCCCACATTTCATCTAGGAAGGGAAAGCAAATTAGTAATGCCTTTCTCTGTCCCCATTGAACTACCCCATTGACAGACAGGACTCTAGGCATGACTTTTCTTTGCTACCGTTATCTTGAGACATGCTGAGTGTTCCCATAGTTCTATTTTTCTGCCCCCAACAGATTGTTGGTCATGACCAATTCTCTCTTTGGGACTAGTAATCCGCTACTTCCCAGGGTTGCATTTTCTCAACAGAAATTGTATTCAAAAATAAAGATCTTGACTTCTGCTCTGGCCAGAAACTGACTCTTGCCTGAAAAACCGATAAATTAGGCTTCATCATATGGAAACTTTTGCTTTGCAAGTGATACTGTTAAGAGAATGAAAAGACAGGACGTAGACTGGGAGAAAATATTTGAAAATCATATATCTAACAAAGGACACGTTTTCAGATTGTATAATGAACTTTTAAAGCTCAGTAATATGAAAATAAACAGCCCAATTAAAAAATGGTGAAAATATTTGAACATATACTTCATCAAAGAAGATACACAGTTGGCAAATAGGTACATGAAAAGATGCTCAGTGTCATTAGTCATTGGGGAAATACAAATTAAAACTAAAATGAGGTAACTACTACATGCCTATTCGATTGTCCGTAAAACCTCAAGAAACCAAAAACAAAAAATGATCATGCCAAGTGTTGGTGAGGATGTGGAACAAAGGAAAATTTCATATATTGCTGTTAGGAATGTAAGTTGGCACCGTCACTTTGGAAAACAGTGTGGCAGTTTCTTAAAATATTCAATATGGCTGGGTGCGGTGGCTCACGCCTGTAGTCCCAGCACTTTGGGAGGCCGAGGCGGGCGGATCATGAAGTCAGAAGATTGAGACCATCCTGGCTAACACAGTGAAATCCCATCTCTACTAAAAATACAAAAAAATTAGCTGGGCGTGGTGGCGGGTGCCTGTAGTCCCAGCTACTCAGCAGGCTGAGGCAGGAGAATGGTGTGAACCTGGGAGGCAGAGCTTGCAGTGAGCCTAGATGGCGCCACTGCACTCCAGCCTGGGTGACAGAGCGAGACTCGTCTCAAAAAAAAGAAAAGAAAAAAAAAATTCAGTATGCACCTATCATTTGACCCATTCATTCCATTCTTCATTGTTTACCCCAGAGAAATGAAAGTGTGTGTCTTTACAAAGTCTTGCTCACAAATGCTCATAGCAGTTTTATTTGTAATTGCCTAAACTGGAAACAACTCAAATGCCCATCAGTAGGTGAACAGATAAACCAGTTGTGGTCTGTTAACAAAATGGAACAATATTTAACAATGAGAATGAATGAACTGTTGATGCATGCAACCACATGGATAGGTGTCAAAATAATTATGTAAGGGGAAAGAAGCCCGGCAATAGAAAGCATAATATATGATTCAGTTTATATACAACTCCAGAAAATACAAACTGCTCTATAGTGACAAAAAGTAGATTCGTGATTACTTGGGTATGTGGTGGGGTGGTGAGGGCTGGAGGAAGGCATTACCAGGAGACATAAGGTATCTTTTAAGAGTGATGGAAATGTTTCCTATATTGATTGTGGCAGTGATTTAATGGGTGTGTACATGTTTGTGTGTGTGTGCATAAAAATTTATCAAAAAGTGTATTTTCACTATGTGTAAGTTATTATATATAAGTTGTACCTCAATAAAGTGTAAAGAAAAAAAAGCAAGCTCTGGCGCATTCTTCCTGAGTGTGAATTTTACACTGCGTTCTTGCAAAGAAAAAGAAATGAGGCTGCAGGTCCACTAATCTAAAGTGTTAATTATCATTCTGGACTGTAGTGATCCATATCTTCTTTAAATACCAATGTTCATGAATTTAAACTTTTGTTTTCAGGCAACTACTCTTAGAGTGAGGAAATTAGAAGAAAACATTGAAGCAGAAAGAGCAGCGCATTTGGAATCAAAATTTAATTCTGAAATTATTCAGGTAAAATGTAAACAAATATTTTGGCCTGCATTTTCTTAATTTGTGTTATAACAGCTGGGAAAAACAGCACTATGTTCAGAGAACTAAGGTGTGCATTGAGAATGGGTAACATATTATGATGACACTGATTATTGTATATAAGGTTAGCATACAGTTGAGATATACTACCTTAGTGGAGGAGTTGGCACACTACAGCCTACAGACTAGGTCTCACCCACTGTCTGTTCTTGTGAAGTTTTGTCTTGTCCATAGCTGCTTTTGTGCTACAGTGGCAGAGTGGAGTAGTTGTGATAGAGAACTTATCTGGCAGTCTGCAAAGAAATTTGCGGATTAGAGTGTCCTTTTTCCCAACAGCTGTGGGATGAATTTCTTTTTGAGAACATTGAAAAAATATGCGTGTTATTTATTGAGTGCGTATCCTATGCATATCACTGTATTAATAGCTGAAGGTGTAAAGATGAATGAACTCCTTTTGTAACTTGTATTTCGTTACCAGAGATACTAAATATCTGTCTCCAGATACATAGATGCTTACATAGATGTACAAAATACTGAAATACATTGGGAATATAATAAAGAAAAGGATTAAATCTGGGAGGGGAATTATATGGAGGCCTCCTAAGGAAACTATCCTTTTTGCTATGCCTTAGAGAATGAGAAGGAATTTCTAAGAGAAGTGAGAGCAGAACATTTTATTAGGGGTTAGCACACTACTGCTCATGGGCCAAGTCTGACTTGCAGCCTGTTTCTGTAAAGTTTTATTAGAAGATAGCCACGCCCATTTGTTTACATATTGTTTATGGCTGCTTGTCGAGACAGACCTGTGGTCCACAAAAACTAAAATATTTACTCTGTGGCCCTTTACAGAAAATGTTTACTGACCACTGTTCTAAACAACTGCTTGGATAAAGCCACTAAATAAGAATATACTTGTTCCCTTTTGAGAAATACTTGCATTGTTGAGTGGTAGAGCTTTGGGAAAAGTTTGGAGATAATGGTGGAAAGGCATGATGAAGACTAATTATGAAAGTCCTTTTTCATGCTAAGAAACTTAGACTTATTTTGAAAGCAGTGGAAAGCCACTGCAGCTTTTGGGACACATAGATATGAAATCTAAGTTTAAGAAAATAACTCTGGTACCATACTGGTAGATAAAGGAAGGGAGTGAAGATAGGAGACTGGGTGAAGAGATGATGAACACCTGAATCAAGGCAACAACTGTAGCAATGGAAAGGAGGGCTCCTGTGTCAGAATAATAGTCCCTCAAAGATGTCCACATCTGTCCTTATCCTCAGAACCTGTGAATATGTTACCTTACACAGCAGATGGGACTTTGCAGATGTGATTTATTTGAGGATCTTGAGATGGGAGTTTGTCCCAGTTTATCTAGTTGAGACTGATGTAATCGTAAGAGTCCTGGCAGGAGGGTCATAGTCAGAGACAGAGATGTGATGACAGAAGCAGAGATCAGAGTAGGCCATGATGAGCCCAGGAATGTGGGTGCCCTCCAGAAGTTGGAAAAGGCAAGACAAGATTTCTTCCCTAGAGTCTCTAGAAGGAATGGAGCCTTGCTGACACTGTGACTTTAGCACCAGAAGACCCATTTCAGACTTCTGACCTCCACAACTGTAGGATAATACATTTATGCCATTTTAAGTTGCCAATTTTTGGTAATTGGTAATAGCAGTGGTTGGAAAGATACAGGGGACAAACTGAGAATGCATGATTTTAGGTAACAAATTTGCAGTGTGAGGGAAAGAGCAATAGAAAAGAACACCAAGGTCTGCAATATGTGTGAAAGTAGGCAGATGCAGTTGACTGTCAAACTCTGAAGTCTGAAGAGAGACAATGGTAAGTTTTGAACATGTTGACTTTGAGGAGCAGTTTAGAGGTTCATAGTGCCCTTTGAGGATATGGTCGTGCAGAGTTACCTGAACAATGTACATTTACTCTTGTCATTCTGCTTTTTTGTGAACAGTTCCTTTCTTTATATTCTCTCAAGCACCTGCCGGTAGCTTATCTTGGATCAACCAGTTTCCCAGTGTTAGGAAAGTTAAGGAAATTAGGTAGGAGGAGATTTGTTGGACCTGCTACTTTTTGATTTTAATATTTAGTAAGCAATATGACTTTTTGCTTAAATGTTTTCTCAGCATTTTGATAATATGCTTTAAAATCTAATAAATATGGTATTTGTTATGCTTCTGTTAAAGAGATTAATTTTAATGAAGATTATATACCTATAATAGTATTTTTGTTTGCTTAAATCTAGGAAGGTAGAAAGTATCTTTATGAACTTAGATTCTCAGTATAAACTGTTAAGATGTTCTTATTTCATGTTATTTAGCTGGCCAGTTATTATGTTTGAGCACTACTTTGTGAACAAATGTAATAGACTGTATGAAAATAAAATATACACACTTATTTCCAGAAGAAAAAGTAGTTTTAAGCTTATTTAGCAAGTTTGAAAATCATCTTACTTTATTTGTGCTCTTGAATTTCATATCAAGGAGGATGGTGGGATTGCCAAAATCAGTAAATGAAAAGTAGCTTTAAACAGATAGATTAAAACTAATTTAGATTTAAAACAGTTATTGCCTTGATTTAGGTGTTTATTATCTCTTCACCCAACCTCCTATCACCACTCCCTTACTTTATTTGCCAGTGTTAGTTACCAGAGTTATTTTTCTAAAACTTATTGATATCTACAGCAAAGTCTATTTACATTAAAAGCTACTGCTTTTAGTATGTCTAAATTACTTAATTTACATTTTAAAAGACAGACTTTTTTCCTATCTTGTTTTAATTAATACAATTTATAGTGTTTTACCTTATTGTTTAAATAACTCCTAATGCAAGATGCAACTATATTTGTAAAGATTTTGATTAAAATTTATGTTTTTACTTTTGACTTTAATGAAATGTTCTTTTTACCTAAAATTCTCAGATCCCTATATTCGAGCATGTCTGCTAAAGCAAACTTGTATACTTTTCTTTAAGATCAGGTCCCCAAAATGGCATCAATAAGTAATAAGACTGAAGTTTTCTTTTCTTTTCTTTGTTTCCTTTTATGATTTCAGCTTTTATTTTAGATTCTGGGGGTATATGTGTAGTTTGTTACCTGGATATATTGCCTAATGCTAAGGTTTGGTGCATGATTGATTTTGTCAGCCAGGTGTTGAGTATAGTACCCAATCGTTAATTTTTCAACTCTTGCCCCCTTCCTGCCCTCTTCCCTCTAGTAGTCCCCAGTGTGTATTGCTGTCATCTTTATGTCCACAATTATCCAGTGTTTAGCTTCTACTTATAAGTGAGAATATGCGGTATTTGGTTTTCTGTTCCTGTGTTAATTTGCTTAGGATAAGGGCTTCCAGCTGCATCCATGTTGCAGCACAGGACATGATTTTGTTCTTTTTTATGGCTGCATAGTAATCCATGGTGTATATGTACCACATTTTCTTTATCCAATCCATCATTGATTGATGAGCACCTGCATTGATTCCATGTCTTTGCTATTGTGAATAGTGCTGTGATGAACATAAAAGTGCATGTGTTTTTTTGGTAGAATGATTTATTTTCTTTTGGATATGTACCCAGTAATGGGATTGCTGGGTCAAATGGTAGTTCTAAGTTCTTTGAGAAATCTCCATTTCACTTTCCACAGTGGCTGAACTAATTTACATTCCCACCAACAATATATAAACATTTCCTTTTCTCAGCAGCCTCATCAGCATCTTAACATGCTGTTTTTTGACTTCTTACTAATAGGCTGAAGTTTTAAATTCATGAAAAAAACATAATTTCAAAGTTAGGTTTTTCATTGTAGTTGTGATACATCCCTGGGAATATATAGTTAATTACTATAAATATGAAAATTATTACCTATTTTTTACTTATCTGGTTTAAAATTAATATTTGATATCTCTGTGCTATGACTTAGAAAAAATGAAAAGTGTTTATTTGAATCATAAATCTATAAATATTTACAAGTATTTTCAATGAGGTACATCTAATACCATTCAGTTTCAGAGTAGTTTGATGGAGAGTACTAAGTAGCTATAACTAATCACCATCTTATAAACTACTGTTGAATATGTATTTGAGATCTATTATTAAGTTTGTTTGTATACTTTGGCATAAAAATGAGAAAGCAGACTTAAAAGAGCTGACTCAAATTTGTTATTTTGTAGTCTGATTTTCTTTCAATTGATTGGTTTACCATTTGTGATTGAGGGTGCTTATTTTCTAAAATAAGGTAGCAATGTAGACAAGAAGAAAATATTTCCCAGATTTACTATTTGACTTACAAACATTGGATTTAGATATAATATCAAAGAAAAATAGAATTTAAGGGGTACAATTACAAAATTTAAATCAAGTTGTATCTACCTATCTATTTTACTTCCTTACTTTAGTGTAAGAATAAACATTTCATGCCAGGTGCAGTGGCTCACACCTGTAATCCCAGCACTTTGGGAGGCTGAGGCGAGCGGATCACTTGAGGCCAGGAATTCCAGACCAGTCTGGCCAACGTGGTGAAACCCCGTCTCTGCTAAAAATACAAAAATTAGCTGAGTGTAGTGGTGCATGCCTGTAGTCCCAGCTACACTGGAGGCTGAGGCATGAGAATTGCTTGAGCCTGGGAGGTGGAGGTTGCAGTGAGCTGAGATCGTGCCACTGCATTCCAGCCTGGGTGACAGAGTGAGACTCTGTCCCCACCTCCTCCTCCCCCCTGAAAAAAGAATAAGTATTTCAATTATTCCAGAAATTTTGGATAATTAAAAAGAATTCTGGTTATTATCATTTTTATGGATTAATGTTGAAACATTTTCATGGCATCTTAGGCTTTGTTTCCTGGTGAGTTTATCTTTCCTAACTCAGGTTGTGTGTTGCCATTCCTATGAGGCTTGCCTCACACAGAGTTCCATAACTGTTCTCTGAATTCAGGACCTTTGTGCATACCTCTGTCACAGGAAGCATATACCATATCATTTTGCAGTCTATGTTCTCTTAAAGCCTATGAGCTCCTCAAGAGCTAAGACTGTGTAGTTTCATGATTATTGTATATATCTTGAGCATTAGGATATTGACTGGCATGTATTAAGTACTTAATAAATATTGGTTAAATAAACATTGCCAGTCAGGCACGGTGGCTCACACCTGTAATCCCAGCACTTTGGGAGGCTGAGGCGGGCAGATCACTGGAGGTCAGGAGTTCGAGACCAGGCTGGCAAACATGATGAAACCCCGTCTCTACTAAAAAAAAATATCAAAATTAGCTGGGCGTGGTGGCAGGCACCTGTAATCTCAGCTACTCAGGAGGCTGAGTCAGGGGAATCGCTTGAACCTAGGAGGTGGAGGTTGCAGACAGCCGAGATCACACCACTGCACTCCAGCCTGGGGGACACGGCGAGACTCCATCTCAACAACAACAACAACAACAACAACAACAACAACAACAACAACAAATTGCCTCATTAGATCCTTGTAGCCACCCCGCCAAGTAGATAGTGTAGATGACATTATTATTATTCACTATTTATAGATGAGAAGCCTCAAGTATTTGGAGTTTTAGTAATATGCCCAAAGTCACATTAGTTAATTTTGTAGATCTGGGATTCAGCCTGAGTTTTGTTGGTTTGTTTTATTCTAATATCTGTCATGTTTGGACAGCGTCAAACCCAAGTTTTATGGTTCTAAAACCCATTTTCTGACTAATGTGAAGCATTTTTTTTCTCTCCCCACCCCTTCTTTAAACTATTTTCTAAAAAACTCTTTTTCTTTTAAACTTTATTTTCTGCAAAGGTAAACTATCTACAGAGTTCAAAAATTAAAACAATATTAGATTGAGAGTTCTTGCTTTCATTCTTGTCCTTCCCATTCCTCTACCTTCCGGCCTGCTTATTTTTATTCTTTTCACTTATTTACCCCAAATGTAGCATACTATATACACTGATGTGGAACCTGCTATTTTCAACATATATCAGCAATACATTGTTCTTGAACACTATGTGGAGAACTACATAGATAATTTTTAATAGTTGTTTTGAAAAAAGAATAAACTCGTGTATTTTACAGCAATATGGATGGAACTGGAGGCCATTATCTTAAGCGAAACAACGCAGACACAGTCAATTACCACATGTTCTCACTTAGAATTGGGAGCTAAATAATGTGTACATATGGACATAGAATGTAGATTAATGGTCACTGGAGACTCAAAAGGGTGGGAGCCTGGAAATGGAGTTAAGGGATACTTAATGGGTACAGTGTAAACTATTGGGTGTTGGTTACACTAAAAATCCAGACTTCACCACTATGCAATATATCCATGTAACAAAACTGCACTTTTACACCTTAATTTATTTATTTTTGAGACAGGGTCTTGCTCTGTCACCCAGGCTGGGGTGCAGTGGTGTGATCTTGGCTCACTACAGCCTTGACTTCCCCAGCTCAAGTGATCTGCCCGCCTCTGTCCCCCAAGTAGCCGGCACTACAAGCGCGTGACACCACCCCCAGCGAATTTTTGTATTTTTTGTAGGCATGGGGTTTTACCATGTTTCCCAGGCTGGTCTCAATCTCTTGAGTTCAAATGATCCGCTCGCCTCAGCCTCCCAGAGGGTTGGGGTTATAGGCATGAGCCACTGTGCTTGGCCTGTAGGCCCTTAAATTTAAACACACACACACACACACACACACACACACACACACACACACACAAGTTGTTGCCTTTTTACAGCTACATATAATTGTTTTGTTGGAATGAACCTATTTATTCATCCTATGGTTGGTAGACACAGGGAATATAGTTTGTTTTTTCTTTCTTTTTTTTTTTTTTGAGACGAAGTGTTGCTCTTGTTGCTCAGGCTGGAGTGCAGTGGTGCGATCTCGGCTCACCACAACCTCCGCCTCCCAGATTCAAGTGATTCTCCGGCCTCAGCCTCCCTAGTGGCTGAGATTACAGGCATGCACCACCACGCCTGACTAATTTTGTATTTTTTAGTAGAGATGGAGTTTCTCCATGTTGGTCAGTCTAGTCTCGAACTCCCAACCTCAGGTGATTTGCCTACCTTGGCCTGGGAATATAGTTTTAAAATGTCTTTTTATGTAGAATTTCAAGTGTATGCAAAGTGAAATAGTAAAATGAACTTCCCACATACCCATCGCCCAGCTTCAATACTTACCTCATGTCAAAGGTTTTTATCTCTTACCTCCTAGAACTCTTCCACTTTCAGACTTTAAAATTTTTTTTTCTTTTTTATTTTGAGGGAAGGTCTCACTGTTAACCAGGCTGGAGTGCAGTGGTGCAATCATGGCCCACTGCAAGCTTCGGACTCCCTGGCTCAAGGGATATTCCTCCTCAGCCTTCTGAGTAGCTGGGACTACAGGCGCCGGCTGCCTCCAGACTATTTTGAAGTGAATCCCAGATATCAAATCACTATAACCATAAATATTTTAGTCAAATAGTATTGTTTGACAATAAGAACATCACTTTTCTATAGTAAGAAATCCATTATAATCTATATATAAGAATAAAAAGATCTATTAAATTTCTTAGGCTTATAGAGATACTCATGTTATAATGTTTCTTATAAGAGAGGAAGAATACTTCCCTTTAGTTTTCAAAAACCAGGCCAGGAGCAGTGGCTTATGCCTGTAATCTCAGTGCTTTGGGAGGCTAAGGTGGGAGGATCACTTGAAGCTAGCAGTTCAAGATCAGCCCGGACAACATAGCAAGACCGCATCTCTACAAAAAGTAAAAGAAATTAACTGGGTATGATGGCGTGCATCTGTAGTCCCAGCTACTTGAGAAGCTGAGGTGGGAGGATCACTTGAGCCCTGGAATTCAAGGCTACAGTGAGCTATGATCACACTACTGCACTTCAGCCTGGGTGACAAAGTGAGACCTTGTCTCTTAAAAAACCCAAACATTTAATTTATTATATTTTATAAAAGAAGTATCTGAATGGATTAGTAGGTAAAATGTGAAACTTTGAAAATTTAGATTGAGTTGTATCTACATATCTATTTTTCTTTGATAGAATGGGTTATATTGTACCAGCCTATCTTTCATAACACAGTTAACTCTTGTCTTCATTCTTCTGCTCTTTCTCCTTTTATTTAAACATATTGAGAAAGGGAATAAACTGTCTTTTGTTTGTTTATTTTTCTTTTTTAAGCCAAAACAGAAAGAAGTGCTTGGATGAATGATAATCTGTTACTGTCAAAGTATTCTACTCAATTTAAGATTGATGCTAACATTTCTTAGCTTGATTTAATTACTTGTCTGTCATCTGGTAGTTACGGATTCGAGACCTTGAAGGAGCTTTGCAAGTAGAAAAGGCCAGTCAAGCAGAAGCTGTTGCTGATTTGGAAATGATCAAGAATGAATTCAAAGAAGTTGAAAGTGCATATGAGCGAGAAAAGCATAATGCACAAGAGAGCTTTGCAAAACTAAATTTGTAAGTATTCTACTGTAAAATTCTCTAAATTAACATAAAGATTTTATAAAAGCTATGTAAAATATGAATGTATACTATGTATTTTTGATATAGCTCCCATTAATGTCTGTGGTAGATTGGGGTAAGTGACTTCATAAAACATACCTATAGTTTCCTGTATAGGTAAAAATGGAAATGCTTTTTTGGATATTGAAGTATATTATATTCCAAGTAGCCCAAGAAATTGAGTAATATACTAGGAAGTAAATATATTAATGTAGTTTGTATCATATGATTGATGTAATGCAATATCTTTAAGTATTAAGACCAGCTTGGGCAACATAGTGAGACTTTGTCTCTACAAAAAAATAAAAAAATTAGCCAGGTATAGTGGTGTGCATGTGTAGTCCCAGCTACTCGAGAGGCTGAGGTGGGAGGATCACCTGAGCCCAGGAGTTCAAGGCTGAAGTGAGCTATGATCTAAGGCTAAGATCTGGGGCTAAGATTTCTAAGCCACGTAAAATGGTCTATATGAAGATGGATAATATTTGACATTTTCTCAAACTACAGAAATAATAATAATAGCAGTAATACTGCTACTGGTGGCTAACATGCATTTGTGACTCACTACATACATAGCACTGCATCGTTTCATTTGTCTAACACCCTATGAGGAAGGTACTTTTAAAAATCTCTTTTACAGATGTGGAAATTGAGGCTTAGCCAGAGTAAGGACATATAGCTCCTAAGTGGCAGAATTAAAATCTTTCTGACTCCTACTGATTTTAACCTTTTTCAGTTCAAAAGCCTTTCATCTTCAAAATTCTGTGAAATGCTTTAAGAAGTTTATAATGCATTCATATGTTTCCAAAAGTAAGTCAATAGTAGACATTTTAAACCATTTTCCCCCAGAGGGTGAAATTCATACTACTATTTGTTTGTGGCATGATAATACACTGGCATATTAGAATTATATTTTAATCTTAGTTTCTATTTATGGCAAGTAGATAATGGTTTTCCATTTGTAGCCACAATATAAAGATTTCTTTTAAAATGCTTTATTGGCTGGGCACGGTCCCAGCTCTTTGGGAGGCCGACTCTGGTAGATCACTTGAGTTCAGGAGTTCGAAACCAGCTTTGCTAACACAGTGAAACCCCGTCTCTACTAAAAATACAAA
The DNA here is from genome assembly GCF_047675955.1 of Chlorocebus sabaeus. Lineage (NCBI taxonomy): Eukaryota > Metazoa > Chordata > Mammalia > Primates > Cercopithecidae > Chlorocebus > Chlorocebus sabaeus. Next base: position 45,009,520 of record NC_132915.1, read on the forward strand.
AATTAGCCAGGTGTGGTGGTGGGCACCTGTAATCCCAGCTACCTGGGAGGCTGAGGCAGGAGAATCACCTGAACCCGGAAGGCAGAGGTTGGAGTGAGCTGAGATCGCGCCATTGTACTCCAGCCTGGGCAACAGAGGGAGACTGCATCTCAAAAAAACAAGCAAACAAAAAAAGACTTTATTTATTATAGGAAGTGAGTTAATTTAAGTGAAAGTATTACTTAAATAGTGATAATTTTTGTGAGTGTGACAAAAACCATGAAGATTGTACCTGAAAGACTGAAAATATTTAAAACTCTTTTAAAATGTTGGTTTCTTTAATTAATGATACTTATAATATTTTAAACCAATAATTGTTAACTGAATTTCCTTGCTTCCTCTAGTATGACTTAAATGACATTCTGTGAATGTTATTCTAAGGACTTATTTCTCATTTATTTTTTTTGAACTGTTGCTTGAATGTGCACATTTAATATATTTCAATGTATTCAAATTTTATTCAAATATGTATTCAAATATTATTCTGCATATCTATTTGAAAGGCTTTTATGTGGAACATAGTGAAGATTTCTTTACTTTTGCTTTAAGGTAATGATTAGGACCTACAAATAAAACTGTAAGAAGTCAGAATGAGCTCCCAATAATTAAAGCTTTCTAGCAATGAAATAATAGACATCTTTCAGGGAACTAGTGACTCCCTGCCTTGGGAAATTCAAAACGCAGAGTGGATGATTCTCTGTCATGGATGTTGAAGAAGAGAGTCTCATAAAGATTGGACCGGAGGAATTTTAACCTACTTGCTAACAATTAAGCTCTGAGTCTAACCTATATGCTTTCCTAATTGGACCCCACAGCAGTTTTTTTCCTTAAGTTTGTTTTGCTGTTAGTTGTATTTTGGTACTTGAAAATTTTTACTCGTTTAATATTCCAGTAAGCACCAACTGACAATTCTAAACATTGGTTACATATTCCAACTAGGCACTAGCTAATTAACACTCCTAATGCTTTAACATAATGTCCCTTATCACTTCTTCATCTGTATATAACTGTCATAATAATACATGTTAAATATTATAAATAAATAATGACAGGTAATCGTTAAAGCCCAATAATCGTTGAAAATTTCTGTGACTTTCGTTTTCCCATCCTGTCTTCCTTTTCCGTGTATGTGAAATGAAAGCCACTTCCACCCCTTCTGTCTGTGGTATAAGAAGGAATGATATGACTTGAGGGATCTACCTGTACTTCCATTTTCCATTTTCTGCCTGTACTTCTGACTATACTTCAGAATCGTCTTTAAAAAAAGTTTTTAAAATTTCTTAAATATTTTTTTAAAGAAGATTCTGAATTTCTGAAAAAAATTCTGTTGTTTCAAAGTAGTTCTAAGTTTTGGTTAATGTATTCCACATAGAGAATTGATAGATTTTAGGTCTTTAAGGTAAATAATACTTTTAACTTACAACTTTGAGAATGTGGAGTTTTGGAGTAGAATATTGTTTTACCTGTTGTGAACTGATGTAGCAGTTCATCATGCTTGAACCTGCCATTGGTTAAGGTTCTTAAGCTTCTGTTTCTTGCCAGGTAGACCTAGGCAGGATCTCACTAAACGGCAGGAGAAAGAAAGCTGTGTTTATATTGCAGAGTTATAGTTTTGGTCCATAGTTTCATAACAGTAGACATTCCTGCATGAAATTGTTTTAGATGGAATGTATATATTCCATCATTCTGTAATCAAAATTTCTTAGTGTAAAATTTTTTCCATCTAAAACTTACAGTATGAAACTAAAGCTTTTCAATAATCTTTTGTTTTCTTTTTGAACATTTTTTTTCTTTTTAATTATGGGTAAATAATAGTTGTACATGTTTATAGGGTACATGTGACATTTTTATACAAGCATACAATGTGTGATGATCAAATCAGGGTAACTGGGCTATCCATTAACTCAGGCATTTATCATTTATTTATGTTAGGAACATTCCAATTCCACTTTTTTAGTTATTTTGAAATATGTAATAAATTATTGTTAACTATAGTTGCTCTGTTGTGCCACCAAACACTAGATCCTGTTACTTCCATCTAGCTGGATTTTTGTACCCATTAACCATCTGAATTTTCAAATATAGTAAAGTCTTCATTAGCTGTGATAATTGATTGCTGGGCAATAGTAGGGAGAAAGAGATCATAGTAATCCTCAGGTACAGTTGAAACTTAAATTTAATTTGAAACATCATTAGTCAAATATATCATACTAAATGGACTGCATCTAAATTTATTTCTTAGACTCAATATTTAGGAATTTAGTTTCCTAAATATATCACCCAAAAGGATAAACATAATAACAGTATTGTAACTTAGTAGCACTATTTTTGTTTACATTGTATGTAAAACATAGTCCAAAGATGGCTATTTGTTAAAATAGCCTGTTATTGTCAAATTCTTAGCTGAAGTATTTAAAAAAAAAAAAAAGAAATGGAACTCCAGTAGGAAAGAAGGCATCCTAGCTACAGACTTACTTCTCCTCTCTTCCCTTTCTTGCCTAAATCCACCACCTTTTAAGTCCTGGCCCTTTCCCATCAGAAATCAGAGATGAGGCATCTCCTTTACCTGCCCTACTCTTGTCCCACTTACTCCCTCTTGGTTGGGAGTTTAGCAGCGTGGTAGGAGTCAGCTTTTTAGTGTTGTCCACCAGAATGCTCAATAGCAAGGTGTGTTCCCCCATTTCAATGGACACAGTTTGGCCTTTATTTATAAAATAGTGCCCCCCCCCCAGAAAAAAAGCTGTATGTGTATTGCGTGTGTAATGACAGATGCACTTAATTTTATATTTTTTGAGTAATAGTAATTTTTAACTAAAATCTTGATTTTATCAAATTAATACATGTACACAGTCTAATGAATAAAATGGTACTGTTAGGCTCATGAAAAACAACAGTTTCATGCCCCATTGCTCTCCACTATCAGTTTCTACTCCTTTGATGCATCTACTTTCAAGTCTTAGTGCTGTTTCTTCTGAAATTTGATTTCATATTCCTAAATAACAAGCATAGTATGCCATTTTTTCAGTTTCTGCCTTTAGATATCTATTGACTTCTACTTATATATCTCTATTATATGCGTCTCCCACACCACAGACACTTACTCCTTCCCTCTTTCCATCCTTTCCATAGAGTTATATTTTTGGGTTCAGCATACTTTATTTTTTCTACAGTTTAATTTTTGTTAACCCATCTTTTTTTTTTTATAGCACATTTTATTGTGTTCTTTGTTATTTATTGTCTGTTTTATGTAACAAGAAACTTTGTTTTGTTTATTACTGTCTGTCAGTGCCTAGAAAGGTACATAAGAGCTGCTAAATAAAGATTTATGGAATTGGGCTGGTTGTGGTGGCTCATACCTGTAATCCCAGCACTTTGGGAGGCTGTGGTGGGAGGATTGCCTGAGGCCGAGGTGGGGGAGGATTGCTTGTGGTGGCGCATGTTTGTAGTCCCAGCTACTTGGGAGGCTGAGGTATAAGGATTGCTTATGCCAAGGAGTTCGAGGCTGCAGTGAGCTATGATCATGCCACTGTACTTCACCATGGGCGACCAAGTGAGACGCTGTCTAAAAAAACAAAACAGAAATTATTTGCAGAATCAACAGATGAGAATAGTTAATAATTGCCTCATTTTAAACTGTATTAGTTTATGTGATTAACCAATCATTTATTAAATTATTTCTAAACATTAACAGAACCGAAAGTCTCCCGTGTTCCTACACCTCAGAGATGCTATCATTTTAAATATCTTCTAAGAGATGTTCCTCCTGGACTCTTTTGTCTACTTCTTCCAGTCTGGGCAAGTTTTTTTTTTTTTAATTTATTTTTATTTTTTTTTAGACTTTAAGTTCTAGGATACATGTGTGCAACGTGCGGGTTTGTTACATAGGTATACATGTGCCATGTTAGTTTGCTGCATCCATCAAGTCGTTTACATTAGGTCTTTACATTAGGTCTTTCTCGTAATGCTATCCCTCCCCAAACCCCTCACCCCTGGCCAGGCCCCGGTGTTTGATGTTCCCTGCCCCGAGTACATGTGTTCTCATTGTTCAATTCCCACCTATGAGTGAGAACATGTGGTGTTTGGTTTTCTGTGCTTGTGATCGTTTGCTCAGAATGATGGTTTCCAGCTTCATCCATGTCCCTGCAAAGAACGTGAACTCATCCTTTTTTATGGCTGCATAGTATTCCATAGCGTATATGTGCCACATTTTCTTAATCCAGTCTATCATTGATGGACATTTGGGTTGGTTCCAAGTCTTTGCTATTGTGAATAGTGCCGCAATAAACATACGTGTGCATGTGTCTTTATAGCAGCATGATTTATAATCCTTTGGGTATATACCCAGTAATGGGATGGCTGGGTCAAATGGTATTTCTAGTTCTAGATCCTTGATGAATCGCCACACTGTCTTCCACAATGGTTGAACTAGTTTACAGTCCCACCAACAGTGTAAAAGTGTTCCTATTTCTCCACATCCTCTCCAGCACCTGTTGTTTCCTGACTTTTGAATGATCGCCATTCTAACTGGTGTGAGATGGTATCTCATTGTGGTTTTGATTTGCATTTCTCTGATGGCCAGTGATGATGAGCATTTTTTCATGTGTCTGTTCGCTGCATAAATGTCTTCTTTTGAGAAGTGTCTATTCGTATCCTTTACCCACTTTTTGATGGGGTTGTTTGATTTTTTTCTTGTAAATTTGTTTAAGTTCTTTGTAGATTCTGTATATTAGCCCTTTGTCAGATGGATAGATTGTAAAAATTTTCTCCCATTCTGTGGGTTGCCTGTTTGCTCTGATGGTAGTTTCTTTTGCTGTGCAGAAGCTCTTTAGTTTAATTAGATCCCATTTGTCAATTTTGGCTTTTGTTGCCATTGCTTTTTGTGTTTTAGTAATGAAGTCCTTGCCCATGCCTATGTCTTGAATGGGATTGCCTAGGTTTTCTTCTAGGGTTTTTATGGTTTTAGGTCTAACATTTAAGTCTTTAATCCATCTTGAATTAATTTTTGTATAAGATGTAAGGAAGGGATCCAGTTTCAGCTTTCTGCATATGGCTAGCCAGTTTTCCCAGCACCATTTATTAAATAGGGAATCCTTTCCCCATATCTTGTTTTCATCAGGTTTGTCAAGATCAGATAGTTGTAGATGTGTGGTGTTATTTCTGAGATCTCTGTTCTTTTCCATTGGTCTATATCTCTGTTTTGGTACCAGTACCATGCTGTTTTGGTTATTGTAGCCTTGTAGTATAGTTTAAAGTCAGATAGCGTGATGCCTCCAGCTTTGTTCTTTTTGCTAAGGATTGTCTTGGCCATGCAGGTTCTTTTTTGGTTCCATATGAACTTTAAAGTAGTTTTTTCCAATTCTGTGAAGAAGATCATTGGTAGCTTGATGGCAATGGCATTGAATCTGTAAATTAGCTTGGGCAGTATGGCCATTTTCATGATACCGATTATTCCTACCCATGAGCATGGAATATTCTTCTATTTGTTTGTGTCCTCTTTTATTTCCTGAGCAGTGGTTTCTAGTTCTTGAAGAAGTCCTTCACATTCCTTGTAAGTTGGATTCCTAGGTATTTTATTCTCTTTGTAGCAATTGTGAATGGGATTTCACTCATGATTTGGCTCTCTGTCTGTTATTGGTGTATAAGAATGCTTGTGATTTTTGCACATTGAGTTTTGTATCCTGAGACTCTGCTGAAGTTGCTTATCAGCTTAAGGAGATTTTGGGCTGTGACGATGGTGTTTTCTAAATATACAATCATGTCATCTGCAAACAGGGACAATTTGACTTCCTCTTTTCCTAATTGAATACTCTTTATTTTTTTCTCCTGCCTGATTGCCCTGGCTGGAACTTCCAACACTTTGTTGAATAGGAGTGGTGAGAGAGGGCATCCTTGTCTGTGTTGATTTTCAAAGGGAATGCTTCCGGTTTTTGCCCATTCAGTATGATATTGGCTGTGGGTTTGTCATAAATAGCTGTTACTATTTTGAGATATGTTCCATCCTTACCTAGTTCATTGAGAGTTTTTGGCATGAAGGGGTGTTGAATTCTGTCGAAGGCCTTTTCTGCATCTATTGAGATAATCATGTGGTTTTTGTTGTTGGTTCTGTTTATGTGATGGATTACATTTATTAATTTGCGTATTTTGAACCAGCCTTGCGTCCCAGGGATGAAGCCAGCTTGATCTTTGTGGATAAACTTTTTGATGTGCTGCTGGATTTGGTTTGCTAGAATTGTATTGAGGATTTTTGCATCTATGTTCATCAGGGATATTGGTCTAAAATTCTCTCTTTTTGTTCTGTCTCTGCCAGGCTTTGGCATCTGGATGATGCTGGCCTCATAAAATGAGTTAAGGAGGATTCCCTCTTTTTCTATTGATTTGAATAGTTTCAGAAGGAATGGTACCAGCTCCTGTTTGTACTTCTGGTAGAATTTGACTGTGAAACTGTCCAGTCCTGGGCTTTTTTTTTTGGTTCATAGGCTATTAATTGTTGCCTTAATTTCAGAACCTGTTGTTGGTGTATTCAGAGATTCAACTTCTTTCTGGTTTAGTCTTGGGGAGGGTGTATGTGTCCAGGAATTTATCCATTTCTTCTAGATTTTCTAGTTCATTTCCATAGAGGTGTTTATAGTATTCTCTGATGGTAGTTTGTATTTCTGTGGGATTGGTGGTGATATCCCCTTTATCATTTTTTATTGCATCTATTTGATTCTTCTCTCTTTTCTTCTTTATTAGTATTGCTAGCAGTCTATCTATTTTGTTGACCTTTTCAAAAAACCAGCTCCTGGTTTCATTGATTTTTTTTTGAAGGGTTTTTTTTGTGTCTCTATCTCCTTCTGTTCTGCTCTAATCTTAGCTGTTTCTTGCCTTCTGCTGGCTTTTGAATTTGATTGCTCTTACTTCTCTAATTCTTTTAATTGTGATGTTAGGGTGTCGATTTTAGATGTTTCCTGCTTTCTCTTGTGGGTATTTAGTGTTATAAATTTCCCTCTGCACACTTCCTTAAATGTGTCCCAGAGATTGTGGTACATTGTGTCTTTGTTCTCATTGCTTTCAAATAATATTTATTTCTGACTTCATTTTGTTATTTACTGAGAAGTCATTCAGGAGCAGGTTGTTCACTTTCCATGTAGTTGTGCAGTTTTGAGTGAGTTTCTTAATCCTGAGTTTTAATTTGATTGCACTGTGGTCTGAGACAGTTTGTTGTGATTTCTGTTCTTTTACATTTGCTGAGGAATGTTTTATTTCCAATTATGTGGTCAGTTTTAGAATAAGTGCGATGCAGTGTTGAGAAGAATGTGTATTCTTTTGATTTGGGGTAGAGAATTCTGTAGATGTCTATTAGGTCCAGTTGGTCCAGAACTGAGCTTAAGTCCTGGATATCCTTGTTAACCTTCTGTCTCGTTGATCTGTCTAATGTTGACAGAGGGGTTTTAAAGTATCCCATTATTATTGTGTGGGAGTCTAAGTCTCTTTGTAAGTCTCTGAGAACTTGATTTATGAATCTGGGTGCTCCTGTATTGGTTGCATATGTATCTAGGACAGTTAGTTCTTCTTGTTGAATTGATCCCTTTACCGTTATGTAATGCCCTTCTTTTTCTCTTCTGATCTTTGTTGATTTAACGTCTGTTTTATCAGAGACTAGGACTGCAACTCCTGCTTTTTTTTTTTTTTTTTTTTGCATTTGCTTGGTAGATCTTCCTCCATCCCTTTATTTTGAGCCTGCGTGTGTCTCTGCATGTGAGATGGGTCTCCTGGGTACAGCACACCAATGGATCTTGACTCTTTATGCATTTGCCAGTCTGTGTCTTTTACTTGGGGCATTTAGCCCATTTACATTTAAGGTTAATATTATTATGTGTGAATTTGATCCTGTCATTATGATGTTAGCTGGTTATTTTGCCCGTTAATTGATGCAGGCTTGTCATAGCATTGATGGTCTTTACAATTTGGCGGGTTTTTTTCGGTGGCTGGTACCAGTTGTTCTTTTCCATGTTTACTGTTTCCTTCAGGAGCTCTTGTAAGGCAGGCCTGGTGGTGACAAAATCTCTTATTTGCTTGTCTGTAAAATATTTTATTTCTCCTTCACTTATGAAGTTTAGTTTGGTTGAATATGAAATTCTGGGTTGAAAATTCTTTTCTTTAAGAATGTTGAATATTGGTCCCCCACTATCTTCTGGCTTGTAGGGTTTCTGCCAAGAGATGTGCTGTTAGTCTGATGGGCTTCCCTTTGTGGGTAACCTGATCTTTCTCTCTGGCTGCCCTTAACATTTTTTCCTTCATTTCAACCTTGGTGAATCTGAGAATTATTGTCTTGGGGTTGCTCTTCTTGAGAAGTATCTTTGTCGTGTTCTCTGTATTTCCTGAATTTGAATGTTGGCCTGCCTTTCTAGGTTGGGGAAGTTCTCCTGGATAATATCCTGAGGAGTGTTTTCCAACTTGGTTCCATTCTCCCCGTCACTTTCAGGTGAACCAATCAAATGCACGTTTGGTCTTTTCACATAGGCCCGTATTTCTTGGAGGCCTTGTTCATTTCTCTCTCTCTTTATCTCTCTCTCTCTCTATATATATATGCACACACACAGAGCCATGTATGTGTATATATTATGTGTGTGTGAGTCTTATATATATATAAGAGATGGGATCTCAATCTGTTACCTAGACTGAGTGCAGTGGCACAATCATAGCTCACTGCAACCTTGAACTCCTGGGCTCAGGCAGTCCTCCTGCCTCAGCCTCCTGAGAGTCTGGAACTACAGACACACACCACTGTGCCTGGCTGATATTTAAATTATTTTGTAGAAATGGAGTCTTCTTTTGTTGCCCAGGCTGATCTTAAACTCCTGGCTTCAGATGATCCTCCTGCCATGGACTGCCAAAGTACTGGGATTACAGTTGTGAGCAGCTGCACCTGGCCTTTCTGAGCAAAACTTAAATAGGAAGGTGAATCCTTTGAAAAGAAATTCATATGTCTTCAAAGTGAATGTGAATTTTTTTTGATTATTCTTCCTTTTGGATTTTCCAAGCCACCACACTGGTTCTACTTGCATGGACATTCAGATGTGAGACATTTGTTCCATTTTTAATGTTGTATTTTAATTTTAAAATTGTTTGGTAGTACTGTTTTCTCATTCTTGAGAATTGAACTATGGTAGGTGGGTTTTGCTCATCAAAAATGACGGTACAGGCCGGGCGCGGTGGCTCAAGCCTGTAATCCCAGCACTTTGGGAGGCCGAGACGGGCGGATCACGAGGTCAGGAGTTCGAGACCATCCTGGCTAACACGGTGAAACCCCGTCTCTACTAAAAAATACAAAAAACTAGCCGGGCGAGGTGGCGGGCGCCTGTAGTCCCAGCTACTCGGGAGGCTGAGGCAGGAGAATGGCGTAAAAACCCAGGAGGCGGAGCTTGCAGTGAGCTGAGATCCGGCCACTGCACTCCAGCCTGGGCGATACAGCGAGACTCCGTCTCAAAAAAAAAAAAAAAAAAAAAAAAAAAAAATGACGGTACAACGAAATCAACACTAACCAAATCTATTTTGCTTATAGCCTTGGGCATACTACAAATACCTACTATCAAAGGGGAAGTAATATTGCTTTGAAGTTTTTCATTTAAGAATATGCAGTACATTTTGTTTGAAAAAGGAAAGGCAGCCTTAAAAAGTCTTTTAGCATGAACACATGATATGTAGTACATCTGCCATATGTCTTAAAGGTGTATAATATCAGTTGATATAAGCATGTTTGAAAAACCTGCTCTGACACTTTAACTTTTCAGATTAGAAAGAGAGTATTTCTCCAAAAACAAGAAACTAAATGAAGAGATCGAGGAACAGAAGAAAGTAATTATAGACCTCTCAAAGAGACTCCAGTATAATGAAAAAAGTTGCAGTGAGTTACAGGAAGAAGTAGTAATGGTAAGAATAAAAAAGAAAACCCTATGGCAATCACTTTACTGGGTCATAGTTGATGTATAGCAGGGTTGTTTTTCCTCACTACATTCCATGAGATAATAGTATGAAAGTTATTTTAGTGACAAACAAAATTTCCAAAACGAAATGCTGATTACATCAAAGATATACATAATGAAATCTCTCTGATTTGGAATAATTGGGGGAAACTAACTGAACTAGTAAAAACTCTGAATTACAGAATTTTCAAAAATGTATTCAAATGTTTTCATTTTTTTATCGTACATAAAACAGTGTTACTTAGATTAAGGGTGATTGGGGTTTGTAATGAACACATCTGATGATTTCAAAGACTTCCTTTTGTAATTGTTTTGTACCTGATCACTCTCTCTCCATTCTCCAGTAATCTAGCTTTTACACTATAACCAAATTTATCTTTGTAAAATATTGATCTGTTTTTGTCAACCTCTCTTTATTCAAAACGCATCAGCATGTCAGTGTCTCCCTGTTGTTTTTGAAATAACGGCCAGTTTCTTGTTGTGTAATCTCAGGACCTTTTCCTTTTGTCTTCATGTTAACTTTTCTACCCTCTTTTGCCTTTGTCCTCTATCTGTCTTGCTTTAGCTTCATTATAGTGTTCCTTGTTTTGTAAACACATTTTTTTCTTTTCTTTTTTTTTTTTTAAAGATGGGATTTCATTCACTCTGTTGCCCAGGCTAGAGTGCAGTGGTGCAACCCTAGCTTACTGTAATCTCCAACTCCTGGGCTCAAGCGCTCCTCTTGCCTCAGCCCCCTGAGTAGCTGAGACTGCAGATGTGTGCCTCTGTGCCTGGCTGGTCTAAAAATTTTTTTACAGAGATGAGATCTCGCTGTGTTGGCCAAGCTGGCACCAAACAAGTGGCCTCAAGTGGTTCTCCTGTCTTGGCCTCCCAAAATGCTGGGATTAAGGTATGAACCACTGCACTTGATCTAAACACATCTTTTCATATATTCTTATTTTTATTCAGGTTTTTCATTTCTTTGACCTGCAGTGACTAAAATGCTCCTTTTTGTTTCCATTGACAGATTTCTATACATCCTGTGATGCCCAGGTCTGATATCTTGCAATCTGTGAAGCTTTCTGTGTTTCTGTCTTCCCCACTGTCATCCCCCTTAAGTTAAAATTCTATGCCTCCTCAACAGTATTTCTTTAGTACTTAGTTCAGCATCTTTATCATAATACTCACTGAAATTTGATGTGTATTATGTCTCCCAAGAGGATATGAAGGCATTCAGGTTAGCTTACTTCATTTTACATACCTAGATTCCACTATAGTACTTGACTCAATAAACATTTGTTCGATGGATTTATTTGGTTGATGCAGAATCCTCTTCTCTGCAGTTTGCTGGGGACCCCACCAGGGAGAGTGTAAAGTTTTTGGTAATACCGTATTACTTCTTTGTTTTGTTCTACACGTATATACTTTCCTCAGAGGCTTGACTACTTCACTTTCAGTTATATTCCAAAAGTTTTAGTGATTTAGTTATTGAGGACAATGGCTATTACTCTCCTCAAAAAAGGTGGACCCTGGGTTATACTAGGATTTGGTCACCAAATCAGTGCTGCCCAGATCAAAAGCTAATATGGGATATAGTTAAAACTCTTCATTGTTTTGTCAGATGATCCAATATTATATACATTTTCCATTTATCTCAAGATATTTGCTGTGTTGTTATTCAGGGAATTGATATCATTGCTTGTTCTAGAAATCAGTTTGCAGTTTGGTATTTTGAATGTGATGTTTTAGAAAGTTAAAAGCCCTCTGTGTAGTCTACTTTAGCATCTGTTCACTGTAATGTGTTATCTTAAATTTCATTGGCTGTTTTAACTCTTACCTCCTAGTTCAGGAGGTTGACTCAGTAGTGGAGAAAAATATGTCAGGGTCGTTGAGCTGAGTACTGCATTTGGTCTGCTTGCTTATTAGATATTGTACTGAATAGTTTGGAAAATAAGCCAGGGTTATAACTAAGAATGCAAGAGTTAAGACATATTCACCAATATAGGTTGCATGAATTTTCCTAATTCTAGTTTTCTAGCACTTTAGTGAGTAGATACAAAAGTAAAATGAGACTGGTTTAACTCACCACAGAGCATATGCATATTTAGTGATAAAGAAAATTTACTTGGTACCAACAGATTTTTTTTTCTAAAACTTTTACAGAGTGATATATGGTCTCAAATAATGCAAGTGACAGCTCACCAGCAACCTATGTTTGCCTGTTGGGACCCTCTACACTCATTGTATTCATTGTATTAACCCATTAAACACTACTGTTTTGATAATGATGCTGAAAATTGTAGGCTGTTTCTTCAAAGCTTGATGGATTGCTAAAAGCAGTTGCAGATCTGTGAATAATGTAATAGTTCCTTGCCGAATGGGTTGTTTGAAAAACTTCCTCAGGTTGCCAGACTAAGTGATGTACAATTTATGTGGCTCAGACCGTTAATATGTTCCTCTTAATTTTTTCATCTCTCTTAAACTCATAGCTTTGTGTCTTATTTTCTTCCATCTTTCTCTTCTTTCTTCTTCCCTGTTAACTTTCTTTTAACTTTTCTGTTTTATGCTTATTAGAGCTGTTGTTCTCTATTTCTTTACCTGTCCATAATATGAAATTTAAGACCTGTTTAATGAAAATGTCTTTAAATAGTAAGTACAATGTTTTTCTTTTTATAAATTACTATTCTATCACTTTTCCTAAATATATTTTTTCTTGTACATATTCCTTTATTGACTTTTCTCAGTAGATTAGTGGCCTTTGGGGGAAAGAAGGCTTGAAAAATTTCTCTTGAAAGGTGTTTCTGCCAAATTAAAATTTTAAGCCCTAAGAAATGAAGTTTTTCTAGTTCTGCATTCACAGTCTTGCTGTTATTTGTGCTTTGAATTCATAATTGTTGTTGACTGAAGAGAGAATGACTTATGAGGAAGATTTTTTCTTTTGCTTTTAGAAATGAAATTGTTTTAATGACATGCCATGATTTTACATACCCTAGTGTGTCTTTTCCACCGTTATATTTCTTTTGAGCATAATAGTTTTAGTATTTTACAGACTATAGATGGGAAGCATAAATTACCGACAGGTAAGTTTTCTTCCCCTTTGAGGTACCAGCTTGTTTTCTAGTTTAGGTCAGATTCATGGTCATTATTTAAGTCTTGGTCTTTATTTTCTCTGTTACATTGCAAAAGAAAGTTAAAGTCACTATCCTCTGTAGGTTTACTCGTGAGATCAAGGTGTTATTAATAAGATACAAAGACTTGAGGAATTTTGAGACTTACAAATAACTTTGTATGTGTTAGTACAGCATAGCCTTATAGCTGTATCCTGGGCTAGATACAGCAGCAGAGCTGTTAGAGGCTTTAGAGATCATCTAGCCCAGGATACAGAAAGTCTTAATAAACTACTTGGACAGTGATAGCTCCCCTGTTGAGAGAGAGATATTATATAAATATAAAACATAATTTTGGAAAACTCTAAACTGAGTATGTTGTCTTTTGTGGGTTTTTAATAAATATAAACCTGCCAACTTTAATTGTACTTTATTTATTTTTAAATGACACAAAATAATTGTATTAATACGTATTTGTAGGGTACACTGTGATGTTTTGATATATATAACATAAAGTGATCAGATCTGGGTAATTACTGTATTATCTCAAACATTTATCATTTCTTTGTATTCTAATTATACTTTTATATTAACAAAATTACTTTTATTCAATGTATAGATTTAAAAGATACAACTAATAAATTAATGGTATATAATTATTATTTTGAATGTCATAGAATTAGTAGGATTTCAACATAGGACATCCAAGGACTTAACAAATTTATTTTCATGTTTACGTGAAGATGTGAACACAGAATATGAAACTTGACAGAATTTGACTATAAAAAATTTTGATTGGAAATTGAGCTTTTAGTTTCAAAATCTATGAATTTAATAATGATTTAATCAACTACTAAATAAAACTGAATTTCTAGTTTAAGGCACTTAGTGATCATGCTTATTAAAGTCCATCTGAGGCTCAACAGATCCAGCTGGGTCTTTTAGACATTACTGTGAGTTTTTATATCTGCTTCTCTTGAAGCAGGGGAGCTTTCATTTTCAAATTGGTATTATTAGAACTTGCTCTGTGCTTTCTTCAATGAAATTTTCTTGAGTCCGTCATTTCTTGAGATTTGTTTTTCTGCCACTCAGTAATATTTAGTTACAGCTCTAGGAGAGACTTTATATTGAAAAGGGAATTCTAGTTCTCATGAGGTTTTGCTCAAAGAATGTTGTATTCTCTAAAGAACTTGTGATTGAAAATGGTCAAGTGTATATTTTTTCCCAATACTTTTGGGGGCTTAACTGATTATATAATAATAATGATTGCCAGCATTAAATATGATTTTGGAAAGTGTTTTGATGGTTATGCTTTGTGGTGAAGGTAATATTTCTTGATAATATTTTTACTTCCAATGAACTATTAGGTTTGCTTTAGAAGAACATGTTTCTGATTTTGTAGGAGGTTTTCAAAACTAATGGGCTAATAAATATGCTATTCCAAATTTTTAATAAAAAATGATTGATTCTTGTTTTGCACCAAGAATAGGAGTAGTATTTATACATGGGCATTGTTTTTGCTAATATAAATATCACTTTCCGTTTCTTTTAGTGGCCCTTAAGTTTTAATTCTAATAAATAATATTCATCGCGTATGTGTCTTCGTGTATTTAAATATTCCTTTTAGGAGGCTGACTTCCTAAATTTATGGTGTAGGCATAAAACTTTTGCATTAAGCCTTTTGAAATTTATTTCTATGCAAATTAGTAAATTTTGAAAATCCAAATCTCATTTTTCACCTGGGAAAAAATAAAATGGTATCGTGTACGTATGTGTGTGAGAGAGAGAGAGCGTGCAAGAGATCGCGAGAAAGATGTTTGTATGTTAAGGCCCCTATTCAGATTGAAAGGTAGCACCTGCTGAAAAATAAACTGATTGTTAAAGCTAAGTAAAGATGGGTAACATTTCATTATGTGAGATAAGCAAGTGGGATCATGGAATACTGACATCCTTGGAAGCGGCATAGGTAAACAAGGTGATAGGGAACCAAGAGACTAGCTATCATTAATATGATCAGGGAAAAGCTGCTGATGGTGATGATAACAAAAGCTATCCAGACCTCCTTAAGCCCATACAAATGCATTATGCATATAATGGTAACTAGGAACAAGATATGATGAAAAGGTGAGCTGTAAGGGTAAAAGTATGTAATGAAGATTATAGGCTCTGATGCTTCCTTGTTTTCACTTAGAATTTCTTCATAATTGCTTAGCATATATTTAAATAAAAAATGTAAAAGTTTTACTTGAGTTCAAAAATGTTCAGAAATTATAAGCACTATATATTAGTTGCAAAAGTTCAACCTATATCTAAAATGCTTATTTCATTAAAAAAAAATACCCATTGACTAAAGCCTTTTTTTAACCTATTTGTTTTTTCTATTATTTTTAACCTTATTAAAATTGCCCTTCATTGTTTTTATTGTTATTTATGACTTGAGTCAACTTTTTCCATAGCAGATCAGTAAGACCCATTTACCAATTTTTAAATATAAATATTTATATATAGTTTTTATATGTTTCTTCAAAGGCTCACAATAGAAATTTTTATTTACATGCCTTTCTATTTGTGATACTCATGTTGAGTGAACAAAAAAGTGAGGGATGAGGTTTTGAAGGATCATAAAAAGAGAGGATGTTTATGAAACAAATAAAAAAGAATGACATGTTAGATTAAGCCAGAAATGCATTCAATTCAGCAATGTGAGAGGTATAGTATCCCAAGGTGCAAATAAAGGTCATTTGTTATTTCATTTTTCTTTCTGATTAAAGATACTTTTTAACCAACATTGACTCCTCTTTCATAATACATTAATATTTGTCAATCACAACATTTTCTGAACTTTCTTTGAATAATTTGGTATTTTTAGTCCTCTGTTTACACTGGTTGTAGATTCATCACGGCATCTAAAGTAGTCCTTGGGTCATGTTGGGTGGTGAGTAAATGCTCATCTAAATGTTATCTGGTTAGCCAGCATAGCATTATGGGACCTGTAATCCTAGGGCAGTGCATTCCATATGTGAGTTTTGTCTGAGGCAAAGAAGTGAGTCCCTTTATCCTACAGTTCTTTTAAATTTCTGAGTATCTTTAGAATTATAGCGTTTGTTGAGTCAACAATTTATCATTAACCTAAACTTATTCTTTATGTCACATGACAAAATATATTAATAAAAAAGTAGAAACTATATTTTATCTTCAATTAGTACTTTGTTTTCAGCTTAATAGTTTTGTTTATTTAGCTAATGGATTCTGTTTTCATTCTCAAATTCCTTGTATATTAAAAGGTTGTTAAGAGAACCAGCAGCTTTGGGAACAAAATGTGAATATAAGCGTAGACCAGATGTGGTGGCTGACACCTATAATCCCAGCACTTTGAGAGTCTGAAATGGGAGGAAGATTGAGCCCAGGAGTTTGAGACCAGCCTGAGCAACAAACGTAGTGAGACTCCCATATCTACAAAAAAATTAAAAAATTACCTGGCATAGTGGCATGTGCCTGTAGTTCTCAGCTACTTGGGAGGCTGAGATGGGAGGATCACTTGAACCTGGGAGGTTGAGACTGCAGTGAGCCATGATTACGCCAGTGCACGCTAGCCTGGGGCACAAAGTGAGACCCTGTCTCAAAAAAAAAAAAAAAAAAAAAAAAATATAACCACAATCCAGCACTTAAAAAACAAAACAAAATCCTGACACTTTTACTGTATGTGTGAAGAGTGGAAGCTTCATTAATAAAACTGAAACAATTTGTTAGGAAAAAAAACTTATCAACTGTAAAACAAGTTAATAATGTAATTATTAAATTAAGCTAACTGCCTACTGGCTATATTATTTGTAAGACTATTAGCCAGACATCTCTGTAGAATGATGTGAAAATTATAATATTAATAATTGTAAATGTAATAGTAATTTTCAGGTAGATGAACATTAGCTTCTTTTTAAGCCTGATGAGTAGGTAAATCTCTGTTTTGCTCTTTGAAAAATTTTACACTATTCAATATTTTCTGCCTACTTTGACCCTAATTTTGGTCTTAAATTGTAATAAATTTAATATTTAAAGTGTGGAAATATTAGCTCATATTTTGGTTGAGATTGAGCCCTATACTTGAAAGAGAATTATTTTTGAACTAGGAATTTAACTGAACCTTGATATTAAGCTCACTCCAAGTATGCAGTTTATTTGGCTTTCTATACATATATTCCTGTGAATTTTTATACCTTGGTATTAATGGGGACTTCAGTCAGCTGGCATAATAGAAAGAACATAAATTTTGGAGGCATATTGATCTGGGTTTTAATCCCAGGCCTATCTCATTTTAGTTATGTGACTTTAGTGATATTCTTCCTCTGGATCCATTTGCTCATTTGTAAAATGGTGCTAACAATCTCAGTCATGCAGGGTTTTCGATGAGCATTAAAGATAATATATGTATCAGGAGAATGGCGTGAACCCGGGAGGAAGAGCTTGCAGTGAGCCGAGATCACGCCACTGCACTCTAGCCTGGGCGACAGAGCAAGACTCTGTCTCAAAAAAAAAAAAAGATAATATATGTATCAAAATAGCAGAGGACGGAAAAAATATAACATGCACCCAATTAAAAAAAAAAAGAACTGGAGTGGATGTACTGACGGCAGACAAAATAGACTTTAGAATAAAAATGTTACTAGAGATAAAGAGGGACACCTCATGTTGTTAAAAGGGTCAATCCACCAGAACGATCTAACAATTATAAACATGTATATACCCAACAACAGAGCTCCAAACTATTTGAAGAAAAACCTGACATAATTGAAGGGAGAAATAGACAACAATAATATTTCGGGGCTTCAGTACCCCACTTTCAGTAATGGGTAGAACAACAAGGAAGAATATCAACAAATAAATAGAAGACTCAACAGTACTGTAAACAAATTAGACCTTACAGATATCTATAGAACACCACACCCATTAGCAAAAGAACACACATTCTTCTCAAGTGTACATGAAATATTCTTGTGGAAAGATCATATGCTATGCCATGAAACAAGCCTCAATAAATTTAAAAGGATTGAAATCATACAAAGTGTCTTCTCTGACCATAATGAAATCAAATTAGAAATCAATAACAGAAGGCAACAGAGGAAAAATTCACAAATATGTGAAAATTAGATAACGCACTCCTAAATAACCAACAAGTCTAAAAGAAATCACAAAGGAATTAGAAAACACTTTGAGATCAGTGAAATAAAAAGACAACATACCAAACTTTGTGGGATGCAGCTAACACTATGCTTAAGATGGAAACTTATAGCCATAGTCATCTATATTAAAAAAAAAATAGTGGGGCATGGTGGTCCCTGCCTGCAGTTCCTAGCTACGAGGAAGGCTGAGGTGGGTTTCTTGAGTCCAAGAGTTTGAGGTCAGCCTGGGCAACATAGCGAGACCCCCGTCTCTTAAAAAAAAAAATTCTCAAATCAGTAATCTAACATTTCATGGTAAGAAAAGAGAAAAAGAATAGCAAACTAAACCCAAAACAAGTGGAAGAAAAGAAACAGTAAAGACTAACAAGGAAATAAAATAGAGAATTTTTAAAAAATAGAGGAAATCAGTGAAACGAAAAGTTGATTATTTGAAAAGATAACTAAATTGATAACGCTTAGTTACACTCATAAAAATAAAGAGAAGAGATTCAAATTATTGAAATCATGAATGAAAGGGGGATATAACTACTGACCACACAGAAGTAGAAATAATTGTAAGAGAATACTCTGAAAAACTGTATGCCAACAAATTAGATATTTTAGAATGGACAAATATCTAGAAAGACACAAATTACCAAAACTGGTTAAGAAGAAATATAAAATTGGCTGGGCACAGTGGCTTACCCCTGTAATCCTAACACTTAGGAGGCCGAGGCAGGCAGATCATGAGGTCAGGAGTTCACGACCAGTCTTGTCAACGTAGTGAAACCCCGTCTCTACTGACAATACAAAAATTAGCAGGGCATGGTGGCGCATGCCTCTAGTCCCAACTACTTGGGAGTCTGAGGCAGGAGAATCGCTTGAACCCGGGAGGCGGAGGTTGTGGTGATCTGAGGTGGTGCCATTGCACTCCAGCCTGGGCAACAGAGCGAGACTCCATCTCAAAAAAAAAAAAAAAAAAAAAAGAAAGAAAGAAATAGAAAATCAATGCTATAGCAAGATGTCTTAGAATATCAAAATGCAAAGTAAAAAAAATCAAAAGAGATTGGATTAGTAATGAAAATAACTACCACAAAGAAAAGCCCAGGCCTAGATAGCTTCACTGGTAAATTTATTTAAATGTTTAAGAAAATTACCACCAAATCTTCATAATTTTTTTCAAAAATAGAAGCAGAGATAACACTTCCCATATCATTCTGTGAAGTCAGTATTATTACCTTGATACAAAAGCCATATATACCAAAAGAAAACTGCAGACTAGTATCCCTTTTGAATGTAGATGCTAAAATTCTCAAAACTATACTAGCAAGCTGAATCCAGCAAGATATAAAAAAGATATTACACCATGATCAAGTGGGATTTATCTCAGGAATGTAATACTAGTTTAACACCTGAAAATCAACTAATGTAATAAATGATGGGTGTCAATTTTAGATCTTTCCTGCTTTCTCTTGTGGGCATTTAGTGCTATAAATTTCCCTCTACACACTACTTTAAATGTGTCCCAGAGATTCTGGTACGTTGTGTCTTTGTTCTCACTGGTTTCAAAGAACCAATTTCTTATTTCTGCCTTCATTTCATTATCTACCCAGTAGTCATTCAGAAGCAGGTTGTTTAGTTTCCATGTAGTTGAGCAGTTTTGAGTGAGTTTCTTAATCCTGAGTTCTAGTTTGATCGCACTGTGGTCTGAGAGACAGTTGGTTAAAATTTCTGTTCTTTTACATTTGCTGAGAAGTGCTTTACTTCCAACTGTGTGGTCAGTTTTGGAATAAGTGCGATGTGGTGCTGAGAAGAATGTATATTCTGTTGATTTGGGGTAGAGAGTTCTGTAGATGTCTATTAGCTCCGCTTGGTGCAGAGCTGAGTTCAATTCCTGGATATCTGTGTTAACTTTCTGTCTCGTTGATCTGTCTAATGTTGACAGTGGGGTGTTAAAGTCTCCCATTATTATTGTATGGGAGTCTAAGTCTCTTTGTAAGTCTCTAAGAACTTGCTTTATGAATCTGGGTGCTCCTGTATTTGGGTGCATATATATTTAGGATAGTTAGCTCTTCCTGGTGAATTGATCCCTTTACCATTATGTAATGGCCTTCTTTGTCTCTTTTGATCTTTGTTGGTTTAAAGTCTGTTTTATCAGAGACTAGGATAGCAACCCCTGCCTTTTTTTGTTTTCCATTTGCTTGGTAGATCTTCCTCCATCCCTTTATTTTGAGCTTATGTGTGTCTCTGCACGTGAGATGAGTTTCCTGAATACAGCACACTGATGTGTCTTGACTCTTTATCCAATTTGCCAGTCTAAAAATCAGTGAATCCAGGAGCTGTTTTTTCAAAAAGATCAACAAAATTGGTAGACTGCTAGCAAGACTAATAGAAAAGAGAGAAGAATCAAATAGACGCAATAAAAAATGATAAAGGGGATATCACCACTGATCCCACAGAAATACAAACTACCATCAGAGAATACCATAAACACCTCTACGCAAATAAACTAGAAAATCTAGAAGAAATGGATAAATTCCTTGACACATACACCTTCCCAAGACTAATCCAGGAAGAAGTTGAATATCTGAATAGACCAATAACAGGCTCTGAAATTGAGGCAATAATTAATAGCCTACCAACCAAAAAAAGTCCAGGACCAGACAGATTCACAGCCGAGTTCTACCAGAGGTACAAGAAGGAACTGGTACCATTCCTTCTGAAACTATTCCGATCAATAGAAAAAGAGGGAATCCTCCCTAACTCATTTTATGAGGCCAGCATCATCCTGATACCAAAGCCTAGCAGAGACACAACAAAAAAAAAGAATTTTAGGCCAATATACCTGATGAACATCGATGCAAAAATCCTCAATAAAATACTGGCAAACCGAATCCAGCAACACATCAAAAGCTTATCCACCATGATCAAGTGGGCTTCATCCCTGGGATGCCAGGCTGGTTCAACATATGCAAATCAATAAACATAATCCAGCATGTAAACAGAACCAACAACAAAAACCACATGATTATCTCAATAGATGCAGAAAAGGCCTTTGACAAAATTCAACAGCTCTTCATGCTAAAATCTCTCAATAAATTAGGACTTGATGGGATGTATCTCAAAATAATAAGAGCTATTTATGACAAACCCACAGCCAATATCATACTGAATGGGCAAAAACTAGAAGCATTCCCTTTGAAAACTGGCACAAGACAGGGATGCCCTCTGTCACACTCCTATTCAACATAGTATTGGAAGTTCAGGCCAGGACAATCAGGTAGGAGAAAGAAGTAAAGGGTATTCCATTAGGAAAAGAGGAAGTCAAATTGTCCCTGTTTGCAGATGATATGATTGTATATCTAGAAAACCCCATCGTCTCAGCCCAAAATCTCCTTAAGCTGATAAGCAACTTCAGGATACAAAATCAGGATACAAAATCAATGTGCAAAAATCACAAGCATTCTTATACACCAGTAACAGACAAACAGCCAAATCATGAGTGAACTCCCATTCGCAATTACTTCAAAGAGAATAAAATACTTAGGAATCCAACTTACAAGAGATGTGAAGGGCATCTTCAGGGAGAACTACAAATCACTGTTCAACGAAATAAAAGAGGACACAAACAAATGGAAGAACATACCATGCTCATGGATACGAAGAATCAATATCATGAAAATGGCCATACTGCCCAAGGTAATTTATAGATTCAGTGCCATCCCCATTAAGCTACCAATGACTTTCTTCACAGAGTTGGAAAAAACTACTTTAAATTTCATATGGAACCAAAAAAGAGTCCGCATTGCCAAGTCAATCCTAAGCCAAAAGAACAAAGCTGGAGGCATCACGCTACCTGACTTCAAACTATACTACAAGGCTACATTAACCAAAACAGTATGGTACTGGTACCAAAACAGAGATACAGACTAATGGAACAGAACAGAGCCATCAGAAATAATACCATACATCTACAGCTATCTGATCTTTGACAAACCTGACAAAAACAACATTTGGGGAAAGGATTCCCTATTTAACAAATCATGCTGGGAAAACTGGGTAGCCATATGTAGAAAGCTGAAACTGGATCCCTTCCTTACACCTTATACAAAAATTAATTCAGGATGTATTAAAGACTTAAATGTTAGACCTAAAACCATAAAAGTCCTAGAAGAAAACCTAGGCAATACCATTCAGGACGTACTCATGGGTGAGGGCTTCATGACTAAAACACCAAAAACAATGGCAACAAAAGCCAAAATTGACAAATGGGATCTAATTAAACTAAAGAGCTTCTGCACAGCAAAAGAGACTACCATCAGAATGAACAGGCAACCTACAGAATGGGAGAAAATGTTTGCAATCTACTCATCTGACAAAGGGCTAATATACAGAATCTACAAAGAACTCAAATTTACAGGGGAAAAAAACCCCATCAACAAGTGGGCGAGGATATGAAAAGACACTTCTCAAAATAAGATAGTTATACAGCCAACGGACACATGAAAAAATGCTCATCATCACTGGCCATCAGAAAAATGCAAATCAAAACCACAACGAGATGCCATCTCACACCAGTTAGAATGGTGATCATTAAAAAGTCAGGAAACAACAGGTGCTGGAAAGGATGTGGAGAAATAGGAACACTTTTACACTGTTGGTGGGACTGTAAACTAGTTCAACCATTGTGGAAGACAGTGTGGCAATTCCTCAGGGATCTAGAACTAGAAATACCATTTGATCCAGCCATCCCATTACTGGGTATATACCCAAAGGATTATAAATCATGCTGCTATAAAGACACATGCACATGTATGTTTATGGCGGCACTATTCACAATAGCAAAGATTTGGAACCAATCCAAATGTCCATCAATGATAGACTGGATTAAGAAAATGTGGCATATATACACCATGGAATACTATGCAGCCATAAAAAAGGATGAGTTCATGTCCTTTGCAGGGACACGGATGAAGTTGGGAACCATCGTTCTCAGCCAACTATCTCAGGGACAGAAAACCAAACACTGCATGTTCTCACTTATAGGTGGGAATTGAACAATGAGAACACTTGGACGCAGGAAGGGGAACATCACATACTGGGGCCTGTTGTGGGGCAGAGGGAGAGGGATAGCATTAGGAGATATACCTAATGTAAATGACGAGTTAATTGGTGCAGCTCACCAACATGGCACATGTGTACATATGTAACAAACCTGCACGTTGTGCACACGTACCCTAGAACTTAAAATATAATAAAAAAAAAATGATGGAAGCCAAATGATCTCAATAGACACAGAAAAACATTTGATAAAATGCAGCATCCTTTTATGATAAAAATGCTCAACAAACTAAGAATAGAAGGAAACTTCCTCCTCATCCTCATGAAGAGCATCTATGGAAAACCTACATCTGACATCACAGTTAATGGTGAAAGACTGAATACTTTCACCATAAGATTAGGAATAAGACAAGGATGCACACTATCACCATCTCTCTTCAACATTTTACTGGAGGTTCTAGCTAATGGTGTTAGGCAAGAAAAAGAAATGAAAGGCATCGGTTTTGGAAAGGAAGAAGTAAATTGTCTATTTGCAGATGATGTAATCCTGGATATATTAGAAAATCCTAAGGAATCCACATACACACAGAAAATTATTAGAACTAATAAATTAGTTTAGCAAAGTTGTAGGATACAATACAAGATCCATTTAGGAAAGCAGTTGTATTTCTGTAACTAGCAATGAGCAATCCAAAAATAAAATTAAGGAAACAATTCTATTGACAATAAAATAATAAAGAATGTAATACTTAGGAATAATTTGACAAAAGATGCATAAAAGTCTGCTGAAAAACTGCAATTTATCACGGAAAGAAATTAAACACGGTTGAAATGAAAAATTTCTCACGTTCATGTAATACTTAATACTGGTAAGATGTTAGTACTCCCCAAATTGATGGTTTAATGCAATCTCCATCAAAATCTCAGTTGACTTTTTGGAAGAGAGCTATGTTTACCCCTGTAACACCAATGAACTTTTAGTTGTCTTTTTGCAGAAATTAACAAGTAGATTCTAAAATACATAATGGAAATATAAGGGGGCCCAGCACAGTGGCTCATGCCTGTAATCCCAGCACTTTGGGAGGCCGAGGCAGGTGGATCAATTGAGGTCTGGAGTTTGAGACCAGCCTGGCCAACATGGTGAAACCCTGTCTCTACTAAAAATACGAAAATTAGCCGGGTGCGATGGCACGTGTCTGTAGTTCCAGCTATGCAGGAGGCTGAGGCATGAGAATCACTTGAATCCGGGAGCTGGAGGTTGCAGTGAGTGAAGATCACACTACTGCACTCTAGCCTGGGTGACAGAGTGACACTCAGTCTCAGAAGAAGTATAAAGGACTTTGAATAGCCAAAATAATCTTGAAAAAGAAGAATAAAGTTGGAGTAGTAACATGCTCCAATTTTAAAGCTAACCACAAAGCTACAGTAGTCAAGATAGTATGGTACTAGCATAATGATTTACATATATATCAATGGACCAGAATTGAGAATCTAGAAAAAAATCCCTCACGATTATGTTTAGTTGGTTTTCTTTTTTTTTTTTTTTTTTGAGACAGAGTCTTGCTCTGTCTCCCAGGCTGGAGTGCAGTGGCGTGATCTCGGCTCACTGCAAGCTCCGCCTCCCGGGTTCACGCCATTCTCCTGCCTCAGCCTCCCGAGTAGCTGGGACTACAGGACCCCACCACCAAGCCCGGCTTATTTTTTTTTGTATTTTTAGTAGAGACGGGGTTTCACTGTGTTAGCCAGGATGGTCTCGATCTCCTGACCTCATGATCCACCCGCCTCGGCCTCCCAAAGTGCTGGGATTACAGGCGTGAGCCACCGCGCCCGGCTAGTTGGTTTTCAAAAAGGGTGTCAGGTCAATTCAGTGGGAGAAAGAATCGTATTTTTCAACACATGGTGCTGAGGGAACTGGATATCCACATTCAAACACCGAAGAATGAATTGACTTCAGCCTGGGCAACAGAGGGAAACTCCGTCTCAAAACAAGAAAAACAAAAAAAATGAGAAGGGTGATTCTTTAGGCCTTGGGGGTAGTGGTGGGAGAATGGGGAGTGAGAGTCAGTGGGTGTGGCACATCTTTTCGTAGGGACAACACTATTCTAAATTTAGATTGTGGTTATGGTTGTACAACCCCGTGAAAATACTAAACACATTAAATTAAACACTTTAATTGGGTGAGTTGTATGTTATGTCAATTATGTCTCAGTCAAGTTTAAAAAAATATATAAAGTTACCACAATTAAGAGTTTGTTACTGACAAAATAATGGAGAAAGCAATGAAACAGAGTAGAGAGTTCAAAAATGGCTATCAGTATGTATGAGAATTTGATATATGATAATGTTGGTATGCTAAATCAATGTTTAGAGATAGATTATCTCACAAATAGTTTCTAGACAACTTGTTATATTATAATGATAAATAATATGACTAAATCCCTGACGCACTGCTTATACTGAACAAATTTTAGATTGATCAAAGAGCCATAAAAGAGGAAAATGAAAAAGCGCTGGAAGAAAAATGGAATTGTTCTGTCATCTTGGAGTAAAAGGAAAATATGACACAAAACTCAGAAGTCCTAAAGCATGCTATTGATTTACACACTCGATCACTTGAAAAATATGATTTTGTTTTAAGAATATGTATTATATAAATATATTTATATAAAAAATATATAATATAAATATATTTATCGCTTGAAAAATATAATTTTGTTTTAAGATGGCAAATAGAAATGAGAAAAAATGATTTGCAATATGTAACAAAAAGATTGCTTTTATAAGTTACAGAGCGCTTTTATAAATCACTAAGGAAGAAATGAATGATATAATATAAAAATGGGCACATGATATGAACAGGCAATGCACAGAAAAAAATATAGATGGCTAGTGAACATGAAAGGATGCTAATCTTAATTAAAATGAAGTAAATATACATTAAATAAGTTGGTAATGCCTACTATTGGATAGATATTGGGAAATAGGTACTCATACCATTCATGGTAGTATCCATTGGTATAACTGATTAGAGAGTAATTTGTTAACAATTGTCTGAAAATAGTATGTTTGCCTTTGCCTCATCAAATCTATTTCTAGGAATTTATAGAGTAGATGTACTTAATGTGCATGCAAAATATAAAAAGAGCATATATAAGATTGTATATTGTAGTGTTGTCACTAATAGCAAAAAAACTGCCAAAAACCTAAAAAATGTTAGCAGTAGGGGGGACTGGTTAAGTTAATTTATAGTATATCTGACCAGTGGAGTACTATACAGCTAAAAAAGTTTGTGACGTGGAGAGATGTGAAACATACTGTGAATAGAAAAGAAAGTAATATAATAGTGTGTATATTATGATCCCATTTGAATTAAAAAATTATATATAGATATATCCTATAATTATAAAACACACTGTGAATAAAACTCGAGTTACCTTTTATTTTTCTCTATTTGATTTTTTTTTACTCTGAGCATAATATACTTAAATA
The DNA here is from genome assembly GCF_047675955.1 of Chlorocebus sabaeus. Classification (NCBI taxonomy): domain Eukaryota; kingdom Metazoa; phylum Chordata; class Mammalia; order Primates; family Cercopithecidae; genus Chlorocebus; species Chlorocebus sabaeus. Next base: position 45,036,316 of record NC_132915.1, read on the forward strand.
ATTTAATAGAATATTTAAATATTTAATAGTTAAAAATACCTATAAATATATGTTTTATATGTATATATAAACTTGGTGCTTTATAAATACTATGTTTTTTTAAGGTAAACTTTGATTGCCATTAGCAAGAATATATTTTATTTAGACTTATTTATGTTGTATTATATTTATTTTATTTTTGAGACAAGGTCTCGCTCTGTTGCCCAGGCTGGAGTGCAGTGGCGCAGTCATGCTCATTGCAGCTTTGACTTTTTGGGCTCAAGCAATCTTCCCACCTCAACCTCTTGAGTAATTGGGGCCTACAGGCATGTGCCACCATGCCTGTCTGATTTTTTGTTTTTTTGTAGAGATGGGATCTCACTATGTTGCCCAGGCTCACCTTGAACTCCTGGGCTTAATCCTCTTGCCTTGGCCTCCCAAAGTGCTGGGATTACAACAGTGAGCCATTGCACCCAGCCTTACATTGACCTGTGAGTCTGTGCTTTGCTAATTTCCAGAAGTCTCCATCTGGACTTCTTGAGTGTTTTATATCACAATAACAGCCCGCGTGTCTATCTGCCATGGTAAAGTGAGTTTTTGGCCAGGTGTGGTGGCTTACGCCTGTAATCTCAACACTTTGGGAGACCAAGGCGGGTGGATCACTTGAGGCCAGGAGTTTGAGATCAGCTTGGCCAATATGGTGAAACACTGTCTCTTCTGAAAACACAAAAGTTAGCTGGGTGTGGTGGCGCACACCTATAGTCTCAGCTGTTCAGGAGGCTGAGGCACAAGAATCACTTGAACCCAGGGGGTGGAGGCTGCAGTGAGCCGATATTGTGCCACTGCACTATAACCTGCGTGACAGAGCAAGACTTTGTCTCAAAAAAAAAAAGACAAGTCATTTTTTGTTTGTTGGCTTATTTACTTTTTACTCTTTTTTAAAAATCTAACTTTTTGATGAATAGATAATAGATGCATATGATACAGGATTTCAAAGATGGAAAAAAGTTCTACAGTGAAAAATGAAATCTTTCTTTTAACCACCCAGATTCTCTTCTCAGGGACAACCATAATGACTACTTTTTTTTTTTTTTTTTTTTTTTTTTGAGACGGAGTCTCGCTCTGTCGCCCAAGCTGGAGTGCAGTGGCGCGATCCTGGCTCACTGAAAGCTCCGCCTCCCGGGTTCACGCCATTCTCCTGCCTCAGCCTCCCGAGTAGCTGGGACTACAGGCGCCCGCCACTGCGCCCGGCTCATTTTTTTTTTTGTATTTTTTAGTAGAGACAGGGTTTCACCGTGGTCTTGATCTCCTGACCTTGTGATCCGCTCGCCTCGGCCTCCCAAAGTGCTAGGATTACAGGCGTGAGCCACATAATGACTACATAATGACTACTTTTAAAAATGATTCTGGGCCGGGCCTGGTGGCTCACCCCTGTAATCCCAGCACTTTTGGAGGCTGAGGCGGGTAGATCACTTGAGGTCACGAGTTCAAGACCAGCCTGGTCAACATGGTGAAACCCCTTCTCTACTAAAAATACAAAAATTAATTGGGCGTGGTGGTGGGTACCTGTACTCCCAGTTACTTGGGAGGCTGAGACAGGAGAATCACTTGAACCCAGGAGGCGGAGGTTGCAGTGAGCTGAGATCATGCCACCGCACTCCAGCCTGGGTGACAGGACGAGACTCCGTCTCAAAAAAAAAAAAAAAAAAGATTCTGTGTAGAGATTCTCTCTGCATTTACAAATAGGTACACACACACACTTCACACATATGGCATCATATTAAGCATATTGTCAACCTACTTCCCTTTTTATTTTTAGCTGAACAAGATAACTTAGATATCTTTTCATTGATGAAGAGCATCCTCCTATTTAAAGTCTGTGTGGATGAATCCTAATTGATTTTTCTGCTGATAACATGCTATAATTAATTTAACTACTTAACACTTATTTTAGAAACTAGGTATTGCTTAGGGGAAACACTGGGGATATACTGGTGAGGACAAAAAAAAAAGAGACATTTACTCCCTTCATGGAGACTAAATTCCATGAGATGGACACATTAATAAAAGACCAACTCAAATAAAAGTGAATCATAACTGTGATAAGTGCTGAGGTGAATGTGATAGAGAGAGAATTGATATAGTCAGGTAGGTAAAGGACAGTTGTTCTGAGGAAGTGATAATTGAGCTGACATCTAAACAAACATCAATTAATTTTACATATTTTAAGGATGTAAGTTTGTTTTATAATATCTATTCTTCCATTTTTTTCTGTATCTATAAACATACCTTTCACATCAACTTTTAAATGTGCTTAAGTTTCCCATATATTAAATAAAGACAAAACTCATCTCTGACCCTTCCCTCCTTTCCAACTACTGCCCTTTATCTCACCTTCCTTCTTACCAAGAAAGAGTTGTCTAAACTTCCTGTTTCTATTTACTCATCTCTCAGTCAAGAAAAAAATTCAGGCTTACTCCTTTAACTTATTCCAGTCAGTGTTATAATTATTATAACACAGTGAAACATTTCACCAAGGTCACCAATTACCTCCAACCCCAGGATCCAGTTTTTAGTCTCCATTTTGCTTGAATTGGCATGATTGACAACTTTCTTCTTGAACTTCTTGAAATGTTCCCACATCTTGGTTTTCATGACGTTACCCCCTTCTGTTTTTCTTTTTCGTTTTTTAGTGTTGTTTGCTGACTTCTTTTCTGTCTATTAAATTGCTGGAGTTCCGTAAGACTTGTCCTAGGCTCTTTTCATTTCCCATCAAACACTTTAAGGCAAGTTTCAGACAGTATCTATAGATGATTCCCAAACCTATACCTGACCCTACTTCTAACATTTACGCCAATTATATTCAGCCACCTCCCATATTTTTCTACTTTGTCATTTGTTCATTCAAATGTATTTATTTGGGACCTGTTACTTGACAGGCATTGTGCTGGTGCAGAGTGTCTTAGGTATCTCTAGTGAAATATGGTTAAAACAGAATTCATGATTGATACCTCCTGCCAAATAGAAGCAAGCAAGTAAACAAACAAAAATAGTCAAAACAAGACCCCCTCTACCATCATTATTCTGATTCAACTACTGAAATCCACCCAGTTCATCTAACTTAAAACCTTGGAATCAGTGGCAACTCTTCTTTTTCTCAGTACTTCCCTTATCCTCATCCAATCCAATCCAGTTCAGTCCAGTCCAATCAGTGTGGTCTAACCCAATGCAATTTTACTAAAGTCTGGCCATTCTACCTTCTAAGTCTCTGTCCACTGCTTCCATTCCCTACCCCTTCTCTCCTTTCACTGTCCATACCCTAGACCAAGCTACTATCACTTGACTGCTGCAGTAACTTCAAATTGGTCCTAACTGTCTTCGCTTTTGACTGCCGTCTGGCAACTTGCCATATGACTGTAGTCATGATTTTTTAAGTGTTCCATAATTCCTCTGTCTCAGTTTTCTTATCTCTAAAATTGGGATAATAATAGCCTTTCCATGATAGGGTTATTGTGAGGATAAAATGAATCACTGTATCTAAAACACTTAGAATAGTGCCAGCACTAACTCCTCAGTAAATTGTTAATAAGACCTTGTACAGTGTTACATTAAGCCAAGTAAAAGGTAGGATTAAGAGAGAAAGATGATTTATTAATAATATATTTGAATGGAATCATTATCTTGTTTATACTTGTGTTATATATGTTCACACTGAAAATCTGCCCCTCTTATAATACGTGACCTTATTATGTGTAATTTTTTTCTTAATTAAAAGGCTAAGAAGCACCAGGCCTTCCTAGTAGAGACATGTGAAAATAATGTGAAAGAATTGGAATCGATCTTGGACAGCTTTACTGTGTCGGGCCAGTGGACATCAGGTTAGTTGAAGGTATAAAATGACAGATGCATCTGTCAATGTTCCAAAGTCACTACATTTTGGGAATTCTGCAGATGCCTCTTATAGTCCCTCATCTCAACATGTTTTGATTTGATGACATGATAAGAGCAGTTCTCACAGCAGTCAGTTGGCCTAGCTGGCTGAGAAAGGGTGACGGAATGTGGACCTGCTGTTGTCCTCCCAGAACTTGATTTACAAGTGTTGGGGTCTGTGTGATTGGACAGACAAGGGCTCACTTGCTGTGTTCTGAATCCAACTGAGAAAAAAGTCCTTACAGTATACCTGCAAGGGGAACAGATGTTTCGATCAAACTGAGCCAAATTCTGAGGCAACCTTCAGCAACTTAAAGGTCATGCATTTAAAAGGTTATGTAGGACACAGGCTGTAGCATAGCGCATGTTCTGTACTTTCCAAACCGGTTTTCTAAGCTGGTTTTCATTTCCTACTGCCATATACGTATACTGTCCAGTAAGAATGCTTAGGTGAAATATTTTAGTTGTAGTTATTAGCCCACTTCATATGATAAAGAGCTATAAAATTGTATATTAATTAGGTAGACATATTTTGAGAACTAGCAAAAGCAATGGTTGGCTAATGAATTCTGTTCACTATTTCCACTTTCTTAGTGTTTTGTGTTTATGTTATTATGTGTGCTATAGTAGCTTTGACATAAATACTTTTCTACCTCAGTTTTCTTTTGCCCTACTGTCAGCCTTGAATTATTTGGTGGTCTTCTAACACAATTCTGTTCTTCAAAAGGTACATAAAATTAAATTTCTCACTCTTAAAAATTGAGCTGCAGGACTGTTTTTTAAAAAAACAATTTTTAAAAGGAATCTAACAGCAATTTGGCAAATAAGTTCTTTAGATAACTCTTCAGTTCAGGAAGTTTTTGTCCTTGAAAACTTGGAAGGACCTCATCAAGGCTCATATTTTACCTTCTGGATCTGTAGATTTCTCAGTTGGTAAGCTATTGGAAATGTAGTGTGCTTTGCTATTGTCTATGTTTTAAGTCTCTATGTTTTTAGCTTTTATGAAATTAATGTGTAACTATCTTTGTTTTTATGTAAACTTTTCCCAAAAGCATTACTGTATCATAATTTGTTATCATGGACAAATCAAAGGATATAAAAGTGTCAAAAAGTAGGTATAGGTATCCAGTTTCAATTATATTTATTACAGCTTTGGAGGAGAAAATTTTGCTTTGCACTGATACTTTTTTATTATTGATATGTATCAGTGGTGTTTAATGGTGTTAGGATCTTTAAAAATTGTTAAATATTGTCACAGTGTATCATATGCCTCAATATTATTTTAGTATTTCTTCAGAGTTGAATTAGAAAAGCTAAGAATAATGTGGTCATGTCTCATTTGAGTTTTAAAGTAAAATAATTGGTAACAAAGCAACTCATAAGTTATTACTAAGTGTACAGAGTTTTCTATTAAAATTTTTATTTTTATTCTTTTATTAACCATCTTTTTTTTATCTTCCTAATTTTCTGTATAGATGCATACTTTGTATATTACAGGGAATGTGTTCCTGGGAAAGACCATGCTCGTGAATTAGTGATTTTTGGATTGTTACAGAGTGGTAACATGTTTCCATTTTGTGCTGGTTTTTCTCTCTTTTACACCCTTCTTCCCTCACTGATCCATTCTCCTCTGTTCTCCGTTTTGCTGTGTGCCTTGGGAGGCTGACTTCTGTGGATCTGTGCTCCTTTGCCTTCTGGCTTCTGTTTGGGTTTGGACAGTAGGTGCACCTACAGGAGATTAAGGGAATGAGAGAAGAAAGCAGTCAAGATATTTATTTCCTCTGCTTCCTCTGCTCCACTGCATTTTTGGTAGTGGTTTCATTTTTCAGCAGCCACAGTGCCTGTTGGGTGGACCCTCTCTCATGGCTGTGGCTCTTGTTGGACTATGGTGACATTCTCTCCACTTGACCTTTTAGCTAAGACATAATATTCATTTTCTACTCTTGCTTGCTCTTGGGGCCTCATCATACCTTTTGGGATCTGTTAACCTGTACACATTTCTGTAGTCTCTTCATTAAATTATCTTGCTGATGACCCCTTCTGAGTATTTAGTTTACATCCAGATTGATTTACATAACTGCTTGGGACCTGGTTTCATTCCTCCTATTGGCTTGTATAAAACAGCTCTGTGCCTTTATAATGGGCTCTGTTTCTACTCAGATTGGGTTTTTGTTACACAAGCAAGAAAGTGAGTCACGAATTTTTTGGCTTCTCAGTATGTTTAAATGTTATGTTTATACTATAGTGTAGTCCATTAAGTTGTGGGAGCATTATGTCAAAAAATGCACATACCTTAATTTGCTTTATTGCTAAAAAATGCTAATGATCATCTGAGCCTTCTGTGAGTCATAACCTTTTGCTAGTGGAGAGTCTTGCCTTGATGTTGATGGCTGCTGACTGATCAGGGTGGTGGTGGCTGAAGGTTGTGTTAGCCATGGCAATTTCTTTTTTGTTCCCTAAAAAATGGATACATAATAATTTTACATACTTATATATACATTTATGAGGCATGTGATATTTTGATACATGCATAAAATATGTGTAATCATCAAATCAGGGTATTGAAGATACTGGTCACCTTGAATATTTAGCATTTCTTTCTATTGGGAACATTTCAAATCTTCTGGCTATTATGAAATATAAAATATATTGTTGTTAACTGTAGTCACCCTACTGTGCTATTGAACTCTAGAACTTATATCTTCTATCTAGCTATATGTTTATACCCATTAATCTACCTCTCTTCAATACCACCCTCCACACTACCACTAGTAACCACCATTCTACTCTCTACCCCTGTGAGATCTGCTTTTTTAGCTCTCACGTGTGAGTGAGAACACAGGGTATTTGTCTTTCAGCGCCTGGCTTATTTAACTTAACATAATGACCTCCAGTTTTATTTACGTTGCTACAAATGACAGGATTTCATTCTTTTTATGGCTAGATAGTATTCCATTATGTGTCTGTATGTGGGTGTATATGTATATATATACACACAGACATCACATACTCTTTCATTTTTTTAGAGACAGTGTGTTGCTGTGTTGCTCAGGATAGCCTAGAACTCCTGGGCTCAAACAATCCTCCTGCCTCAGCCTCCTAAATAGCTAGGACTTTGGGTATGGTAGCATCAGGCTTATACCATATTTTCCTTATCCATTTATCCATTATTGGACACTTAGGTTGATTCTGTATCTTGGTTATTGTGAATAGTACTCTAATACATATGACAGTATAGGTATCCCTTTGATATACTGCTTTTCTTTCCTTTGGATAAATATCAGTGGTGGGATTGCTGGATCATGTGGTAGCTTTGTTTCCAGACTTTTTTTTTAAGGAGATAGACTCTTGGGATGTTGCCCAGGCTAGTTTTGAACTCTTGGTCTCAAGCAGTCCTCCCACTTCATCCTCTTGAGCAGCTGGGACTACATACAGGTGTATGCCACTGTGCCTGGCTTATTTTTAGTTTTTTTGAGAAATCGCCATACTATTTTTCATAATAACTGTACTAATTAACATTCCCACCAACAGTATATAAGAATTCTCTTTTATCCACATCCTCCCCATCGTTTGTTATTTTTTTTTTGTCTTTTTGCTCCTAGCCATTCTAACTGTGGTGAGATGGTATCTCATTGTCCCTTTGATTTGCATTTCCCTGATTTGTGATGTTGAGCATTTTAAAATATACTTGTTTGCCATTTGTATGTCTTTTCTAGAGAAATGTCTACTTATGTCCTTTGCCTACTTTTTATTGGGATCATTTGGGGTTTTTTTTTTTTTTTTTGCTGTTGAATTGTTTGAGTTCCTTGTGTATTCTGGATGTTAGTCCCTTGTTTGATGAATAGTTTGTAAATATTTTCTCCCATTCTACAGGTTGTCTCTTCACTCTGTTGATTGTTTCCTTTGCTGGGCAGAAGCTATATAGTTTAATGCATAGTCTCATTGATTTATTTTTGTTTTTGTTGCCTGTGCTTTTGAGGTTTTAGCCATAAAATCTTTGTCCTGAAGGATCTCCCATATGTTTTTTCTAGTAGTTTTGTAGTTTCAGGTCTTATGTTTGAGTTTTTAATCCATTTTTAGTTGATTTTTTAATACAGTAAGAGGGGTCTATTTTCATTCTTCCACGTATGGACATAGTTTCTTAAGATGACAGCGATGAAGTTTGCTCCATCAGTTGACTCTTACTTTCATGAAAGATTTCTCTGTACCAGGCCATGCTGTTTGATACCATTTTACCCACAGTACAATTTCTTTTTTTTTTTTTTTTGAGACACGGTCTTGCACTGTTGTCCGGGCTGGAGTGCAGTGGCGTGGTCTTGGCTCACTGCAACCTCCGCCTCCCCGGAGTACAATTTCTTTTAAAACTGATGTCAGTTGTCTCAGACTCCGCTGCTGGTTTATCAACTACATTTATGTAATATCCTAAATCCTTTGTTGTCATTTTATAATGAACTCATCAAAGTCATCCATGAGGATTGGAATCAACTTCTTCCAAATTCCTGTGACATACTGACCTATTCCCATGAATCACAAATGTTTCTAATGGCACCTGGAATGGTGAATGCTTTACAGAAGTTGTCAAAATAATTTGCCCAGATCCATCAGAGGAATCACCATGTCGAGAGAAGAAAAGGAGGTAAAGCGCCACTGCCTTCTTGCCATAGCTACAAAAGAGAAGATGTCTGGAAAATTCTTCCCAAGATAACAGAATTAATTATTTTTTTATTCATTTGTTAAAGATGGGCTCTCACTATATTGCCCAGTCTGGACTTGAACTCCTAGGCTCAAGTAATCCTCCTCCCTCAGCCTCAGGAGTAGCTGGGACCGTATGTGCACACCTAGCACTTGACTGTTGAATTAATTTTGTTATGAATTCTAAGAATGTGCTACCAACACACACACACAAATGTCACTATTTAAAGTAGATTTTTCCCTCGAAGATATCCTAGCATACTTGACAGAACTTGAAAGTAAATGTTACTTTTTATTGGGATCATTTGGGTTTTTTTATTTGCTGTTGAATTGTTTGAGTTCCTTGTGTATTCTGGATATTAGTCCCTTATTTGATGAATAGTTTGTAAATATTTTCTGCCATTCTATAGGTTGTCTCTTCACTCTGTTGATTGTTTTCTTTGCTGGGCAGAAGCTATATGGTTTAATGCATAGTCCCATTGACTATGCATTAGACTTGAAAGTAAACATAATACTTGTTTAATAAGTAGATAACCAAGTGTGGTGATGGATGTGTTAATTAACTTGGTTGTGGTAGTCATTTCATAGTGTATATGGATATCAAGCAATCAAGTTTTGCACCTTGAATATATATAATCTTTTTTGGCAGTTACGCTTCCGTAAAGCTGGACGGAAACAACAACAACAAAAAACCTAAGTTAGAGTGTGTCATTTCTTTGCTCTAAACCTTGTAGGGTCCTGTGCTTTACTTAGAAGCCAAAGTGGTATCAATGGCTTGCTTGTTTCTCATTGCTTCTTTGGCCTCACCTCCCACTACTCTCCCCTGCTTCCCTGTGTTTGAGCCTCTCTAGCCTCTTGCCATTTCTTGAATACGCCAAGCATGCTCTTGCCTTAGATGCCTTTGTACTGACCATTCCTTCTACCCAGAAAGCTTTTTACCTAGTGTATCTATGTAGCTCTCTTTCTTGTCTTCCTTAGGCCTGTGCTCAGATCTCACCTTCTCCATGAAGCTTGCTTATTGCCCATTCCTATGTTATTTGGGCTCACTATGTCTCTCCCTTGCATGCTCCACTTTTTTCCCCCATAGCACCTATTGCAGTCAAACATTTCTATCACAGTATATGGAACATTTATTATTATATTTCAGTTCCATGAGGATGAGAATCTTTGTCTCCTTTAATCATTAGTGTATTTTAAGCAGCTAGAATAGTACTTGGCACAAAACAGTCACTCAAAAAATATTTGTTGAATATGAATAAAAATATGAATGAATTAATATCAGGTTGAAGGTCTATTTTACATTTTAAGTTTTGAAGTTATAAAGGTGATCATGGAATCTCTTTCTAAATTATAGCAGCTCTTTGGATAGCATCCATAAAGAGTCACCAGGAAGATTGACCTCGAGTGGAACAGATGTATAATCTTTCATGGATCGTAGAAATGTCATCTTGATTGCCTCTATCATTAGGAGACATTTATTTCCTATTTCTGCTTTCTACTATCAACTAAAATTGAAGCACTACAGTTGCTCCTATCTCATGTCTTTTCAGGTGGAAATTCTTATAGTAGGATGTGTGTGGGGGAAATCCTTTCCTACTTTGAACCCATGTAGTCTTTTCTTTCCTTTCCTCTCCTCTCCTCTCCTCTCCTTTCGTTTTTGTCTTTCTGTCTGTCTCTTCTCTTCTCTTCTCTTCTCTTCTCTTCTCTTCTCTTCTCTTCTCTTCTCTCTCTTCTCTTTTTTCTTTGCAGGATCTCACTCTGTTGGTTGGGCTGGAGTGCAGTGGTGCAGTCATGGTTCACTGCAGTCTCAACCTTCTGGGCTTAAGTGATCCTCCCACCTCGGCTCCCAAGTAGCTGGGACTACAGCACATGCTATCATGCTTGGCTAAATTTTGTATTTTTTGTAGAAATGGGGTTTCACCATGTTGCCCAGGCTGGTCTCAAACTCCTGAGTTTAAGCAGTCCTCCCGCCCCAGCCTCCCAAAATACTGCGATTATAGGTGTAAGCCACTGTGCCCAGCCCCATGTAGTATTTTTGCTGTGAGTATTTCTTCTAATAGTTTCACCTATGCCTGAGAGTGTCAGCAAACATCAAGAATGTGACTTTTTCTTCTTAGGATTCATGAAAGAAAGTCTTCCTTGTGGCTCAGTCTTGAATTTTTTTTTAGGGTGCTTGACTTTCACGTTCACTGAGACTCCAACCTTCTTTAGCTTTCGTTGAGGAAATCATTTGTAATACTGTAGAGGTGTTCTTTTCCTTTTTACCTGGAGAGGCTGAAGGATCCCAGGAAATAAAAGCAGTAGCATTTGATTCCTTTGGGCATGTATATGTCACCTGGGAATTGGGCAGTCTCAGGGAGTGCTCTTAGGAAAATCAAGACAACAAATTGGATTTTTCCTGTCACCTCTCCTCCTTTACTTCTTTCATAAAGGAATATTGCCTACACCTCGTATCCTCCTGAGAATTTTTAATTCTTCTTATGAACCTTGTAGCTGTTATCTTTTTTAACTAGAGTCTCGTGGGTGGTTGAGAAGCTGAGGATGGCTATAGGAGCAGCACACAGTTTCCTCTGTTGTCATTTGCAAATTTCTTCTCTCTTGCTTCCCTGATCTTCTAATTTAGTGAGGTTTACAAACCAAACTTGCCCCTCTTCATTATACTCATAGTTTCAGTTTATGAAATCCAAGGGAGTAGCTTTACTGAGTACTCTAACATTTTGTAATGAGATCATTAATAGATGCCAGTGTACATTTTTTGACTTTTGTTAATGCAAAGAATGCTTGTAAATGTCAGAATATTTTGTTTCAGGCATAGCTACTTTGGTTATAATTTGATAACAATAGAAACTCATTTCTATTTTGCTTCATCTATTCAGATATGTTAAAGATAGTTGATAGTTGGAATAAAGTGAGACTATGCCATTTAACTTTGTGCTAATTGCTACTCATTTCCAGCCATCTTTTGTAGTCTTCTTGTTCTCTTCTCTTTGGATTTTCTGCCTTCTTATTATTTATCTACTTTCTCCCTTCCTTACTTTACAGTTGTATCTCAACTTCATAGGCTTTCCTAGAAATGGGGTGTTATCATTCATCCCAAAGTTTAAAAACATACTATTATTCTCCCTCTCTTTCCTACTTTTTCTGGATATGTGAATTTTAAATGACTAAACTGAAACAGTTCATTGTGTTTCATCTTGTTTTTATAGTTATCCTTATTTCTCTTTAAGTTTTAAATTTTTGTAGCGAGTATAGTATTGTATAAAGAAAACATTCAGATAATTTAAAAATACTGATTATTAATATTATTATTATTTTGAGATGGAGCTTTGCTCTGTTACCCAGGCTGAAGTGCAGTGGCATGATCTTGGCTTACTGCAACCCCCACCTCCTGGGTTTAAGCAGTTCTCCAGCCTCAACCTCCCAAGTAGCTGGGATTACAGGCATCCAGCACTACACCTGGCTAATTTTTGTAATTTTAGTAGAGATGGGGTTTCACCATGTTGGCCAGGCTGGTCTTGAACTCCTGACCCCAGGTGATCTCCCCGTCTTGGCCTCCCAAAGTGTTGGGATTATAGGCATGAGCCACTGCACCCCCAAAATACTGATTATTAAGCATTGCTTCGTGCCTACGTTGTTATTTATGATTTGTAAAACAATCAAGTTTAAAGTGTCAGCAGCCTGGTAGCCTCCTATAAAGTAGCTCCACACTTTCATACTAATGAATGCACAGAAATGTTGAAAACATACAGTAATACTGGAAATCAAATAAATATTCACCCTCCCTTGGGGAGAGTATATATAATACATAGTCAGTAGAACTGGAATGAAAGTACAATCAACTTCCCTTTGGCTTATCCTATGACAGTAGACAGACATTTTGTTCTCCTGCCACGGTATCCTCCCACTTTTGAAAATGGAGGGTCTGTACCAACTATAAAATTGGGAAGCTATCTTTCTGCTGTGTAGGTGCTGCTTTCTGAGGCAATAAGAGTATTTTACCCGTCTTTCTTTCAACTCCTATACCATCTCCTTGTAACTTGTAACTCCCAGAATACAGTCAGCCAGGAATGACCCAGGGATTGGAGGTAAAGTTCTGAGAAGTCTCTTTTGTATTGTCTCTAGGAATCAAGACAAAAAAAATTGGTAGCAGTTCATACTAGAGATAAAATTTCCCCTGTAGTCTATCTAACTGTATGTGCCAGAAGTCCGGGGAGTAGACTGGGAGATGATACCACCTAAATTCAGGGATTGCTGCTTGCTGAAAAATATAATAGGAACTGTGTACATTCATGTAGCTTCAGGTATTGATCTTAGAGGGGGTTTTATCACCATGTAATTGATTCAGGGTAGAGCTTTGGAGAGTTTATACATACAGTCTTTTTTCAAACTTTCTAAATATGGTTAGGTTTTACTCTTTTTTTCATTTAAAAATTAAGGAAAACTAAACAGAATTTTTGAAAAACTAAGTACCACAAAACAAGGGGAAAGGAACAGTACCTGGTACATTTAGAACACAGTGATGCAATGATTCACTGTGGAAATCGGAATAAAATTTGGAAGCTATTTGGCATCCACAGTAGGCTACAAAAAGAAATGACCTTTTTCAAATGGGATTAATAAGGAAAGAATGGGCTGAAATAGAAAGAGATTAATTCTCCTCCTACTCCGAAAAAAACCAAGTAAGATTAACAGGTAAAAGAATGACATAAGGAAGGAGTCTAAGGAAACTAAAAATAGGATAGTAAATTTAAAAATTGTGAGTAGCTATGTCAGAATTGACATTAGAAAATCTACAATCTACAATTAACATTTTAGATTGGTGATTTGGAGGACAAAATGTAGAAAAAAGAACACAGAGATAAAATGCAGAGGAAAAAAACAAAGAGTTAAAACAGATAAGGAAAGAAAAAGGGAATAGATGATAATATGGAGTACCAATGAAAAGATTGTACATCTTTCTAAGGCGAAAACTAGAGTAAATGAAACCAATGTAATAATTGAAGATATAATTCAAAAACACTTGTTTGAGATAAAAAAGATTGTAGCATGCCAGATGAGATCACTGCTTTACAGGGGAAAATCATCAAATAACACCTGCATTTAAATATATTTTTGAAATTTTTAAAATTATAAGAATAAAGGAAAAACACGTGTTACTTGTAAGAGCAGAAATATGTTAAATGAACATGTTTTTTTTCCTCCCAAGAGAAACCTCAATAAAGTTAGCTTTAAAAAAGATAAGATCCTCCTATGATCTCTTTTCCTTCAAATTCATCCAGTAATTAATTGCATATCTTTTTTTAAGAAAAATTTCAGATATGTACAAAAGGAGGCAGAATAGTATAACAAAATCTCTTGCTCTCACCACTCAGATCAACATTTATCAACTTAAGAACCAATCTTGTTTCATCTACTTCCCCTCTGCTGTATTATATTGAAAGCATATCCCAGATATTTCTGTATTATATATCTGTATAATACAGATATCTGCTGTATTATATTGAAAACATATCCCAGATATGTTTAATTTTATTCATAAATATTTAAGTTTGACTCTCTAAAAAATGAAGTCTTTTTAAAAATATAAATACAAGATCATTATCATATGTAAAAAGTTAAAAATTTCTTAGTATCATAATTTCAAATTTTCTTGTATATCTCATATAATATCAGATTGTTTAAATTAGTATGCCGAGAAGGTCTAGATATTATGGTTGGCTAACTTTAAAAAATCTGTAGGTTCCTCTCCTCTTCTGTCTCTGTCTCTTTCTTTTTTGAGATGGAGTCTCACTCTGTCGCCCAGGCAGGAGTGGTGCCATCTCGGCTCACTGCAAGCTCTGCCTCCCAGGTTCATGCCACTCTGCTGCCTCAGCCTCCCAAGTAGCTGGAACTAAAGGTGCCTGCCACCATGCCTGGCTAATTTTTTTTGTATTTTTAGTAGAGGGGGTTTCACCGTGTTAGCCAGGATGTCTCCATCTCTTGACCTCGTGATCCACCTGCCTTGGCCTCCCAAAGTGGTGGGATTACAGGCATGAGCCACTGTGCCCGGCCCTCTTTCTTTTTTTTGAGATGGAGTCTCACTCTTGTTCAGGCTGGAGTACGGTGGTGCAATCTCGGCTCACTGCAACCTTCGCCTCCCAGGTTCAAGTGATTCTCCTGCCTCAGCCTCCCAAGTACCTGAGACTACAGGTGTGCACCCACACGTACAGCTAATTTTTGTATTATTTAGTAGAGATAGAGTTTTGCCATGTTGACCAGGCTGGTCTTGAACTCCTGACCTCAGGTGATCCACCTGCCTCGGCCTCCCAAAGCGCCGAGATTACAGGTGTGAGCCGCCGTACCTGGCCTTCTGTCTCCTTTTGTTTATCGTTTTTGTTTGAAATTTATTTGTTTAAAAACTGTTTCATTTGTTCTAGGAGTTTCACAGCCTGCATTTTTCGGATTGCATCCCACTGTATAGTTTAACATGTTTTTTTGTTCCGTAGATTTCCTCTAAATTGGTAATGGAATCTGCAGTAATGGAAATGCTCTATATCTGTTGTTCTAATATAGTAGACTCTAGCCACGTGTGGCTATTAAGTGCTTGAAATATGACTATCATGACTAAGGAATTGAAAATTTAATTTTAAATAATTTAAATATGAATATGAATAATCACTGTTAAATAAATTTTACTGTCCACAGATTGGACAGTACAGAATGGAAGACTTGATTAAGGCTTGACCTCTGATTTTCTTTAAACTTGTATGTTTTTAAAAATTCACTTTGAATTCTTCATCTTGTACACTTCTTTTCTGAGTTCTATAAGTCTTTGACCTATATCAGTTTGAATTTTCAATTTTTATTTCTCAGTTCATATCCTGTTTAACACTATCATATTTGTTATGATAGATTTAATTACATTTTGCCTTTACTAGGCTTGTTCTTATTATTTCTCTTTAGGAGAAATTGTAGACAGTTTTTTCCATTTTAATCATAGAATATTAAGAATTATAAATATAGGAAGTAACTGTGAAGATCAAGTGTGTATTATAAGATAGGAACATGTAAAGCTAGAGTTTGATTGGGTAGTCAGAACTACTATAGTATTTTCGAATAAGGAACTTATTAAGAATTTGACCTTATGCAATTGTGGGAGGAGCTGGGAAAGTAAGGTCAGATAAACCCATTGTAAGTCAGGGAGCATATTGAATGTGTATTGCTTTTTCACTATTGTAAAGTTGAGAAATCTTAAGTTGAATAGTTGAATCATTGTAAGTTGAGGCTGTCTGTACTCTGTACTAAGTCCTTCTCTTTCTGTCTGGTCACATGTAACTGGTATTTTTAGCTTCCTTTACTACCCATACCCTATTGTTTTGCTGTCAGCAAGCATCTCAGCTGGATATGGTTCCATCCCTGGTGAGGTGGTCCACACCTGTATTCCAGGAGGGTCTATTATCCAGGAGAGCTATGGTATGGTTCTAGTCTGAGTTTGAAGTCCTGAGAACTAGGAGAGCTGATGATGTAAGCTCTGGTAGGAGTCTGAGCCTGAAAGCAAGAGAAGATTGATGTTGCAGCTCAAAGACAGCAAGGCAGAGAGTAAGCATTCTTTCTTATTCAGGTTTTTATTCTCTTCAGACCTTCAACAATTGGATGAAGCCCACTCAAGTTAGGGAGGGCAATCTGCCAATTCAGATGTTAATCTCCTTCACAGACACACCCAGAACGAGTGTTTAACCACATATTTGGGCACCCAGTGACCCAGTCAGGTTGATAAAAAATTCACCATCACATTCCCTTTTCTCCTTCCTCCTTGTCCCTGGTAACCTCCATTCTACTTTCTTTTCTATGAATTTGACCGCTTTAGATACCTTATATTAAGTGGAATCATACAGTGTTTGTGTTTTTGTGATTAGAAACATAGTAAGACCAGTGAATCCTATGGAAACAATCTTATTTCCATACTTCATTTGTTGTAAAATGCATTCTCTGATCAGAAGCAATGCCATTTGGAATACATGATGGTGAATTAAAGTATTTTGTATATACATGGATGGGGGTTTGGTCAGAAACGTATGGTTAGGGCAGGAAAATCTGTATTCAGAGTAAGTGTCTATCTTAGTAAGAATAAAGCTTGCACATTCCATGATGAAAGTTACTCAGTGTGATCAACCTGCCACCAAGTTGCTATCTGATCCCTCCAGAGAATGGTGTCATATCATGGTCTCAGTGTTTGTTTTTGCTATTGGTGAATTTGGCACTCAGTAGGAGCTGTAACCCAATCAGCCTTGGTGAATGGAAGTTCATATTGCTGAGCCTGTATATTACCTCTGTCCTTGCTGCTATGACTCTTTTGTTCAATTTTGAGGAGACAAAGATGGCTAGGAAAAAACATTGGTTGATATCCATAAAATACTTCATCTTGCCCTCCTGATTATTAAGATCCTTGTCTACTGAAGTTTATCTGGGCACAGTGCCCATTTGAAGAAGTCTGTCCGCATATTCTTCCCCAGACAACCTTGTTACCAATTTTCTATTCACATTCTTTCCAAGTCCCTAACCATTCAGCCAAACGGTTAGACACCACACATGAATTGGTGTATATTTGTATCTTTGGTCATCTCTCATTCTAGGAAGAATGATAGTCACATCCACTACTCGAAATTCTGCTCACTGGGAGGAATCTTTTTACCACTGTTCTCCAGAGCCACCCTTGAGTGGGGCTGTAGTGCTGCTTGCAGCTGCCTATTTTTGAATCATGTCAGCATGTCATATAGAACCATCCATAAACCGAGCCCATTTTTTCTCCTATTTGTCAGCTGGTCATAGAGAACGCTCCATGCATCCACGGTGTGGGTTAAGAGAGAGGAAGCAATGTAACAGGAATAGGGCCCATGGGAATCTGGGCTACTTGCTCATACAGCTTACTTGTGCCTTCAGGACTTATATACCACTTTCATTTGATGATAGAGTGCTATTATCTATGCCAACATTTATGGATTGGTAGACCACACAGTAACCATTTTATGACGGGCAACCTCTAGTCAAGTGGTGAATTGTTGGCCATGTATTCAGAATCTGCTGAGGACCAGTAGCAAGTCCAAAACTCATTTTCAAAAGAATAGTTATCTGTAGTGGATGGCTTGCTTTACTTCTAACTCCTAAAAGTTTACACTATGATCCACTTATAAGGACCTGTGAAATGCTGTATACATCTTGAATTTGAGTAGTTGCTACTTTCTGTTCATCAGGTCAATTTAGAACGATGCCATCAATTTAGTAGAAAATGAAATACAGCATGTGAGATCTTCGGTAATGGAGAGTTGATCAAGATTTCTACATACTAGATTGTGATAGAGAGCCAGAGTTGATATAGCTCTGTGGTAGGGCGGCAACAAAGGTACATTGCTGGTCCTGCTAGATGAAAAAAACTGGTCTTGGTGGTCTTTACTAAAGGGGTAGAATGAATATCTTCATTCCAATTGCCAGAAAATGTGTTGATTTGTTTCACAATGAAACTACGTATTTAATTGCAGCAGCAATTGGAGTCATACTGATTAATTCACTGTCATTCTGTAAGATCCATCTGTATTCTGTAGCAGCCCAGTTAGGTGAGTTGAATGCTGATGTGGTAGGAATCACCATGCCTTCATCTTTCAGTCCCTTAAAAGGCACTAATCTCTACAGTCTTGCCAGGAGTGTGGCATTACTTTCAATTTGTATTTTGGTAGGTAAAAGTACCAGTGATTTCCTCTTGGCTTTTCCACTTGGTTTTCCTCTGTAATATCCTTCTATAGTTCAGGTAACCACTGTGGACATTGTGCCAGTTGCTGCATTTGTCCTTTCTAACTATGTGTTCCAAACTGGGAAAACAACTATGGGGTGGGTTCAGGTACCTACTGGACCCACTAGAGAGAGGCTTCAGCTCATATTCAGTTAATTACCTGACCTCTATAAGCTCCTACCCTGACTATTGAACAGTAGCACATTTTAGGTCTCCCTGAATTAATGGCAGTTCAGATCCAGTGTCCAGTTGTCCCTGATAAATGTAGTTAATTCCTCTCCCCCAGTACAGTTACCCTGTTAGATGGTTGCATGTTTCTTTGAGGAAGGTTAGGAGGAAGATTTACAGTATTTTTTGGTACTGTGTCAGGATTGCTAACAGAGACCCATCCTCTTTATTCACAGGTCCCTAAGTCTGTGAATTAGCTCAAGTCTGAGAAGTATTTGAGGACTAGTTCTTCCTTTTTTGTTTACTTAAGTCCCACCTCTGGTAATCAGACCTAGGACTTTTCTACTTATACAAATCAAATAAGACTTAACTATGCTGCCCATTGATTTTGGTTCTAGGAACACTGTGATCATTTACCCAGTGTCAGTGATCTCTGTAGGTCAAACCACTACCCATTATGCTAAACATGTCCACTTTGTCTCTGGAAGTTAACTGCTGCCATTTGGTCTCTGTTACCCAAGATCCAATCACTCCTGCTAAATTCAGGGAACCCATTTTGATAGCTGTTTGCTGTTATTCTTTGCCTTCTAGCCACATGGAGCTTATCAAGCTACACAGAGCTCATCAAGGAAGCTGGGACTTGCGTTACTAATATATTTCCGTTACTAATATATAAGCTTTGGTAAAGAAAGTGTTTTTTGAATTCTCCCAAGAGATATAGTTAGAGAGTGAGAAGGACTTACATAATAAATACTTTCCATATATTAGAAAAGTTATGAACCATTTTCCCTAAACACTCTAGAATGGGCACTACTGTTTGCAAGATAATGAAAGGTGTTTATTTATAAATTCAGTGATTAAGATGATATACAGTGTTGTGGTCTGAGTTTGAAAAAAGTCTATTGCCAATAAAGTGTTTGTATTAGTGCTTTTAAAATTAAAAGAGAATTTTCTTAGTTATTAATACATTATATATTAAATGTTTGGATTTTATCAGGTGAAAACAAAACTCATTTGAACATTATTTTCTGTTTTCTACTACGAGATCAAAAATCAACACTAAACAACAGAGTTCAGTTCAGAACATGAACGTGACCACTCATAATCTATATTGATAACTGTATAAAAAAACCTCTGTCTTTTATCTATATTCTCCCTCCATTATTTCTTACTAATTCTCCCTTCTTGGGATCTTGTAGAAAAATGAAGTAGGTAACAAGATGGAGAAGATAGACTCCATTCATGAAAAGTTACTGTTTTTTTTTTTTTTTCTGTAGAACTATACTGAAATAATGATGCCAGCTTGAAAAACAATGATTTATATGAGTTATGGAAAATTATTTAGTTTTTGAGATTGTCTAAAAGGAAATGTGTAAATAGAGGGCTTGGAACCTTTTTCTACTCGACCTCCTCCTGTAGGCTACTAATTCAAGAAAAGACTTGCCAAAGTACAGTCAGAGCTGAAACCTGCTTAAAAGTGAGAGGGAGAGATCGAAATAGGGTGTGGTGAGTGAAAGTATAGGCTGGCACCTATGTATAGAGAAATACAAGTACAGACAGAGGGAGAGGGAACCTCAGGATTTTGAGTTGATGTTATTCAAGTATAAAGTGTTCCTGATATATTCTGTTCTTCATTTGGAATTTGACTTTTGAAATGCTAATTATGATCACTGTTCAAATCTTTTCTGCTACTCTTTGGGAGTTTTTACACTTTTCTTTGACAGGATAGCTTTTATAGTTCATTGTTTTTTGGGCCATACTGTAGCTATTAGAATATTATTAGCTTAAGTCAAATCACTCAATAAGGTCCTTGGTTTAGGGTAACCCTTTTTCTTTTGTAAGCATTTTGTCAGGTTAAGGGACCAGTGTTTCTTTTTATAATAAATTTGAGTGGGACATTGTCTTAGTTCCTTTTGTGCTGCTATAACAAATACCTGAGACTGGATAATTAATAAAGAAAGGAGATTTATTTCTTACAGTTCTGGAGGCTGGGAAATCCAAGATTGAGGGGCTAACATCTGGTGAGGGCCCTTATGCTACATCATCTCATGGTAGAAGATGAAAGGGCAAGAGAGAGCAAGAGTTGGGGAGAACTCACTTTTGTAACAAACCTACTTCTAAGATAATAAACTCCTTCCTGTGATGACATTAATTCATTCATGAGGGTAAAGCTCTCATAACCCAGTAACCTCTCAAAGATTCCACTTCTCAACACTGCATTGGGGATTAAGTTTCCAACACTTTGGAGAACGTGTTCAAACCATAGCAGCTGGAGGCTGAGCAAGATGGCTGAATAGAAGCGTCCAGTGATCATCACTCCCACAGGAACACCAAATTTAACAGTTATCTAGGCAAAAAAAAGTACCTTCATAAGAACCAAAAATCAGATGAGCAGTCACAGTACCTGTTTTAAGCTTCATATCACTGAAAGAGGCATGGAAGAGGGTTGAAAGACAGTTTTGAATTGCTGATACCATCCCTCCTCCATGCCTCAGCAGCAGCTATGTGGTGAGGGGAATCTGTGCACTTGGGGGAGGGAGAGCACAGTGATTGTGGGACTTTGCATTGAAGCTCCGTGCTGCCCTGTCACAGTGGAAAGCAACACTGAGAATAAGCCAGTGCTCATGGAGGGGGCATGTAGGCTAGCCCTAGCCAGAGGGGAATTGTCCATCCTAGCAGTTGGAATTTGAGCTCTGGCAAGCCTTGCCACTGTGGACTAAAGTGCTCAGGGGTCCTAAATAAACTTGAAAGACAATCTAGGCCACAAAGACTACAACTCCTAGGCAAGTCCTAGTGCTGTGCTGGGCTCGGAGCCAGTGGACTTAGAGGGCATGTGACCTAGTGAGACACCAGTGGGGGCAGCAAAGGGAGTGCTTGCAGTACCCCACCTCCAACTTCAGGCAGCACAGCTCACAGCTCTGAAAGAGACCCCTTCTTTCTGCTTAACAGGTGAGGGAAGAGTAAAGAGAACCTTTTCTTGCAGCTTGGATACCAGCTTAGCCACAGAAGGATAGGGTCCAAGGCAGAGTCCTGAGACTCATTACAGGCCTTAGCTCCCAGATCACATTTCTAGACACACCCTGGGCCAGAAGGGAACCCACTGCCTTGAAATGAAGGACCCAGTCCTGGCAGGATTCATCACCTACTGACTAAAGAGTCCCTGGGGCCTGAATAATCAGCAGCAGTACCCATGTAGTACACACGTGGACCTTTGGTGAGACTCTGAGATCTGCTGGTTTGAAGTGTGGCCTAGCACATTCACAGCTGTGGTGGCTATGCCAAGAGATTCTTTCTGCTTGAAAACAGCAGAGAGAAGAACAAAGGGGGCTTTGTTTTGCAGCTAATTTAGCTTGACCACAGGGTGGTAGAGCACCAAGTAGGTTCTTGGGCTCCCTGATTCCGGGCCTTGGCTCTTCGATGGCATTTCTGGACCTGCCCTTGGCCAAAGGAGAGTCTGTTGCCCTGAAAGATGATTCCCAGACCTGGCAGCATTCACCACAAACTGATTGAAGAGCTCTTGGACCTTGAGTGGGCGTTGGCAGTAGCCTGGAAGTACTCCTTATGGGCCTGTGGCAGTGGTGGCCAGGAGGAGAGCCTCCTCTGCTATGGAAATGGGAGGGAAGAGTAGGAAGGACTTTGTCTTGTGCCAGTTCAGCCTCAATAGAATAGAGTGCCAGGTAGATTCCTAAGGTTTCCAACTCCAGGCCCTGGCTTCTGTACAGCATCTCTGGATCTTCCCAGGACCTGGGAGAGCTTGCTGTCTTGAGGAGAAGAACACGAGCCTGGCTGGCTTCACTACCTGCTT
This sequence comes from Chlorocebus sabaeus, assembly GCF_047675955.1. Taxonomy (NCBI): domain Eukaryota; kingdom Metazoa; phylum Chordata; class Mammalia; order Primates; family Cercopithecidae; genus Chlorocebus; species Chlorocebus sabaeus. The sequence continues at coordinate 45,058,653 of NC_132915.1, forward strand.
ATTGTAGAGCCCTAGGGCCTTGAGCAAACATACGCAGTCGCCAGGTAATGGTTACAGCAGGTCTTGGGTGATACTCAATGCTGTGCTGGCTTCAGGTTTGACCTAGTGCAGTTCTAATGGTAGTGGCCACAGGGGTGCTTGTGTCACTTCTCCCCCAGTTTTAGACAGTTCAGCACAGAGAGACTCTGTTTGTCTGGGAGAAAGTAAGAGAAGACAAGAGTCTCTACACAGTAATCTAGAGAATTCTTCTGGATTTTATCAAGCCCACAAAGGTGGTGCCTCTGAGTCTGCAAGAGCCACAGTGTTACTGGGTTTGGGTGCCCCCTAATGCAGATATAGCTGCAGTGACCAAAAACTTAGATCACAACACCTACAGCCCTTTAAATACCTGGAAAGCCTCTCAAGAAGGACAGGTACTAATAAGTCCAGACTGCATAGACTAAAGTAAATAACTAACTCATTAATGCCCAGACACTGAAGAACATCCACAAGCATCAAAACCATCCCAGAAAACATGACTTCAGCAAACAAACTAAATAAGGGACCAGAGACCAACCCTCGAGATACAGAGACATATGACCTTTCAGATAGATAATTCAAAACAACAGTTTTGAGGAAACTCAAAGAAATTTAATATAACACAGAGAAGTAATTCAGAATCCTATCAGATAAATTTAACAAAGAGATTGAAATAAAAAGAATCAAGCGGAAATTGTGGAGTTGAAAAATGCAGTTGACATGATGAAGAACATGTCAAAGTGTCTTAATAGTAGAATTGATTAAGCGAAAGAAATAAAGAGCTTAAAGATAGGTATTCGAAAATATACAGTCAGAGGAGACAAAAGAAAACAGAATAAAAAAGAATGAAGCACCCCTACAGGGTTTAGAAAATAGTCTCAAAAGGGTAAATCTAAGAGTTATTGGCCTTCAAGAGGAGGGAGGGAAGGAGGGAGGGAAGGAGGAAGGGAGGGAAGAAAGGAGGAGGGGGGGGGGAGAGAGAGTTTATTTAAATGGATAATAACAGATAACTTTCCAAAGCTAGAGAAGTATATCAATATTCAAGTATAAGAAGGTTATAGAACACCAAGCAGATTTAACCCAAAGAAGACTACCTCAAGGCATTTAATAATCTAGCCATAACAGACCTAAAACTTGCTTTGTACTTCAACTAAACTTTATTATATAAACATTTTCAGGAAAGAAAACTTTATTTTATGTAGAATATAAGAATGTTCATAGGTCAGTACAGAGAGGGCATTTTGTCCCATTACTCTTCAGCACTCATATTAAGATGATTTTATTCTTCTGAATTTCTAAGAAGAAGTTTTCTCCCTTATTGTAAAAACGCAGATTTCCCGAGTGTCCTTGAATGATTTATTCATGGTCTACTTGTGTAGTAGCAAAAGAAAAGAATTATACATTACATTTTTTTTTTTAATCTTGTGCAAGAGAGGAATTTAAAAAAATATATTTGGTAAGACCTTTAATAAAATTTTTAATGAGTTGTCTTTCCAACTCATAGTCATTACAAAGACTACTGTCTCCTCTATTATCATAACTCAGAACACTGTATTTCTTTTCCTAGCTGTCATATGTGTTGTTTCCACATTACTTTTGGTCTTTAAGTTAAATATTCCTCTTCTGTTAAAGAAAAACCAAGTTGTACCCATATGTAAGTTGTACTTAAATTACCCCTTGATAAATGTCATAAATATATTAATAACATTTTCTCCAAGATTTAAACATGATATATCACCAGTACTCTGAGCTGAATAAAGTTGCTCTATCATTAAGAAAATTTCCCCTTTCTTCCTTTATTACTGCCTTCCCCTACTTCTCCATAAGTTTTAATAATAGAATATTTGAAGAATGGATAAATGTCATATAATTTTTTATCTTGTATCTTTCTCTCTCTTATTAAACCCTAAATTCTATAAAGACAGAGGCTATACCTTTCTTGTTTATCTTTGTATGCTTAATGCTTAAGATTGGTATATAGTAGGAATTCAGTAAATTAGTTGAATGAATGAATAGTAGGACGTATAATATGAATGCTGCTCTTAGAAATTGGCTTTGTTGAAAATCTATTTCTTGTATATTGAAATATATTACAAAATACAGTGAGGAGAAATAACAAGAAAAGAATATTTTCAATATGAATATTTTAAAACTGAATTTGCTACTTGCTTTTTAACACTTAAAGAATAGTCCAATCAGCAATCAATTTAAAGTAGTTTTTGAAACTCAACTTTTTGGATTAATACTTGGAGCTACATTTGATCATGTGACCTTTATTAGCTCAACTAACGTAATTTATGGCCCAACTAAATTAAAGTAGTTTGAAGGCATAACATGGAAATACTCATACTTTTACCATGAGTATCAGTTTTAAGGGTTTTAATTGAAACATGATGTAGACTATGTAGATAATAGCATTTTTATTGTTTATTTCAAATTGTAACTTGAGAATTTTAAGGATTGAAGAATATTTCCAAGTATAACAGAAAATTATATACTCTTGGGTTCAGAAATTATTATTTAAGCAAAATAGTGCAGTATAAAAAGCCTGACTAATCAGAAACACAAGGACCACAGTAAGTGTACATAACTCCCCCAAACAGTGGTAGTGTGGACTGTTCATTTAATTAAAAGTATGTACAAACACTGCAGTTACTTAGGAGACATGATAAAACAACCACAACAACAACAACAAAAAAACTAACTACCATGTGGGTCTTGATAAGGTAGAAAGTAGTCAGAAATTTAAATTTGATATATTATGAACTTTAATATGGCCACTTGTTTAGAAAGGCTATTAATACTTGGCCATACAGCAGCATACTTGGAGAATAAAATTCTACTCAAGGTTTCATAATGTCTTTTCGGCTCTACCTAATTGTAGTATCTCTGTTACTATTTGCCTAACTTTTGTCCCTTTGTGACTTTAAGGGTATATTTTTATCCTATATCTTTCTCTAGGCATCCACAAGGACAAAGATAAACCTCCCAGCTTCTCTGTTGTCCTTGAGACGTTGAGGCGTACCTTGACAGATTACCAGAACAAGCTGGAAGATGCATCTAATGAGGTAACACTTGCACTGTTTGGTTGCATACATATAGCCTTCGGCCTGTACCAGTACGTATTCCTTGCTTGTTACAAAGGTCAAAAAGATTGGGAATGTTGAACTGACAGCTTCACAGATACAAAAAATAATAAATTATCTTTCACTGTTCTTTCTTTAAGTGTGGCCTAAAGTCATGTCTCACTTATGTTTTTGTAAGTCTTCAGTCACACTATTATTTTCAAAATTATAAAGACTCTATCACTTCTTGATCTTCATAATTTATCTGTTTTAATGAAAACACTATGCAAGTAGTTTAAGTTAATATGTACTGTATTTAAATGTTAATGTGTTTTTACAACGTTTGGTATAGCTACTGGAAATTTAGGTTTTGTCAGTGTTTTAGGTTAAGATTTCTACAAACTGTGGAAGTCTTAATAAAAAAGAGAGAAATTAGTTTTCATTCTCTAAAGGGAGTAAAGTGTTGTTAGAAGTTTTTAAAAAACAAATATCTGTTTGATGTAGCCTGGGAGCTTTTAGTTTGCTGATTGAAAAAGCTCATGCTTCTATTTATCATCTCATTTGTATTGTTTAATGTGTGGGTTGATAATTTTCTTGGGTATTAAAATGTTTTATGAATTTGTGCTTTAAAAATTGAAGAGTTTGTCTAGTTACATCTTGTCAAATTAGCATATGAAGTAATTACATTAAATACAATTAGTTAGCAAAGCAACAAACAGATTGTTAGAGTCAAAGACAAGTCACGTAGCATGGAATTTGGAGTTTATCCTTGTGTTTATCTCTTTCTTTCATATAATATAAACGCCACAAAACGGTTACATTTCACATTTCAGATGTGGCTTATTTTATTTTAGCTTGCTAAGATGAACAAAGAAGGAAAAGTGAGTCTTCTTAATACCCTCGGTAATTGTTCAAAAGGCATAAAAGAAAATGACCATCGAAATAATTAAATTTCTATGAAGAACAAATATTATGAAGTCTTTCCCAGTGAGACAAGACAACCTGTATTGTTAGTAGTTTATGAAACTCTTCTGAGGCCTAGGTCTGGAAGCTGCAGGGTAACTAGGAACATATTACCCACAGCGAATTGTTATTTGGGAGGATGAATGTCACATGATCCTCAGCACAGTTGAAAAGTCGACTCAGCAGGCTTTGGCTTAGTAATGCGCTTTGTTGTGAACCAGTGCCAGAGACAGCAGTGGGGAGACCAAGGGGGTGGCTGCAAAGAAAGCAAAAAGAGCAGTCTGACAGAAAGAAGAATGAACTGTCAAAGAAAATAAATCACAAGCGGTGCAGGACCAACTGATGACCTGCCACAAGCCTTCCCAGTAGGACTGCATGTGACCGACCCTGAAGTTGTCATATGGAGTGAGAGACCAGTGAATACCCTCATGATGTATAGAAAGAACAGTCTTCTGCTCTGTTCTCTTTTCTTTACTTGTAGATGCCCCTGCTTCTGGCATTTTGGTCCAGTAGGATTTTAAGAATAAAGTTGTATTTGTTTACAACAAGAATGAAATCCTTTATCTGAATGTGTGGTAAAAATACAGTAACATCAGTGATATTTTAAGCTTGAATGCTTTCTTTTCTTTTTAGCTATGTGAACTTGTGACAGAAGCTATATAGTATTTAACCAAAAGAAATAATTTTTTGAAGACTCTGAATTACTATTGAAAAATTTATATTTAAGTAATTGCATAAAAAGCACTTAAAGATTAACTTTTGAGGTACTCTCCTTGAAAAATGTAAAAAAGTTACTTACATTTTCTTTCATCAGCTAAACAGCATGAACGATGCTAGGGAAAAGGCATGTAATGAACTTGATTCTACGAAACAGAAGATAGACTCTCACACTAAAAATATAAAGGTATTATTTAGAATAACTTTTACCTTTTGTATTAAGAAACAAATGTAGTTATCTAGGGAATATTTTAAAGTAGAGATATTGAGGTACCTGAAAATATATATTTGTATTTTTAAAACTATGTATGGATAGAATTTTAATTTTTTCTTGTTGATTAAGAGTAACAAGAATGTTTTTTTCATTTAAAAAATTAAAACTTGATTGGAAATTGTTTTGGTTAAAGGAAAATTTGTTTCCCAGATTCAATAATAATACCTTATGAGATTCAAATAATTATTTAAGATGAAATGTCCAGCCTTAGGTACATATTAAACATATTTTACATAAGCACATCCGTATTTGGAGTCAGTTTTCATCATTTTAGGGTGGAGCCATTGTTTTCAGTACATCGTGTCTGTTAATGGGCTGAGACCACACCTGGCTAAGGCCCAGGACTATAGTTTATTTTAGTTTCTGTGCTGGTTTTATGTACTACATCTTTGCAAAATTATACTGAGTCAGCTCTCAGAAGTTTCTCAGTATTGCTGGAATTTTATTTTGTTGTTTCATGTTGGGTTTGTCATGGACACACTTCAATAGAATTTGTTAGGTTTAAGGAATAAACAGTTCAGCAGAACTTTGTGCCACATATTTGAGATTTCTATAAGTGGTTGGCATGTCATTGGAAAGTAAATGTGCTTATATTAAATGTAAGATATTTATTTTAAAATATTTAAAAAATTTTGAACTACAACATTGTTTTAAAAAAATAGGTTGAAAGGAAACTACCTTGAAAGAACTTTTTGGAATAAGTCATCATATTAACATTTTATATAAATGTTTAAACATAACAAATGTTCTAATTTTTGAGCTAAGATATTATATTTAGAAAATACATTCAGTAAAATATTTTAATGTAAACAGATGCTTTCCTGCCTTTGCGATTCTTTCATTGTAAAGCTTTGAAAATTTTCAATATGTATTTTATACTAGTGTCCCCTCACCCCTTGTTGGCTGGCCTTTCTACAATCTCTTTATTTGGTATCTATGACAGGAACTTCAGGATAAACTGGCTGATGTCAATAAAGAGTTAAGTCATTTACGCACTAAATGTGCAGACCGAGAGGCTTTAATCAGCACTTTAAAAGTGGAACTACAAAATGTGCTGCACTGTTGGGAGAAAGAAAAGGCTCAAGCAGCCCAGTCTGAAAGTGAACTGCAGAAGCTTTCCCAGGCTTTCCATAAGGATGCTGAGGTATTACCTGAGACTCAATGACTGTCAGGAAAGGCCTTTCACTAATCTCAGTGTTATACATCAAGTGACTATTTTTACTTGTATTTAATTAAGAAAATTGTTCTGAGCAGAGTATTTTGAAATGTTTGTGACAGCTGCAAAATCACTCACTTGTCATTCTTGTGTCATTCTCTTGTGAGACAAGTACTATAACTTGCACAACTCATTTTCTTGGTTATCGTTTGTACAACTATCTTTTTTGACTTTTAGAACATTGTAACTCAAGTAACTATGCTCCTAACAGTCCTTTCAAGGTTTGCCTGTTTGCCAATGACAAAATTATTTTTTATTTTAGTAGCTTGGTAGATTGATATGATGGAAAGAATAAGTATTTTATAATCAGATAGACCTGAACTTGGATCCTGATACTTCTGTTTATACATGGTTTGGCTGTGGACAAGCTATACAACTTAGCCTCTCCACATCTTAGTTTTCTTATTTATTTTTTTTCTTTTTTGAGACAAAGTCTTGCTCTGTCACCCAGGCTGGAGTGCAGTGGCGTGATCTGGGCTCATTGCAACCTCCACCTCCCAGGTTCAAGCGATTCTCCTGCCTCAGCCTCCTAAGTAGCTGAGATTACAGGTGTCCACCACCATGCCTGGCTAATTTTTGTATTTTTAGTAGAGATGGGGTTTCACCATGTTGGCCAGGCTGTTCTCGAACTCCTGACCTCAGGTGATCTGCCCACCTCGGCCTCCCCTCCTAAAGTACTGGGATTACAGGCCTGAGCCACTGTGCCCGGCCTAGTTTCCTTATTTATAAAACAGTAATAATATCTACTTTAACAGATAGCCTCCTTACTCTGTATGATTATAGGATGTTAATAAAATTTAGAAAAATAAAATCCCATAAAATTAAAACTTTTCATTTAGACGCCCTGGAGAGTTGCCTATCCATTTGTGTTTATTAATGGCTTATAAAAATATTATGACACAAATTTCGTATTTCGTATGAGCCTGTGTGAATGGAATTATCTTCTAGTTCTTTTTACCCTATGGATTATAGAGCTAGTCTAGCTAGTGGAACTGGTTTGTCTAAGTCATCCTGCATATTGAGTTCATTACTCCGACAAATACGAACATGAATGCCAAGAGAGTAAAAAGGAAACATTCTTTCCACTCTTTTTACAGTCTGGGATTTAAATTGTGTCCACATGAAGGGGTTGGAATTGCTCTACACATCAGATAATGATTAAAGTAAAGGAAACTAGAAGCCTGACTGTATTGTAAAGTCAGCATGTCTACAGCACTGTGGTTGGGTTCAACATGTGTGAATTGATTTTGGATTTTGGAGTCTCTTTTCATGCCAAATGGATGATTATCATGCTTGGTTTATCACAGCCCAAGCAAAAAGGACATAATAGCGACACAATGAATTATCCTTAAGGATGAACTTCCTTGAGAACGAATGTGATCAGTAGGCAAAACACAGGAGGAAGATTTTTATGTATTTTGTAAGTTATATTTAATAAGACTTTAAAACATTTTGACCTAGTTAAAAAATGCGAAAGTCATCATTAACTGCTTATGAAAAGGCATAGCATATTTGTGAAAAAATCTGATTTCTTAAATTTGTTGTTGTAACTACATTTTCACATTTTTTGTTTTTTAAATTATTGCTTTTGGAAAAAAAGGAAGGTGGCATACATAGTGAACTAAAGATTTACATTTTGATATTTGTAAGAAAATATTCTCTATAATTTCTAATTATAAAACTTTTGCATATGCTATATTCAGTTTTTAAAAAATGTATAATAGACTTTCTAAATTTTCTTTTTAAATTTGTCCCTTTTAAAAGTTTCTTCCTGCTGATCTATTAAAAAATCTTGAGGGAACTTTTTTATCTACATAAAATAAAAATATTCATTTTGCAGCTTCACAGTTACCTTGTCTTTGAGTTCCATGCTTTGGGACTTTACAGATGAAACACCTTATAAAGAGAGCTATTTGACATTATAGTAAATAAACCCTCCTCATGTGTTCAAATGTGATCTGCTTTATATGAATTCTGCAGCATAGTGTTTCTAAGTCATTCAGCAATGGATAGTTTAATTACTGAAGTGGTAATATAATTTTAAAGGACTTTTAAAAAACATATTTCCAATTGGACATTTTCAAAAGTATGTCTTAAGCAGCTATATCCATTTTTTTTTTTGCTGTTACTTTATAATATTTAAACACCTACAAATGCCCAGTGTGCCAAATACTATATGAACTTATAAGTGGGGAAAACAAATGAGCCCATCTTCCATATCTTTCATATCACTATCTGCTTTGCCTAAGGGGCTTGGGATAGATTTCCTATAAGTAGTAAGTAAACTGGAATCTCTGGAGGAAGAAGAAAGCTGAGTAATTGTGTCCATGTAAAGTACAGATATTGGTATAACTTTTTTTCATCAGAGTTGAATAACACTGTTTTTTTCTGTATTGTTTTTTGACAAGTAGTATCTATTTTGGCAAATGTAAATATTAAATTATAGAATTACCATACTGAGTTACAGTTAGATAGGCTTATAAACAATGAGTCCAATCCAGACACTTCGTGTGATAGCTAAGGAAACTTAGGCCTGAACAGGTGTTTACTCAAATCACAACCTCATCAGTAGCAGAGCTGGGAATGAATCTTGGTCTTCTGGCTTCTAGACTCAGATTTTGATTTTGAATACCAAGTATAAGCAGTTCCAAATGTTTTATCTGGTGCTTAGTTTTGAATATAAAAAAGTCATTAAAATATTCTGAGACTTGAGTATTATAATTTCCTTTTCAGGTTTTTGAAATTAACTCTTCACCATTTGTATTATGTATTTTACTTCTTACAATGTTTATACACAGCAAATAATTTTTCTTTTTTTTTTTTCCTGCAGGAGAAGCTAACCTTTCTTCACACCTTGTATCAGCACTTGGTAGCAGGCTGTGTGCTCATAAAACAACCAGAAGGCATGCTGGATAAATTCTCTTGGTCTGAGCTTTGTGCGGTCTTACAGGAGAATGTTGATGCCCTGATTGCAGACCTCAACAGGGCTAATGAGAAGGTAACTGTCCTCAGGCACCAGATACCTCTATTAAATTCAGTGACATTTGTCCACATCACAGTATCATTAAGAGGGGCTGACATTCATCTTATTTCAAAAAGAATTTGGATGTTAATAATTCAATACCATTAATTATGGCTTGTCTACAACTCAGTTTGATGCCATTGCTGTGGGCATGTAAATGTGACTGAAGTCTGTATGAAGTCTCTAAGCTCCACTTTCTGTGCAGGACATGCTAATACTACTAGCCAGTATTAGCCACAGGGACCTAATTAAAAGAAAATAAATTAATCTTACTGATGAAGCAATTCAAAGAACTTAGTCATTTACATTAATAAACCAACTCTTTATGTTAGCATAAAATAGAAACAGGATACAGTTATTCAAAAACATGATCTTAAAATTCTTTACTTAGGAAATATAAGGTGTTATTTTTAAAAGCACTTAAACATTTTAAATTATATGCTTATGATTTGCTTTTCGAAATACAACAAAGTGTGTATTAGGAAACTCGTTCCGTGCTTTAGAATGCAAAAAGTGTATTTTATAGGAGAATATAGTAGACCTTTATGGTAACATTACTATCTCACAAGTCTAGGAAATCAGTCTCCAGCAAATATACCAAAACCTGTTTTGGTTATAGAAAATTACAGTGGCTTAGCAGATCAACATATACCACCATTGAAGACATTGGTTCTGATCCTGGGTCTATTGAACGTGGTCAGTACTGTGTTTATGTGGTTTAGTTTCCAGGTCTTAGTTGCAATGACATTTGCTCTTCTTGTTCAAATGCAATGACATTTGAACAAGAAGAGAAAAACTGTCCTGTAAGTTAAAAAAAATTCTGTTGAAGTGATAAAACAGCATATTGACCTAATTTCAGGGTGATTTTTTTTATTATTGAGCATTTTATCTTGGTCCTATTGACAAACACAACCATAGACACTGAGATGTAGGGCTAAGAAATGAGGGCGTAAATTGTGAGAGGCACAGATGCTATTCATGATTGTGAATGTGTACATAATGGATTTGAAAATTGAAGATAATTAAAATGAATGTATTTTAACCCTATGAGATGGTATTATATTTTTAATAGTTTTCATTGTTTCAAAACATCCTTAATAGTCATACATTTTAGAAAATGATGATTTTCTTTCCAGTGTTTGAATATGAAACAAAAAATGGTTAGAACATTCTGCTTTATTTTATGCAAACTGCTTGCAGATTTTTATATCTTTACTTTCTTTCCCGCTGAGATATTTGAATAGCTTGAGCCTTGGTTCCAGAAGTAACAGTATCTTTCTCAGTGTCAATCAAATTAATTATAGAATAAGTAACTTCATTAGAAAGAGAAGATGAAAAATTTGCCATCTAAGTATACAAATAACACAATTTTCTGCTAATGTATGGCAGTTTACCCTGCTATTTTCTTTTTTAAAATTTATTTACATTCTATGTTAAAATTTTTATATGATCTTAAGGAATAAAATATAGTAGGACATTTTGGGTGTTTTATTAGGGGAGACGACACAAAGAAATAGCTTGTGAGCATATTTTCTTCTCTGTTGCATCTCCCCATATAGATAAGCCATCTAGAGTATATCTGTAAAAACAAGTCTGACACGATGAGAGAGCTTCAGCAGACTCAGGAAGACACCTTTACCAAAGTGGCAGAACAGATCAAAGCCCAAGAGAGCTGCTGGCACAAACAAAAGAAGGAACTAGAGCTGCAGTATTCTGAACTCCTCCTGGAGGTGCAGAAGAGGGCACAGGTATGCTACCTTTACAAAGGGCTTAAAAATGGGTTACTCAGTGTAACCATTAGGAACTTTTTTTTTTCTAGTAGCAATGCTAAATCGGTTACGTCTTAAGAACTTCATAGAACTTGTTTAGATGCACATATATATGTTTAGATACACATATGTGTGTGTGTATGGGTGTGTATATTAAGGATTGTCTTTCATGTAAGTTTGGAAATATATGGGTTTCTGATTAAAATATCCCAAAATGCATTGATCAGTTAATTAAATGCTAAAATTATATTTCCTTTATTTATTTTTAAAATAAAAGATTAAAGTATTTGGTAACATATTGTCAATTTTAGTGTAGGTATTCCTTTATCCAGTTTACTCCATTTGTGGAGGTTCCTATGTGAACCATCATTTAAATTTATTTGGGTTAAAATCTCTTATGCCTACTGACATTATATAAGAACTAGTGTTATCGTTGTAGGCCATGTAGCAAAAGTAATTCACTATGAGTTGTATTATGTATTATATCTTTTTTTTTTTTTTTTTTTTTTTGAGTCGGAGTCTCGCTTCGTCGCCCAGGCTGGAGTGCAGTGGCCGGATCTCAGCTCACTGCAAGCTCCGCCTCCCGGGTTTACGCCATTCTCTTGCCTCAGCCTCCCGAGTAGCTGGGACTACAGGCGCCCGCCACCTCGCCTGGCTAATTTTTTGTATTTTTTAGTAGAGACGGGGTTTCACCGTGTTAGCCAGGATGGTCTCGATCTCCTGACCTCGTGATCCGCCCGTCTCGACCTCCCAAAGTGCTGGGATTACAGGCTTGAGCCACCGCGCCCGGCCTTATGTATTATATCTTGATTGAGAGTAGAAGTTATGGGTTGTTAACATAACCATGTATTTTTCTTTTGTTTTTTTTGTTTGTTTTTTGAGGCGGAGTCTCGCTCTGTCACCCAGGCTGGAGTGCAATGTCTGGATCTCAGCTCACTGCAAGCTCCGCCTCCCGGGTTTACCCCATTCTCCTGCCTCAGCCTCCACCTCGCCTGGCTAGGTTTTTTTTGTATTTTTTAGTAGAGATGGGGTTTCACCGTGTTAACCAGGATGGTCTCGATCTCCTGACCTCGTGATCCGCCCGTCTCGGCCTCCCAAAGTGCTGGGATTACAGGCTTGAGCCACCGCGCCCGGCCAACCATGTATTTTTCTACACAAATTATCATCAACATTATTTATATCGTTAACTGTCATCTTCACGTAATCAGGAATAACATGATGATAGGGTATAATTTTTTGGCATTGAATTTATTAATAGGTCACTTTTGTTCCTAAGTTAGGATACTTACAAACCAGAAGGTTGTATATTCTTCTTCCCATGGTTGATTCAGTATTTAAGCCTCTTTATTTGATCCATTCGTGCTTGGCAAGTCTAATTAAAAATAACCAAACTATATAAATATATATACATACACATATATAAATACAATTATTATTATTATTATTATCATATTAAATCGGGCCATTCTGCATCCCCAGATTTAAAGGTACTGTATGAACTTATGCCTTTCTATATGAATTTGAATGAATCAACAAATGTACCATCTGAAAGTAGTAATTTTTTCATTGTATGCAGACTACTATATTATATGCTCTGCATTTTCTTGTATTGAAGTAAAAGACCTAAACAATTTATTTTAATTTTGTAGAGGTAGCACTGATATATAGTGACATGCACAGATCTTAAGTATATAATTTGATGTTTTTAAAAAGTGTTTATTTGATATATAATATTTGTACATATTTATGGGGTACATGTGATATTTTAATACATGCATAGAACGTGTAATGCTCAAGCCAGAGTAAGATAACGATCACCTTGAGCATTTATCATTTCTTTGTGTTGGGAACATTTCAAATTTTCTCTTCTTGCTATTGTGAAATATACAATATGTTGTTGTTAATAAAGTCACCTTACTGTGCTTTTGAACACTAGACCTTATTCCTTCTAACTGTATAATTGTACCCTTTAACCTACCTCTCTCCATCCCTTTCCTCCCCCAACACACCCTTCCTAGACTGTGGTAACTACAATTTGATGTTTTGATCAACGTAAATACCCATGTGATCATTACCCCATTTAATACTTCAAACATTTTCATTACCCTAGAATGTTCTCATGTTCTCTCTTCCAGTCAGTTTTATGCCTCATAGGCAACCATTGTTCTGATGCCTGTCATCGTAGATTAGTTTTCACCTGTTCTTGAATTTCATGTAAGTGGAATCATTCAGTAGTGTGGTGTTTGACTAATTTCACTCAATATTAATGTTCTGAGCATAATGTCATTTATGTTGTTGTATGTATCAGTACTTCATTCTTCTTTATGGTCACATAGCATTCCATTTTATCACAGCACCCCTATTTGATGGATTGTGTGTTGATGGATATTTAGTTGTTTCTGTTTTTTAGATATTGTAGATAAAATTGCCACAAACATTATTGTACAAGTCTTTTGTCAACATATGGTTTTATTTCTCTTGGTTAATTACTAAAGTGCAGTTGCCAGGTCATAGGATATATGTGTATTCGTAAGAAACTGTCAAAAGTTTCTAAAAACAGCTTGTGCCATTTTTTATTTCCACCAGCAAAATATGTAAGTTTCCATTGTTCTACATCCTCTGCAGCGCTTAGTATTGTCAGTCTTTTAAATTTTAGTCAATATAGTGGTTTTAAAATGGTGTTTCATTGTGGTTTAAAGTAACATTTTTTTGGTGATTCATGATGCTGAGCACCTTTCATATACTTATTGGCTATTCACATATCTTCATTTGTAAAGTGTCTCTTCTACTGTTTTCTCATGTAAAAAATAGTAATATTTGTGTTTTTATTATTGATTTCTAAGCATTATTTATATATCCTGGATGCATATCCTTTGTCATGTATATGCATTGCAATCTTTTCTATGAATCTCTTGCTTCCCTTTTCAGTTGTTTCTTTTGTTGATCATATAAGTTTTAAAATTGTGATGAAGTCCAACTTATAAATCTTTTTCTCTTTTGGCTATTTATTTATATATGTGAAATGATTTTTCCTTACCTCAAGGTTGGGAAGATAATCTCGTGTTTCTTCTAGAAGTTTCATAGTTTTAGCTTTTACGTCTAAGTTTGTGATTCTTCTCAAATTAATTTTTGTGTGTGATGTTAGGTAGAGTTTCATTTTTTCCCCCTTCATTTATTGTTCCCACATCACTTGTTCAGCACTTTCCTAGCTGAATAGCCTTGGTACCTTTGTGAAAAAACAGTTGGCCGTACTTAGAAACCACAGACTTGTCCATCTATATAGTTTTGCCCTCTCCAGAATGTCATATAAATGGAATCATACAGTATATAGCCTTTTGGGTCTGATTCCTTTTACTTAGCAAAATATATTTGAGATTCAGTCACATTGTTGCATGTATCAGTAGTGCATTCCTTTTTACTGCTGAATAATGTCCCATTGTATGGCTGTAAAATTTTATCCAAATACTTGCTGATGGGCCTTTGGATTCCTTTTTTTTTTTTTTTTTTTTTGACAATTATAAGTAAAGATGCTTTAAACATCCATGAAAAGGTTTTTGTGTGATCATAAATTTTCATTTCTCTTGGGTAAATACTTACGAGTTTGATTTCCAGATTGTATGGTAAGTATATATTTATATGGTTATATGGTAAGTGTGACTTAAGCAACTATTAAATTGTTTTTCAAAGTGACTGTATCATTTTGCATTCTCACTAGCAATGTAAGAGATTTCCAGTTGCTCTGCACCTGTGCCAGCGTATGGCTTTATCATTTTTTTCTTTTGAATTGTATCCATTATAATAAGTGTGTAGTGCCATGTCATTGTGATTTCGATTTACATTTTCCCCACTGCCTAGTAAATTAATCATTTATTTATGTGTTTATTTGCTATTTGTATATCTTTTCTGGTGAATTATCTTTCAGATATTTTGCTCAGTTTTTAATTGGATTGTGTGTTTTCTTATCGTCAAAGTTTGAGAGTTGTTTACATATCGCAGGTTCAAGTCATTTGTCAGATAATGTGATTTGTAAATATTTTCTGCTGTTCTGTTAGCAGTACTTTTGCAAAGCAAATGTTTCAAATTTGGATGACCCACTTATCAGTTTTTTTTTTATGGATTATACTTTGATGTTACATGTAAGAACTCTTTGACTAAGATTATAGGCATCAAGATTTTCTCCATTTTTTTTCTATATGTTTTATAGTTTTAGGTTTTACATCTAGGTCTATGATCAATTTTGAGTTAGTTTCTGTAAAGGTTTGAGGTATGGATTAAGGTCAGTTTTTTTTTTGCATATTCATGTCCATTCCAGTACCATTTGTTGAAATCACTGTCCTTTATTGAATTGCCCTTGCACTTTTATCAAAAATCAGTTCAATGTTTGTGTCAATCTACCTCTAGACTTTCTTGTCTATTCCAATTATTTATGTGTCTAATTCTTTTTTTTTCAATACTATACTGATTTAATCACTCTAACCTTTTACTAAGTCTTAAAATCAGGTAGTGTGAGTCTTCCAACTTCTTTTTTCATCAATGTCCTGAACTGTTTGAAATCTACAAGAAGGCATAGCAATTCACTTTTTACTCTTTTCAAAAATAAAATAAAATAAAATAAATTGGTGTATATTCTGTATTGTTTACCTACATATTTGCATTTTTATCAAATATAATTGAATATACTGCAGCAATTTATTTTGGTATTGTATTTGATAAGCTGTTATTATAATACATATTATAGGACCTGTAAATTTTATTTTAGGAAATTTTATGATTAATTCTATATTTTTTACCCCCAAAAGTGCAATGCAAATAAAAAAAATTCATTTTACATTACTTAATACATTTTCAAAAATTATGTTGATAAGGACACGAGAGGGAAAATATCCCCAGTTGTTATATAGGATTGTGAGTTATAGAGGATGTTTGGTGTCATGAGCATAACCCTCAGTACGTTCCATCTGCTGGGAAATAAATAACTTATTCTTAGAGTCTTATGTTTAATGTTTGGCCATTGTGAAGAAGTGATTAGTAAAAGACACTAAATTAAAGTAAAAAACAATATTTGGATTTGATTGATTTTATATGAAAAAATGTAATAGATGCTAGAAAAGTAATGTTTGTAAGAATCTAATATTTCTAAGACTTTTTTAATGTCTAAGCTTTAAAACAATTAGTGTAAATGCTACTAGAAAAATGAAATTTGCAGAGAATGCAGCCTGGTTTTACTATCACAGCATGTTTTTAGTATTGGGTAAAGTTTGCTAGCCACATGTTGGGTAGTTCTTGAATTTAAATACTTGGAGCCATCATGTAAATATATCTCAAGTGTCTATGCCTACTAAAGTATCTGGGCCCAGTGCCACATACCATTCCATTTATTAACTTTGCTTTTGTAATCTTAGTGTTTATGTTCTTGTTTCTTTTCTGTTTGAAAAAGATAGTTATTGGAACAAGAACTTCCTTTCTAGAAGTAAAGTTTTTTTACTGTCAAGTAAGAGTTGCCCTTGATGTAATGTTTATTGTAAACACTTTAGATTTATTTGACATTTTAGTAAAAATCAAGTGAGTTTAGAATGGGGAACAAAACTCAGGGAAATTCAAGTTCATCATGCTATGTTGCATTTTATTCCTCTTTTACCATGGTATTGAGAGTGTATTTGGCAAGAAACCCAGGTGAGTCATAAAGTGTTAGTAGGTGTTGAAACTTTTTCTTCATAATTGAACTCCAAGAATATTCAGAGATAAAGTGGAGCTTATTGATATTGTTGGAGGTGATAATTCCTGAAGGTATACATGCCAGCCTGCAATGATTCAGAGAGTTAGATATAATCACGTGTACACTATGAGTTCTGATAGACTGTGAGTCCATGGGAATGGATACCTCTAATGAAATTTTGAAAGATACTTCTGACTACTTTTCAAATAATTGCTTTAGAAATTGTTTTTGTTAATTATAATAAATTAGCAGTTGAATTTGCATGGTGCTTGATATAATTTTCAATGCTTTTGCATATTTTGCACGTCTTGTCTTTTTTTTTTTTTTTTTTTTTTGAGATGGAGTCTTGCCCGGTGACCCAGGCTGGAGTGCAGTGGCACTGATCTCGGCTCACTGCAACTTCCGCCTCCTGGATTCAGATGATTCTCCTGCCTCAGCCTCCTGAGTAGCTGGGATTACAGGTGCCCACCACCACGCCCAGCTAATTTTTGTATTTTCAGTAGAGACGGGGTTTCACCATGTTGGGCAGGATGGTCTCAATCTCCTGACTTTGTGATCCTCCCGCCTTGGCCTCCTAAAGTGCTGGGATTACAGGCATGAGCCACCGTGCCCGGCCGCATGTCTTTTCTTATGTAAGCCCCACCACAGGCATGAGATAGGTCATTTAAGTATCATTTCTATTTTACAAGCGAGGAATCTAAGGTTCAGACAACTGATACTACTTACTTGTGTGGTAAGGAAGTTCTAGGGACAGGATGAGAATAAACATAACCGTATGTAAAATGTCTAGCCCATTGCTTGGCATTTAGAAATTACAAAGTGAATGTTATGGACTGTTTTAGTACCTTATTACCATCCTTATCTTCCAGTCCCTTTTGCATTATATTCTAATACTGCTTCTTTTAGAAAGATAATGCTATTTTTATATATAAAGCAGTATCTGTAAATAGGTGTAATGACATCTCAGTTTCATATTTATGGAACTCATATTCCTTTTTTTTTTTCTTTTTTTTTAAAGCTAGTATCTCACTACATTGCCCAGGCTAGAGGGCAGTCATGCGATCATAGCTCACTGCAGCCTTAACCTCCCAGGCTTAAGAGATCCCCCACCTCAGCTTCCCGAGTAGTTGGGACTACAGGGCACGCCTCCATGCTCTGCTAATTTTTGTATTTTTTTAGTAGAGATGGGGTTTCGCCCTGTTGTCCAGGCTGGCCTTGAACTCCTGGGCTCAGGCAATACACCTGCTTTGACTTCCCAAAGTGTTGGGATTACAGATGTGAGCCACGGTGCCCGGCTCATATTTCTTTTTCTTTCTTTCTTTCTTTTTTTTTTTTTTTGAAACAGGGTCTCACTCTGTCACCGAGGTGGAGTGCAGTGCTGCAGTCTCGACTCACTGCAGCCTTGACCTCCTGGGCTCAGGTGATCTTACCACTTCAGCCTCCTGAGTAGCTGGGACTATAGGCATGCACTACCACACCTGGCTAATTTTTTGTATTTTTTTTTGTAGAGATGGGGTTTTGCCATGTTTTCCCAAGCCATCTGCCTGTTTTGGCCTCTGGAAGTGCTGGGATTAGAGGCGTGAACTACCGTGCCTGGCTGGAACTCACATTTTTAAGTGATTCTAGATTAACTAATGTTTAAACATGATAATGTAAGAAAAGTCTAAATAGTGCTACATTGTCAGCCACCCACAAATGGTAGTTCTCTTAATTTGTATTTCTCAGGGTTTTTTTTTCTGAGAAACTGAAGTTTTAATACACTATATCATAAAATTGCTACTGTAGATAAGAATATCAAGATAATTTTTACATAATTTAATTAATATTAATAAAAAACTATGTTATATACCAAATATATAGTACACTGTGTTTCATGCTGTGGTAGTAACAAAGAGGTATACTATATAGTTTTTTTCTCAAAAGTGTAACATATAATTGGGGAGATACATGAAAAAGTAAATAATACAAGGTTTATCATAGGCTGTGCATAATTAGTTGCCAAAAGAATGCTATAAATTTAGAAGAGGAGATGGTCAAAGTTTGAGGAGGCTTAGTAGAGGAGACTGGAGCCAACCTGGGCCCTGTTGCTGGGATCTGAAAGCACAGAAAGAAGGGAGATACGGGACACATCAGAATTTAGAGATAATATTGTTAATTTTCCAGACAGTCAGAGGTAATATCTCTTAACAATAAGCAATCCATACATCTTGCCTGTATTAACACATTTATTCCCAGTCTTCCGATAAAAAGAACTCTGTTCTTTTGAGGGTATGGTTTATCCAAAGGGTATTTTATAATTTACAGTGCTTTAGAAACAAAGCAGTAAACACAGGCACATACCATTTTTGGCACATATTTTTGTTGTGTTAAATTTACGTAATGAAGATAGTGTTTTAAAATTAAATAAATAACCATTATGGGGCTTGAGAATGTGTGTGTGTATATGAAGACTAGATAATAGAATTGCTAGATCATATGATAATTCTGTGTTTAACTTTTTGAGGAACTGCCAAACTGTTTTTGAAAATGGCTGCACTATTTTACAATCCCATCAGCAATGTCTGAGAGTTTCAGTTTCCTACAGAGTATTCTTATTTTTTAACAGAGAAACATTTACATAATAGAGAAAGCAGGTGAATTTATGTTTGTTATATTTTAAAATATTACCATAGCTTAAAAAGGCAAGATATGAAACTTAGAAAAATAAGACACTTTAAATGAAGTCCTTTGATGTCTATATGTCATTGAATGTCCAGTTTGCAATTTGCCTTTTTGCCAACATAAAGAGCAAGAACGCAGCGAGCAAGAGTGATACAAAAGAATTTTACTCCCTAGGGAAGTGTCTAATTTCTGGCCCAGAGTCTCAGAGTTCACAGAGTGCTGTAAGCCAGTAAGGCATCCCTCAAAGCTCATGTATTTCAGGAAGTAAGTCCGTGATTCATTAAGGAAAAAAGCTGTCCCTTCTTCCCATTATGGA
Source organism: Chlorocebus sabaeus (assembly GCF_047675955.1). Classification (NCBI taxonomy): domain Eukaryota; kingdom Metazoa; phylum Chordata; class Mammalia; order Primates; family Cercopithecidae; genus Chlorocebus; species Chlorocebus sabaeus. Next base: position 45,078,390 of record NC_132915.1, read on the forward strand.
TGTACTTTGAATTTATTAGAGAGTAAAGGAAAACTGGTGAAATTATGTAGTATTTTTGTTATGCTATTGAATTTTGTGTAAAAGATATGCATTCTATATTTTTAGGTTTTTTCCTTCAGGATTGGAATGTTTTTGTGGGGGAATTTGAGAATATTATTTTTTGAAATTAGACACACTGAGGAGCAGGTTATTTCAGTACTAGGAATGCTTTTGTCCCATATGAAAGCGATGTTCCTTCTGTTTGTTTTAAAAATACTGGCTTTTAATCTCCTTGGGTGGAAAACATTAGATTTTTTTTTTAAAGGCAAATTTGCTCTATAGCTGTTTCCACCCTTACAATCAAACAGGCTTTGTTCTTCAAGAATAATTCACAGTAAATAATGCAATACCTCTGAAAGTAGTTCCCTATGGAAAGTCAGAATTAATTTAAACCAGAATTCTGACATGTAGATAAGTTCCAAATTATATTTGGAAATTTTGTTTTTTAAATTATATTTTTCTTTTTTCTAATCCTTTACATTGTAAAGCTTTTTTCATTAATTGGGCATTTATTCCGTGTCTATTATGGGCAAAACACTGTGTGAAGCAAAGTCAGGGATGATTTTATAAAGGGTTATTTAATTCCTTCAATATTTATTAAATATCTACAGGGTATAGAGCACTGTGACAGACACTATAGTAAATAATTCCTAACCTCTAGGAACTAGCAGTCTTGTATTTGAGGGAGAGTAGATATACACACATGAAATAAATAAGTAGTGTAGAAGTTAAATGCCTGAGTGACTTAAGTTCTCTGAACTTAAGTTCAGAGAAGGTCAAGATCAGTGTGAAGGAAAATGATAGTAAAATGAGTCATAGAATAGACAGAACCTGAAATGGGCTCTGAAGATTGTTAGTATTCGAATAGTGTTAGGGGAGATGGAAGGCAAAGGACCCGGGGGTTCTACAGAACATGTTAAATTGTGAAAAGTGGTGGTGAGGCTAATGCCTGTATACTAAGGGAACAGATCATCCTCTCCTTGATCATCAGGTTGAGGACAGTGGGAGAAGGGGAAGACATGTGGAGATGTTGGTACCTGAGGGGAGAACCTTGGTTCAGTAAAGACAAAAAAGTTAGTAAGATAATTAGATAAACCTAGCTGAAGGAGTTTGGGCAAATTGTGTAACTTCTCTTAACCTCAATTTTATTATCAGTAAAACTGTGCCAACCTCATAGTTTAGTATAAGGATTAGAAAGAATATATGTAAAGCATTTAGAACAATGCCTGCAATATGAATAAGCACTATAATATTCAAACTATTCCCATTAAAATAGAGAAATAATAGGCCTCACAGTATCCACTGAGATTTGGGTTCTAGTAGGAGTGAACTGGAAACTTTGAAATCAAATTATTTATATAATACCAAGGTTTTTTTTTTTTGTTTTTTTTTTTTTTTTTTTTTTTTTTTTTGATAGCAAGTCTTGCTCTGTTGCCCAGACTGGAGTGCAGTGGCTCGATCTTGGCTCACTGCAGCCTCCGCCTCCCAGACTGAAGTGATTCTCCTGCCTCAGCCTCCTGAGTAACTGGGATTACAGGCACGTTCTACCACACCTGGCTAATTTTTTGTATTTTTAGTAGAGACAGGGTTTCACCATGTTAGCCAGGATGGTCTTGATCTCCTGATCTCGTGATCCGCCTGCCTCGGCCTCCCAAAGTGCTGGGATTACAGGTGTGAGCCACTGTGCCTGGCCCTCCAATGTGTATTTTTTAATCTGTTAATTGATCTTTTCTTTTTATGCCTCTGGATTTTTAGTTTTAGCAATCCTATCTTCATATCAATATTAAGTAATTTGCCTGCATTTTCTTCTAATATTTCTGTGGTTTCATTTTTTTTTACATATAGATTTATGGTCTATTTGAAATTTACTTTTGTATAAAATGTCAGGTGTAGATCAACTTTTATATTTTTTTCCAAAAGGCCATCTGGTTATTTCACCACCATTTAGTCTGTCTTTTTCCCACTGCTTTGAATTCCTACCTTTATCACTGAAGTTTTTTTTGTGCCTAGATCTGTTTCTAGCTGTTTATTCTGTTCCATTGGTCTTTTTTTTTAAATGTACAAATAACATGATTTTTAAATTAGAGGTTTTTTTGTTTGTTTGTTTGTTTGTTTGTTGAGACAGAGTCTTGCTTTGTCATCCAAGCTAGAGTGCAGTGGCGCGATCTTGGGTTGTTGCAACCTCTGCTTTTCAGGTTCATGCAGTTCTCCTGCCTCAGCCTCCCAGGTAGCGAGGATTACAGGCCTGTGCCACCGTGCCTGGCTAATGGTTTTTTTGCATTTTTAGTAGTGACAGGGTTTCACCATATCGGCCAGGTTGGTCTCAAACTCCTGATCTCAGGTGATCCACCTGCCTTGGCCTCCCAAAGTGTTGGGATTACAGGGGTGAGCCACCGTGCCCAGCCTTAATTAGAGGTTTTGTTGGTGTTTCAATATGTGGTGGGGCTGTTCCCCTCTCATTCCTCTTCTTTTTCAGGGTTAAACTCAACTTGCCTAGCTCCAGAAAAAAACTGCTTTGTTTTTTAGTGGAATTGCACTATGTTTATCAATTTACTTAGGAATAATTGAATCTTTGTGATGAGTTAGGCTGTTGAAGTTTGAGGTATTATTTTGTGTCTTTCAGCTGTATTTAAAACCTTTCCTCATATAGATTTTTTACATTTCAGGCTAAATTGATTCCTAAATTATTCTATCTTTTTTATTATGGAATTCTAAATGGAGTTTTCTCTTCCGTTATCTTCTTTTTTGTTTATCTGTATATATTAAGGATATTGATATTTTAAATTGTAAAATATACATGACATATAATTTACCATTTTGATCCTTTTAAAGTATGTAGTTCAGTGGCATTAAGTATGTTCACAGTATTGCACAACCATCACCACTATTTAGCTCCTGAACTTTTCATCACTCCGAACAGAAACCCTGAACCCGTTAAGCAGTCACTCCTTGTTCCTTCTTCTCCTCAGCCCCTGGTGACCAAAAATGTATTTTCTGTGTCTACAAATTTTCCTAGTCTCTGTATTTTATATAAATGGAGTCATACAAATGTGGCCTTTTGTGTCTGGTTTCTTTCTTTTAGCATAATTTTTCAATTTTTGTTGTACCATGTATTAGTTCTCCATTCCTTTTTAAGGCTGAATAATATTCTGTTGTGTGGATATACCACATTTTGTTGATTCATTCATCCCCTGTTAGGCATTTCTGTTTTTTCCTACCTTTTGGCTATTGTGAATAATGTTGCTGTGAACAAAAAGCTGTTGATTTTTTTTGTGTGTTAATTTCATATATTTTAACCTTATTGACTTTTTTTTTTGTTTGAATTCTGTCATTGGATCTTTTGGTATTTCTAGATTTATGATCACATGTTCTACAAGTAGAGATAGTTTTACTTCTTCTTTGCCAGTTCTTATGTCTCTACTTGCTTTTTGTTGCATAGTTGCACTGGCTAATAACACACCAAATACAATGTTAAATACTACTGGAGATAGTGGGTATTCTTGCCTTGCTCTGCAACTTGGTAAGAATGCTTTAGGTTTTTCTCCATTATTAAGATACTGACTTTAGGATACAGTGTCTCTATCTCTACCTGTATCTACGCGCACAATTTTTCTTGTAATTTTGTGTGTAATTTTTGTTGAAAACACTTCTGCCTGAGACACTGAGGTTCACTTTTATTTTCACTTACCCAAGTGTTGCTAGTTTGCCTCTTATATTTTCTAGGTTTTCTGTAACTTTCTTTTTTTCCTCTAATTAAACAGATGAAATTGATTTTGAAGAGAATATGGAATTAACCTTTGTGATTTTCATTTGTTCCCCTCATCCTACTCCCAACTGCTGCAACTCTGCTGCTACCCCTGGCCATCTTTATTATGTTTCTAATTCTCACATCCCTTTACTAACAATAGGACAGTTCCAGGATTTTATGGCTTCTCATACCTCTCCAGATAAAGTTAAGTTTCTTAGTGTAGCACATTAGGTACTCAGTCCTCTGTTACCTGTGTACTTTCCAAATTTCCATCATTTCTCTCAGTTCTTCAGGTACTCTGAATTATTTCCATCCTTAGAGCATACTATGCTATTTTCTGGCTCTTTCTTTTCCACATGCAAGTCTTCCTGCTTTAATCTAGCTACAAGCCAAGTGTCAAGTTTTATTTTTCCTTAAAGTGTGCCTGCTTTAAGAGGGTTGTCGCACATCCTCTTGCAAGCAGTCTGCATAGCTACTGCTTCTCAGAGTTTCTTGCTCCTTTTAGCACTCCCTGTGGGACACCACTTGCTTTACTAGTGGTCTTTGTGTGGAGTTCTGGGACATAGTCCCATTGATAAAATATGGCTGCCAAAGTTTGTTTTAGTGCCCTTTTGTATTCCTCTGGCAACCTGGAATGTCTCTATCATAGCATTATACCACACTAGCTGATTTACTTGTCCCTTTTCCGAGTATGTGTAATTTAGTAACTAATCAATGCAATTTTTTTTTTTTAATGGAGACAGGGTCTTACACTGTCACCTAGGCTGGTCTCAAATTCCTGGACTAAAGAGATCCTCCCACCTTCACCCGCTTGAGTAGCAAGAACTATACACATACCACCGCACTTGGCTGATATTTTTTAATTTTTTGGTAGAGACAGGGTCTTACTCTGTTGCCCAGGTTGGTCCCAAACTCCTGCCCTCAAGCGATCCTCTCACTTTGGCCTCCAAAAGTGCTGGGATTATAGGTGTGAGCCCTTATGCCTGGCCCCAATAAATGTTTTTTGAATAATAAGTGAATAGTAAAGCAAATTGGGATCTGTTATCTTCGTCTTCTTTCTTCTTTCTTCTTTTCTTTTGTCTTTCTTCTTCCTTTTTTAATTTTTAATTTTATTTTATTATTTTTTTTTTTGACAGAGTCTTGCCCTGTTATCTAGCTGGAGTACAGTGGCATGATCATGGCTCACTGCAGCCTGAACCTCCTGGATTCAATTGATTCTCTGGCCTCAGCCTCCCAAGTAGCTGTAACTATAGGTGTGCACTACCATTCCTGTCTAATTTTTAAAAAATATTTATTTGTGAGATGGGGTCTTGCTATGTTGCCCAGGATGGTCTCAAACTCCTGAGCTCAAGCAGCCCTCTCGCCTCAGCCTCCCAAACACGGGGATTACAGGCGTGAGCCATTGTGCCTTGCCCTTCTTGATTTTACTCTGTCTTTCAAGATTCCTTACTGATTAGATTAAGATTTCATAGAGAGAGCCAGTTTATTTTCTAGTGATTAATTGTGGTTCCTACAGTTAAATTTCTTTTTATTTAAAATTAAGTTTTAGATTGTAAGCACCTTGATTAGGCAAAAAGGAGCAGAGGGCTGCTGAGGCCCAGGTCACAATTAGTATTTCCTGTCACCACTGGAGATGCGCTGCGTACAGCTTTCTGTCATGAGGAGGTAAGACAGAAACTGAAATAAGTGAGTATCCCTGAGAGACAGTGCCTTCTCATGCAGTAAATGGTAGACCGTGCTATTCGTTATATCATTGACTGAACCAGTTGTTTATTTTGGTAAAAAGTAAAGTCTTTTTTACATCTAGGAACCCCTCTATTGACAGTGTCATTTCTGTTTAAAAGTAGGAATGAAGAATTAGTGAGGAGTGGAGGAAGAGAAATTATACAGAGAAAGCATATTTTTCTTTTCTAAATTTGTGTATTTATGTGTAAGTCTATAGGAAATTCATGAAACACTCTGAAATTTATGTGTTCTGCTTTACGTAAAGCTTCTATGTGAGAGGATTTAAAAATCAATGTGCACATTCAGATCTAAGCTGTTTGGCTCACTGTTGCTCTATCTATCTTATTTAATATTTTGGCTGTTTTAGCACATGTATCTTTTGAAGAGGAAGAAGTGGTTGTCAGCAAAAGTTTGTTTTCTTTGCGTAAAGGGAAATTAATAAAATGCCTCTTTGTTTCATGATCAAATATATTGTTTGACCTCTTCCATAGAAATTTCAAGAAATTGCTGAAAAAAATATGGAAAAATTGAACCATATTGAGAAGTCGCATGAACAGTTGGTTCTCGAAAATTCGCACTTCAAAAAACTGTTATCACAGACTCAAAGGGAACAGACATCCTTGCTGGCAGCCTGTGCATTGATGGCTGGTGCCTTATATCCCCTCTATAGCCGATCATGCGCCTTGTCTACACAGAGAGATTTTCTCCAGGAGCAGGTCAACACCTTTGAGTTGTTCAAATTGGAAATTAGAACTCTAGCCCAGGCTTTGTCAACTGTAGAGGAAAAGAAGCAAGAGGAAGCCAAGATGAAAAAGAAAACATTCAAAGGATTGATACGTATATTTCGGAAAGTTGTTATTGCAATTTTGGCAGCAAACAGACTCAAGGTTTTGGGCCAATCATGTGCCTCTCTTTTTACCTGGATGGAGAGTTTCAAAGAAGGCATAGGCATGTTAGTGTGCACAGGAGAGCCCAAAGACAAGCATAAATTTCCAAGTAAGATAATTTGTGCTTTTAAAAATATAGGTTGCATGTAAGTGAAATATACAGTGTGACTATACCTGGCTATTATGGAAAAACTTTAAAAAAACATGTAATATGCCAAATAATATAACATAGTCTCCATATGTATGTATATGTGTGTATGGATAAGTGAATATTTTGTATAAATTAGGCTGTGTTTTTTTGTTTTAAGCAGATTAGAATATAAGGTGACAAATATGTATAATTTGAACTTTGTCTTGTTTTATATTTGAATCCTCTGCAGTAAAGCAAAGAGTTTACACAGTGATTTTTCGGTTGTGTCCATCAAAAACTGCCCTGTTTCAAATTATCAGTATGATTTATTTTCAGTTTCTATGAATAAGTATGAAATGGGTTAAAAATATATTGAAGAATTATATGAAAATGAGACAAATATAAATTTTCCAGTTGTTTTTGAATGCTTAACTATTTTGAAGAAATGACTTGTTTTTATTTTTAAAAAGCAGACTATTAAGTAGTGTAAGTAAAACCAAAGAAAATTTCTTTTTTCTGTTTTTTTGGTGTCATTTACAGTTATTTATAAATTAGGTCGAGCTAATCTAACATTTCTTAATAGATTTTTGCACAGTAGGCAATGTTCACAATAGGGTTTGATCTGTTTCTTAAATAGCTGAACACTGCTATGAATTTTAAATATAGATTTTAATAAAGTTTTGTAGAATTTTACAATGGATTTTTTCAATTTTATAGAACATCAAAAGGAGCAGTTGCGTTGTTTACAAGCGCTTAATTGGCTCACCAGTTCTGACCTTCTTGCTGCAATAATCAGTTCTATGACTGAATTACAAGATGTCATTGGTAAAACAGGTATGGTTCCTTCTTTTATGTCCTTGCAAAATACATTTAAGAACAAATGTCCAGAAATTCTTTATGGCACAAATTCTAATAAACCATATAGGGAGAAAATAAATTTATTTTTATCTTTATTTTATTCAGTCATGGAGAGATTAATTCTGTACTTAATGATGTAAATTAATATAAATTTTGTCTTTATGGGGAAATGACTTTTCTTGGTGAATGTATCCAACTTATTTTTTTTTCTTTCTATCTGTTTTTCCTATGGAAAGCTCATCATTAGCTTTTTATTAAGTAATACTGGCAATGTTCTTTCATATGTTTTGGCCTTGTTTCACTTCTACTTGTGGCTGTAAATTTCATAAGCTTGAGTAATATGAGAGCCAGTAGAAAATTTTTCTCTCTCTTTTTGTGATTTTTTTTTTACTTTTTCTAGTGTATTTTAGATACAATTAATTCGGATAGTCTGCTCCTTCCCACCTGGTGTGGAACCACCTATTATCAGCGATTTACAAAGGTTTAAAATGCAAGTTTTTAAAAATGATTCAGATTGCATGATATTTTGTCTGACAGGTTCAATGAAAACTAATTGGACTAATTATGGTCATTTCAGACACATTAGTTGTTAAAATTGTGTAATGGACTTGTTAAGGTTTGCCTGTTTAATGAAATGTAAGCCTGGATGTAATGATAATTTGGGATTTAATTCTTAGACATTTCCACTGTGCAAATATAGATCATACATTGTGATTTCAAATATCTAAACCTAGACTTTTGTAGTAGGAAACTTAAAGATTATTTTTAAGTTGTGGCCATTGATGTTGGTAAGCAATGTGCATATTTAATGTGTTGGCAGAACCTCAAGATACTGGGTTTGGAGTCTGAAATAAAATTCTAAACTAAATGTATTTTAAGAATTTTGGTATTATAACTTCAAAGCAGAACTGGACATTCTTGAAAGAGCTTAGAAATAGTTTTTAGATTTGGTTTAAGAAACAGGTGATTTGAGTGCTTCCAAGATGGCCAAATAGGAACAGCTCCAGTATGCAACTCTAGCAAGATCTATGCAGAAGATGGGTGATTTCTGGGTTTCCAACTGAGGTACTTTGTTCATCTCATTCAGACTGGTTGGACAGTGGGTACAGCCCACGGAGGGTGAGCTGAAGCAGGGCGGGGCATCACCTCACCCGGGAAGTGCAAGGGGTCGGGGGATTTCCCTTTCCTAGCCAAGGGAAGCTGTGAGAGACTGTACTGGCAGGAACGGTACAATTCCGCTCAAATACTCCGCTTTTTCCACAATCTTCACAACTGGCAGGCCAGGAGATTCTCTCCAGTGCCTGGCTTGGTGGGTCCCATGCCCACGGAGCCCAGCAATCTAAGTAAGATCCATTGACTTGAAATCCTTGCTGCTAGCGCAGCAGTCTGTGAATGACCTGGGATGCTGGAGCTTGGTGGGAGGAGGGGCGTCCACCATTGCTGAGGCTTGAGTAGGTGGTTTTATGCTCACAGTGTAAACAAAGCTGCCAGGAAGCGTGAACTGGGCGGAGCCCACCGCAGCTCACCAAGACTGACTGCCTCTGTAGATTCCAGCTCTGTGGACATGGCATATCTGATCAAAAGGCAGCAGCCCTAGTCAGGGACTTATAGATAAAACCGTCATTTTCCTGGGACAAAGCCCCTGGGGGAAGGGGCAGCTGTGGGCACAGCTTCTGCAGACTTAAACGTCGCTGCCTGACAGCTCTGAAGAGAGCAGTGGTTCTCCCAGCACATTTGAGCTCTATAATGGGCAGACTGCCTCCTTAAGTGGGTCCATGACCACCGCGTAGCCTGACTGGGAGACACCTCCCAGTAGGAGCCGATGGACAACTCTTACAGGAGAACTCTGGCTGGCATCTGGCAGGTGCCCCTCTGGGACGATGCTTACAGAGGAAGGATAAGGCAGGAATTCTTGCTGTTTTATAGCCTCCACTGCTGATACCCAGGCAGACAGGGTCTGGACTGGACGTCTGGCAAACTCTACCAGATCTGAGATTGAGGTGCCCATTAGAAGGAAAATTAAACAGAAAGGAATAGCTTCAACATCAACAAAAAGGACATCCACACCAAAACCCCATCCATAAGTCACCAACATCAAAGACCAAAGGTAGAGAAAACCACAAAGGTGGAGAGAAACCAGAGCAGAAAGGCTGAAAATTCCCAAAACCAGAACACCTCTTCTCCTTCAAAAGATCACAACTCCTCGCCAGCAGGGGAACAAAATTGGATGGAGAATGACTTTGATGAGTTGACAGATGTAGGGTTCAGAAGATGAGTAATAACAAACTTCTTCGAGCTAAAGGAGAATGTTCTAACCCATTGCAAGGAAGCTAAAAATCTTGAAAAAAGGTTAAAGGAGTGCTAACTAGAATAACCAGTGTAGAGAAGAACATAAATGACCTGATGCAGTTGAAAAACACAGCATAAGAAATTCATGAAGCATACACAAGCTTCAATAGCCAATTCGATCAAGCGGAAGAAAGGATATCCATGATTGAAGATCAAATTAATGAAATAAAATGAGAAGACAAGATTAGAGAAAAAAGAGTAAAACAAATGAACAAAGCCTCCAAGAAATATGGGACTATGTGAAAAGACCAAATCTACGTTTGATTGGTGTACCTGAAAGTGATGAGGAGAGTGGAACGAACTTAGAAAACACTCTTTAGGATATTATCCAGGAGAACTTCCCCAACCTAGCAAGGCAGACCAACATTCAAATTCAGGAAGTACAGAGAACACCACAAAGATATTCCTTGAGAAGAGCAACCCCAAGACACATAATCGTCAGATTCACCAATGTTGAAGTAAAGGAAAAAATGTTAAGGGCAGCCAGAGAGAAAGGTTGGGTTACCCACAAAGGGAAGCCAATCAGACTAACACCGGATTTCTTGGCAGAAACCGTACAGCCAGAAGAGAGTGGGAGGCCAATGTTCAACATTCTTAAAGAAAAGAATTTTCAAATCAGAATTTCATATCCAGCCAAACTAAGCTTCTTAAATGAAGGAGAAATAAAATCCTTTACAGACATGCAAATACTGAGAGATTTTGTCACCAACAGGCCTGCCTTACAAGAGCTCCTGAAGGAAGCACTAAACATGGAAAAGAAGAACAGGTACTAGCCACTGCAAAAACATGCCAAATTGTAAAGACCATCGATGCTATGAAGCAAATGCATCAACTAACGGGCAAAATAACCAGTTAGCGTCATAATGACAGGATCAAATTCACACATAACAATATTAACCTTAAACGTAAATGGGCTAAATGCCCCAAGTAAAAGACATAGACTGGCAAATTGGATAAAGAGTTAAGACCCATTGGTATGCTGTATTCAGGAGAACCATCTCATATGCAAAGACGCAGATAGGCTCAAAATAAAGGGATGGAGGAAGATCTACCAAGCAAATGGCAATCAAAAAAAGGCAGGGGTTGCTATTCTAGTCTCTGATAAAACAGACATTAAAGCAACAAAGATCAAAAGAGACAAAGAAGGCCATTGCATAATGGTAAAGGGATCAATTCAACAAGAGCTAACTATCCTAAATATATATGCACCCAATACAGGAGCACCCAGATTCATAAAGCAAGTCCTTAGAGACCTACAAAGAGACTTAGACTCCCACACAATAATAATAGGAGACTTTAACACTCCACTGTCAATATTAGACAGATCGAGACAGAAAATTAACAGGGATATCCAGGACTTGAACTCAGCTCTGGACCAAGCAGACCTAATAGACATCTACAGAACTCTCCAGCTCAAATCAACAGAATATATTCTTCTCAGCACTGCATCACACTTATTCTAAAATTGACCACATAATTGGAAATAAAACACTCCTCAGCAACTGTAAAAGAACAGAAATCACAACAAACTGTCTCTCAAACCACAGTGCAATCAAATTAGAACTCAGGATTAAGAAACTCACTCAAAGCCGGGTGCGGTGGCTCAAGCCTGTAACCCCAGCACTTTGGGAGGCCGAGATGGGCGGATCATGAGGTCAGGAGATCAAGACCATCCTGGCGAACACGGTGAAACCCCGTCTCTACTAAATGCAAAAAACTAGCCAGGCGAGGTGGCGGGCACCTATAGTCCCAGCTACTCGGGAGGCTGAGTCAGAAGAATGGCGTAAACCCGGGAGGTGGAGCTTGCAGTGAGCTGAGATCTGGCCACTGCACTCCAGCCTGGGCGACGGAGCAAGACTCCGTCTCAAAAAAAAAAAAAAAAAAGAAACTCACTCAAAATCGCACAACTATATGGAAACTGAACAACCGACTCCTGAATGACTACTGGGTAAATAACAAAATGAAGGCAGAAATAAAGATGTTCTTGGAAACCAATGAGAACAAAGACATAGCGTACCAGAATCTGTGGGACACATTTAAGGAAGTAAGTAGAGGGAAATTTATAGCACTAAACACCCACAAGAGAAAGCAGGAAAGATCAAAATCAGTGCCCTAACATCACAATTAAAAGAACTAGAGAAGCAAGAGCAAACAAATTCAAAAGCTAGCAGAAGGCAAGAAATAACTAAGATCAGAGCAGAACTGAAGGAGATAGAGACACAAAAAAATCCTTCAAAAAATCAATGAATCCAGGAGCTGGTTTTTTGAAAAGATCAACAAAATAGACCACTAGCAAGACTAATAAGGAAGAAAAGAGAGAAGAATCAAATAGATGCAATAAAAAATGATAAAGGGAATATCACCACTGATCCCACACAAATACAAACTACCGTTGGATAATACTATAAACACCTCTACAAAAATAAATTAGAAAATCTAGAACAAATGGATACATTCCTGGACACATACACCCTCCCAAGACTAAACCAGGAAGAAGGTGAATCTCTGAATAGATCAATAACAGGTTCTGAAATTGAGGCAATAATTGATAGCCTACCAACTGAAAAAAGCCCGGGACCAGATGGATTCACAACTGAATTCTACTAGATGTACAAAGAAGAGCTGGTACCATTCCTTCTGAAACCATTCTAATCAGTAGAAAAAGAGGGAATCCTCCCTAACTCATTTCATGAGGCCAGCATCATCCTGATACCAAAGCCTGGCAGAGATACAACAAAAAAAGAGAATTTTAGACCAATATCCCTGATGAACATCAGTGCGAAAATCCTCAATAAAATATTGGCAGACCGAATCCAGCAGCACATCAAAAAGCTTATCCACCACGATCAAGTCAGCTTCATCCCTAGGATGCAAGCCTGGTTCAACATAGGCAAATTAATAAGCAAAATCCATCACATAAACAGAACCAAAGACAAAAACCACATGATTATCTCAATAGATGCAGAAAAGGCCTTCGACAAAATTCAGCAGCCTTTCATGCTAAAAACTCTCAATAAACTAGGTATCGATGGAATGTGTCTCATAATAATAAGAGCTATTTATGACAAACCCACAGCCAATATCATACTGAATGGGCAAAAACTGAAAGCATTCCCTTTGAAAAGCAGCACAAGACAAGGATACCCTCTCTCACCACTCTTATTCAACATAGCATTTTAAGTTCTGGCCAGGGCAATCAGGCAAGAAAAAGAAAGAGTATTCCGTTAGGAAGAGAGGAAGTCAAATTGCCTCTGTTTGCAGACGACATGACTGTATATTTAGAAAACCCCATCGTCTCAGCCAAAATCTCCTTAAGCTGAGAATCAACTTCAGCCAAGTCTCAGGTTACAAAATCAATGTGCAACAATCACAAGCATTCCTATACACCAATAACAGACAGAGAACCAAATCATGAGTGATCTCCTATGCACTTCCAGTTGCTAGAAGAGAATAAAATACCTAGGAATCCAACTTACAAGGGATGTGAAGGACCTCTTCAAGGAGAACTACAAACCACTGCTTAAGGAAGTAAAAGAGGACACAAACAAATGGAAAAACATTCCATGCTCATGGGTAGGAAGAATCAATATTGTGAAAATGACCATACTGCCCAAAGTAATTTATAGATTCAGTGCTATCCACATCAAGCTGCCATTGACTTTCTTCACCGAATTGGGAAAAACTACTTTAAATTTCATATGGAACCAACAAAAGCCCGCATAGCCAAGATGATCCTAAGGAAAAAGAACAAAGCTGGAGGCATCATGCTACTTGACTTCATACTACAAGACTACAGTAATCAAAACAGCATGGTACTGGTACCAAAACAGATACATAGACCAATGGATCAGAACAGCGGCCTCAGAAATAACACCACACGTCTACAACCATCTGATCTTTGACAGGCCTGACAAAAACAAGCAATGGGGAAAGGATTCCGTATTTAATAAATGGTGCTGGGAAAACTGGCTAGCCATATGCAGAAAGCTGAAACCGGATCCCTTCCTTATACCTTACACAAAAATTTACTCAAGATGGACTAAAGACTTAAATGTAAGACCTAAAAGCCCTAAAAGAAAACCTAGGCCATAGCATTCGAGACCTTGGCATGGGCAAAGACTTCATGACTAAAACACCAAAAGCAATGGCAACAAAAGCTAAAATAGACAAATGGGATCTAATTAAACCGAAGAGCTTCTGCAGAGCAGAAGAAACTATCATGAGAGTGAACAGGCAACCTACCGAATGGGAGAAAATTTTTTCAATTTATCCATCTGACAAAGGGCTAATATCCAGAATCTATGAAGAACTTAAACAAATTTACAAGAAAAAAACAACCCCATCAAAAAGTGGGTGAAGGATATGAACAGACACTTCTCAAAAGAAGACATTTATGCAACCAACAAACATGAAAAACTGCTCATCATCACTGGTCATCAGAGAAATGCAAATCAAAACCACAATGAGTTACCATCTCATACCAGTTAGAATGGTGATCATTAAAAAGTCAGGAAACAACAGATGCTGGACAGGATGTGGAGAAATAGAAATGCTTTGACACTGTTGGTGGGAGTGTAAATTAGTTCAACCATTGTGGAAGACAGTGTGGCGATTCCTCAAGGATCTAGAACTAGAAATACCATTTGACCCAAGTAATTCTATTACTGGGTATATACCCAAAGGATCATAAGTCATGCTGCTATAAAGACACATGCACACATATGTTTATTGTGGCACCATTCACAATAGCAAAGACTTGGAACCAACCCTAATGTCCATCAATAATAGACTGGATAAAGAAAATGTTGCACATATACACCATGAAATACTATGCAGCCACAAAAAGGGATGAGTTCATGTCCTTTGCAGGATCATGGATGAAGCTGGAAACCATCATTCTGAGCAAACTATCACAAGGACAGAAAACCAAACAGCACATGTTCTCACTAATAAGTAGGAGTTGAACAGTGAGAACACATGGACACAGGAAGGGGAACATCACACACCAGGGCCTGTCAGGGGTGCGGACTGGGAGAGGGATAGCATTAGGAGAAATACCTAATGTAAATGATGAATTGATGGTGCAGCAAACCAACATGGCACATGTATACCTATATAACAAACCTGCACATTGTGCACATATACCCCAGAACTTAAAGTATATGTATATAAAGAAAAGAAACAGGTGATTTATGTTACCAATATTCTTTGTAAGTATGACGCTTAAAAGTAGATTGGTTTCTTAAGCTATCATCTTGTTTGTGTTATTAATTTATTTAATGTATTTTTTCTTGTCACTGTGTTATATATATATTCTAGGAGATAAAATGTGTGAATTGGTCTGATACTATAGAAAATATGCACAGTTGTTAGAGAACAAGAATGACAACTCATGAGCAACTTCAAGCAGAATATAATTAAGGATGAAATGAAGAGATACAGCTTTTAATGCTATGAGAATCTACAGAAGGTGCTGCTCAGTGTGGGCTTATGAGTATAGGGAAGGCTTCAGGGGGAACTTGTGATTTAGCTAGGCTTAGAATGATGGCAGATTAGAGAGGAGAGATGGCATTCAGACTAAGGGCATGGTTAAGCAGAGATGCAAAGGTGGGAATAAACACAGAATGCAAAGAACAGACATTAAAGGGATGAGAATGAAAATCCACGCCTAGCAGACCTGGCTTATAGATAGTGATTAATAAAGGATATTCTCCATTATTCATATCGGAAGAAAGATGTATGATTGGCATGGGGTCAAATTACAGAAATTTTGTAAAACCAGGCAATAATTTCCTCTGAGCACATTCCAAAAGTGGCCCCTTACAACACTTTCAGTGTTAAAATATTGACACAGTAATTAAGACCCTGATAAAGACATGCATAGGTAAGATTTACCAAGTAGAAGGTGGTGTCTTTACATGCTTGCCTAAATCTAGGAGTGGAGGTGCCTTTGATATTAGACCTGACTGTGCCTCTAACAGCTAGAGGAAATAGCAAGTTCAGGAAAACTTTTTTTTTAGGGGAAGTTTTAAATGTTTGTTGGCTAAGAAACAGTACTTTGAGAAGAGCAAGTGATTGTTAATAAAGGGAGAGAATTACTGATATATCACAGTCATGAGAAATACTGGAAGGAATATGGTCCAGACAGGTAGATAATGGAATATTATTGGACTAACATGAAATTATCAGTCTGGACCCTCTCTGGAGGAGTTTGTTTATGTAATATTTTTCCAGGGTCATGTGTTTTCCTTTTAAGTTATATTTTTGTAGTAGAAATTTCAGGTATTTTGGCAGAAAGGATGGGAACGTATTTTCAGAAAGTTAAAGCGTATGAGTAGTTACAAAGAGATAATAATGAGAGTGATAAATATAAAACCATAAGAGCTTATATAGTCATGTGGAGTTTCCAATTTTTTTTTTTTAAATTTATTTATTATTATTAAACTTCAAGTTGTAGGGTACATGTGCACAACGTGCAGGTTTGCTACATATGTATACTTGTGCCATGTTGGTGTGCTGCACCCATCAACTCGTCATTTACATAAGGTATAACTCCCAATGCACTCCCTCCCCTCTCCCCCCTCCCCATGATAGGCCCCGGTGTGTGATGTTCCCCTTCCCGAGTCCAAGTGATCTCATTGTTCAGTTCCCGCCTATGAGTGAGAACATGCGGTGTTTGGTTTTCTGTTCTTGTGATAGTTTGCTAAGAATGATGGTTTCCAGCTGCATCCATGTCCCTACAAAGGACACAAACTCATCCTTTTTTATGGCTGCATAGTATTCCATGGTGTATACGTGCCACATTTTCTTAATCCAATCTGTCACTGATGGACATTTGGGTTGATTCCAAGTCTTTGCTATTGTGAATAGTGCTGCAATAAACATACGTGTGCATGTGTCTTTATAGCAGCATAATTTATAATCCTTTGGGTATATACCCAGTAATGGGATGGCTGGGTCATATGGTACATCTAGTTCTAGATCCTTGAGGAATCGCCATACTGTTTTCCCTAATGGTTGAACTAGTTTACAATCCCACCAACAGTGTAAAAGTGTTCCTATTTCTCCACATCCTCTCCAGCACCTGTTGTTTCCTGACTTTTGAATGATTGCCATTCTAACTGGTGTGAGATGGTATCTCATTGTGGTTTTGATTTGCATTTCTCTGATGGCCAGTGATGATGAGCATTTTTTCATGTGTCTGTTGGCTGTATGAATGTCTTCTTTTGAGAAATGTCTGTTCATATCCTTTGCCCACTTTTTGATGGGGTTGTTTGTTTTTTTCTTGTAAATTTGTTTGAGTTCTTTGTAGGTTCTGGATATTAGCCCTTTGTCAGATGAGTAGATTGCAAAAATTTTCTCCCATTCTGTAGGTTGCCTGTTCACTCTGATGGTAGTTTCTTTTGCTGTGCAGAAACTCTTTAGTTTAATGAGATCCCATTTGTCAATTTTGGCTTTTGCTGCCATTGCTTTTGGTGTTTTAGACATGAAGTCTTTGCCCATGCCTATGTCCTGAATGGTACTACCTAGGTTTTCCTCTAGGATTTTTATGGTATTAGGTCTAACATTTAAGTCTCTAATCCATCTTGAATTAATTTTCGTATAAGGAGTAAGGAAAGGATCCAGTTTCAGCTTTCTACTTATGGCTAGCCAATTTTCCCAGCACCATTTATTAAATAGGGAATCCTTTCCCCATTTCTTGTTTCTCTCAGGTTTGTCAAAGATCAGATGGCTGTAGATGTGTGGTATTATTTCTGAGGACTCTGTTCTGTTCCATTGGTCTATATCTCTGTTTTGGTACCAGTACCATGCTGTTTTGGTTACTGTAGCCTTGTAGTATAGTTTGAAGTCAGGTAGCGTGATGCCTCCAGCTTTGTTCGTTTGACTGAGGATTGTCTTGGAGATGCGGGCTCTTTTTTGGTTCCATATGAACTTTAAAGCAGTTTTTTCCAATTCTGTGAAGAAGCTCATTGGTAGCTTGATGGGGATGGCATTGAATCTATAAATTACCTTGGGCAGTATGGCCATTTTCACGATATTGATTCTTCCTATCCATGAGTATGGTATGTTCTTCCATTTGTTTGTGTCCTCTTTTATTTCACTGAGCAGTGGTTTGTAGTTCTCCTTGAAGAGGTCCTTTACATCCCTTGTAAGTTGGATTCCTAGGTATTTTATTCTCTTTGAAGCAATTGTGAATGGAAGTTCATTCCTGATTTGGCTCTCTGTTTGACTGTTACTGGTGTATAAGAATGCTTGTGATTTTTGCACATTAATTTTGTATCCTGAGACTTTGCTGAAGTTGCTTATCAGCTTAAGGAGATTTTGGGCTGAGACAATGGGGTTTTCTAAATATACAATCATGTCATCTGCAAACAGGGACAATTTGACTTCTTCTTTTCCTAACTGAATCCCCTTGATTTCTTTCTCTTGCCTGATTGCCCTAGCCAGAACTTCCAACACTATGTTGAATAGGAGTGGTGAGAGAGGGCATCCCTGTCTTGTGCCAGTTTTCAAAGGGAATTTTTCCAGTTTCTGCCCATTCAGTATGATATTGGCTGTGGGTTTGTCATAAATAGCTCTTATTATTTTGAGGTACGTTCCATCAATACCGAATTTATTGAGCGTTTTTAGCATGAAGGGCTGTTGAATTTTGTCAAAAGCCTTTTCTGCATCTATTGAGATAATGATGTGGTTCTTGTCTTTGGTTCTGTTTATATGCTGGATTATGTTTATTGATTTGCGAATGTTGAACCAGCCTTGCATCCCAGGGATGAAGCCCACTTGATCATGGTGGATAAGCTTTTTGATGTGTTGCTGAATCCGGTTTGCCAGTATTTTATTGAGGATTTTTGCATCGATGTTCATCAGGGATATTGGTCTAAAATTCTCTTTTTTTGTTGAGTCTCTGCCAGGCTTTGGTATCAGGATGATGTTGGCCTCATAAAATGAGTTAGGGAGGATTCCCTCTTTTTCTATTGATTGGAATAGTTTCAGAAGGAATGGTACCAGCTCCTCCTTGTACCTCTGGTAGAATTCAGCTGTGAATCCATCTGGTCCTGGACTTTTTTTGGTTGGTAGGCTATTAATTATTGCCTCAATTTCAGAGCCTGCTATTGGTCTATTCAGGGATTCAACTTCTTCCTGGTTTAGTCTTGGAAGAGTGTAAGTGTCCAGGAAATTATCCATTTCTTCTAGATTTTCCAGTTTATTTGCGTAGAGGTGTTTATAGTATTCTCTGATGGTAGTTTGTATTTCTGTGGGGTCGGTGGTGATATCCCCTTTATCATTTTTAATTGCGTCGATTTGATTCTTCTCTCTTTTCTTCTTTATTAGTCTTGCTAGTGGTCTGTCAATTTTGTTGATCTTTTCAAAAAACCAACTCCTGGATTCATTGATTTTTTGGAAGGTTTTTTGTGTCTCTATCTCCTTCAGTTCTGCTCTGATCTTAGTTATTTCTTGCCTTCTGCTAGCTTTCGAATGTGTTTGCTCTTGCTTCTCTAGTTCTTTTAATTGCGATGTTAGAGTGTCAATTTTAGATCTTTCCTGCTTTCTCTTGTGGGCATTTAGTGCTATAAATTTCCCTCTACACACTGCTTTAAATGTGTCCCAGAGATTCTGGTATGTTGTATCTTTGTTCTCATTGGTTTCAAAGAACATCTTTATTTCTGCCTTCATTTCGTTATGTACCCAGTAGTCATTCAGGAGCAGGTTGTTCAGTTTCCATGTAGTTGAGCGGTTTTGATTGAGTTTCTTAGTCCTGAGTTCTAGTTTGATTGCACTGTGGTCTGAGAGACAGTTTGTTATAATTTCTGTTTTTGTACATTTGCTGAGGAGTGCTTTACTTCCAACTATGTGGTCAATTTTGGAGTAAGTACGATGTGGTGCTGAGAAGAATGTATATTCTGTTGATTTGGGGTGGAGAGTTCTATAGATGTCTATTAGGTCTGCTTGCTGCAGAGATGAGTTCAATTCCTGGATATCCTTGTTAACTTTCTGTCTCGTTGATCTGTCTAATGTTGACAGTGGAGTGTTGAAGTCTCCCATTATTATTGTATGGGAGTCTAAGTCTCTTTGTAAGTCTCTAAGGACTTGCTTTATGAATCTGGGTGCTCCTGTATTGGGTGCATATATATTTAGGATAGTTAGCTCTTCCTGTTGAATTGATCCCTTTACCATTATGTAATGGCCTTCTTTGTCTCTTTTGATCTTTGATGGTTTAAAGTCTGTTTTATCAGAGACTAGTATTGCAACCCGCGCTTTTTTTTGTTCTCCATTTGCTTGGTAAATCTTCCTCCATCCCTTTATTTTGAGCCTATGTATGTCTCTGCGTGTGAGATGGGTCTCCTGAATACAGCAGACTGATGGGTCTTGACTCTTTATCCAGTTTGCCAGTCTGTGTCTTTTAATTGGAGCATTTAGTCCATTTACATTTAAGGTTAAGATTGTTATGTGTGAACTTGATCCTGCCATTATGATATTAACTGGTTATTTTGCTCGTTAGTTGATGCAGTTTCTTCCTAGCCTCGATGGTCTTTACATTTTGGCATGTTTTTGCAATGGCTGGTACCGGTTGTTCCTTTCCATGTTTGGTGCTTCCTTCAGGGTCTCTTGTAAGGCAGGCCTAGTGGTGACAAAATCTCTAAGCATTTGCTTATCTGTAAAGGATTTTATTTCTCCTTCACTTATGAAACTTAGTTTGGCTGGATATAAAATTCTGGGTTTAAAATTCTTTCCTTTAAGAATGTTGAATATTGGCCCCCACTCTCTTCTGGCTTGAAGAGTTTCTGCCGAGAGATCTGCTGTTAGTCTGATGGGCTTCCCTTT
Organism: Chlorocebus sabaeus; assembly: GCF_047675955.1. Lineage (NCBI taxonomy): Eukaryota > Metazoa > Chordata > Mammalia > Primates > Cercopithecidae > Chlorocebus > Chlorocebus sabaeus. The sequence continues at coordinate 45,098,950 of NC_132915.1, forward strand.
GTGGGTAACCCGACCTTTCTCTCTGGCTGCCCTTAAGATTTTTTCCTTCATTTCAACTTTGGTGAATCTGGCAATGATGTGTCTTGGAGTTGCTCTTCTCGAGGAGTATCTTTGTGGCATTCTCTGTATTTCCTGGATTTGAATGTTGGCCTGCCCTACTAGGTTGGGGAAGTTCTCCTGGATGATATCCTGAAGAGTGTTTTCCAACTTGGTTCCATTTTCCCCCTCACTTTCAGGCACCCCAATCAGACGTAGATTTGGTCTTTTTACATAATCCCATACTTCTTGCAGGCTTTGTTCATTTCTTTTTCTTCTTTTTTCTTTTGGTTTCTCTTCTCGCTTCATTTCATTCATTTGATCCTCCATCGCTGACATTCTTTCTTCCAGTTGATCGAGTCGGTTACTGAAGCTTGTGCATTTGTCACGTATTTCTCGTGTCATGGTTTTCGTCTCTTTCATTTCGTTTATGAGCTTCTCTGCATTAATTACTCTAGCCATCAATTCTTCCACTTTTTTTTCAAGATTTTTAGTTTCTTTGCGCTGGGTACGTAATTCCTCCTTTAGCTCTGAGAAATTTGATGGACTGAAGCCTTCTTCTCTCATCTCGTCGAAGTCATTCTCCGTCCAGCTTTGATCCGTTGCTGGCGATGAGCTGCGCTCCTTTGCCGGGGGAGATGCGCTCTTATTTTTTGAATTTCCAGCTTTTCTGCCCTGCTTTTTCCCCATCTTTGTGGTTTTATCTGCCTCTGGTCTTTGATGATGGTGATGTACTGATGGGGTTTTGGTGTAGGTGTCCTTCCTGTTTGATAGTTTTCCTTCTAACAGTCAGGACCCTCAGCTGTAGGTCTGCTGGAGATTGCTTGAGGTCCACTCCAGACCCTGTTTGCCTGGGTATCAGCAGCAGAGGCTGCAGAAGATAGAATATTTCTGAACAGCGAGTGTACCTGTCTGATTCTTGCTTTGGAAGCTTCCTCTCAGGGGTGTACTCCACCCTGTGAGGTGTGGGGTGTCAGACTGCCCCTAGTGGGGGATGTCTCCCAGTTAGGCTACTCAGGGGTCAGGGACCCACTTGAGCAGGGAGTCTGTCCCTTCTCAGATCTCAACTTCCGTGTTGGGAGATCCACTGCTCTCTTCAAAGCTGTCAGACAGAGTCGTTTGCCTGCAGAGCTGCTGCGTTTGTTATTGTTTACTGTGCCCTGTCTCCAGAGGGGGAGTCTACAGAGACAGGCAGGTTTCCTTGAGCTGCTGTGAGCTCCACCCAGTTCGAGCTTCCCAGCAGCTTTGTTTACCTACTTAAGCCTCAGCAATGGGGGGCGCCCCTCCCCCAGCCTCGCTGCTGCCTTGCCGGTAGATCACAGACTGCTGTGCTAGCAATGAGGGAGGCTCCGTGGGTGTGGGACCCTCCCGGCCAGGTGTGGGATATGATCTCCTGGTGTGCCTGTTTGCTTAAAGCGCAGTATTGGGGTGGGAGTTACCCGATTTTCCAGGTGTTGTGTGTCTCAGTTCCCCTGGCTAGGAAAAGAGATTCCCTTCCCCCTTGCGCTTTCCAGGTGAGGCAATGCCTCGCCCTGCTTCAGCTCTCGCTGGTCGGGCTGCAGCAGCTGACCAGCACCGATCCTCTGGCACTCCCCAGTGAGATGAACCCAGTACCTCAGTTGAAAATGCAGAAATCACCGGTCTTCTGTGTCGCTCGCGCTGGGAGTTGGAGACTGGAGCTGTTCCTATTCGGCCATCTTGCTCCGCCCCCCCGAGTTTCCAATTTAGCATATGAATAACCTAAACAGGTAAACTTTATTGTATGGTAGAGAGAGCATTAGCTTTGAACAGAGCAGATTTGATTTTGTATCCAAATCTAGTTATCAGTTATCTAATTATCAGTTGTGTGAAACTGGGCACGTTATTTAACTTTACTGGGTCTCAGATTCTTTGCCTATAAATGAAGATATTGTCTTCTTCCTGGCTGTTACGAGGATTTAGTGAGATAATACTTGTTGAGCATTGTATATAATACCTGGCATTTGGTGAGTGCTAAAAAATAGTTGTCCCCTTATTACTCATTTCACTGTGAGAGTAGAGTATAACATAAATGAGCATGCATGCACACATGCACATACACACACATACTCCTTTATACATTTTCAGGCTACTATTTATTAATCTTCTATCCTAAAATTGCTAAGCTGCTCTACAGGGGAGGCAATACTTTAGGGTTAAGTAGTAATTCTGCCTGACTTTGAATGCTGGTTCTGACACTAGCTGTGTGACCTTGGGCAAGTTATTTAAATCCTGTGTGCGTCAATTTCTTTATATATAAAATGGGGAAAAGTAGTTTTACCTATCTCATAGAGTTATTTAGAAGACTGAATGAATACATTTTTAAAGTACTTAGAAGAGTCTTTGATTACTGGTTTGCTTACTTTGCTTAGTTCATATATTGGTCATTATTAATATTTATTGCATTAACAGAATAATACATTTTATAAAAAATAAGATCAGATGGAAATACATTGGTTTATCTTATAATTTCAAGGTAATTTAAATATTATATATAGCTATAAATTTAAAAAAGATGGTTCTGTTATAAATTAGTATATAAAGATCAAGGAGAAGTTTATTCTCTGAATAGAATGACATTGTATGTTTGGAAGAGGTTTGCCTTCTTTGTAATTATTGGATGACCCTGTTTAAAATACCTTAATCAAATAGGAATTTTTCCTCCCAAATAAAAGAAAGTCTAGAGGTAAGTAGAAATCTAGACTGGGTCTTTCTTCTCTGCTATCCTTAATATGTTCGTGTTTGTGCCTCTTAGTTTTAAGCTGGCTACTCTACTTTCAGGCATCAGGATTGCATTTTTGCAAGAAGGAAGAGGGAAAGGCAAAATGTGAAGGCATTCATACATTGTTGGTGGGAATGAAAAGGATACGGATGCTTTGGAAAAGAGTCTGGAAGTTCCTTAAAAAGTTAAGCATAGAGTTATCATATGAGCCAGAAATTCACTCCTAGGAATGTATCCAAGAGAAAGAGAAATGAAAGCATACATTCATACAAACACAAACCAATTCAAGTGTTTGTGAATTGGATTCATTTACAAATGGTCATGGCATCAGTATGCGTGAGTCAAAAAGTGAAAAGAAAACCCAGATGTCTATCAACTGATTAATGGATAAATATCTAAATGATGAATAAAAAAGGAATAAAGTAATAAACTAATAAAAAAGGAATAAAGAAAATAAAAAGGAATAAAGTACTGCTACATGCTATAACGTGAATGATCCCTGAAGACATTATGCAAAGTGAAAGAGGATGGTGACAAAAGATCACATATTGCATGATTCCATTTATTTGAAATGTCTAGAGTAGACAAATCTAGAGAAAGAAAGTAGATTAGTGGTTGCCCAGGGCTGGAGTGGGGGTTAAGGAAGTATGGGAAGTGACTGCTAATGGATATAGAGTTTCTTTTGGGGTTGATAAAAATGTTTTAAAATTGGTTGTGGTTATAGTTGCACTACTCCGTGAATATACTAAAAAACATTGATTTGTATACTTGAAGTGGGGAAACTGTACGATGTTTAATTATATCTCAAGAAAGCTGTTACAGATGTGAAGTGATATGGCTGCTGAATATATTCCTTTATGTCAGGAAGGCAAAAACTTTCCCAGAAGCTCACCCAGCAGTCTTCTCTTCTTGTTTCATTGACCTGAACCTGAATCACATGGTTATTCCTGGCTGGTTAGCTAGAATGTGGCAACAGAGAAGGGATGGTTTGTAGATGAATCCACTAATCAACAAACCTAACATAGAGAGGATTCACTTTCTAAAAAGCAAATATCACTTATTACCTCCACATCTACTGCCGCACCCTACCATTACAAAGGAAAACCGGTCAATTCAGAAAACTTGAAAAAAATAGAAAAGAATAAAAATAACAGAAACAAAAAATATTTTTCTATCACTCAGCTCACACAAGAATGGTTACTGTTACTTTTTCTTTTTTAATGATTTCAACTTTTATTTTAGATCAGGGAGTACATGTGCCAATTTGTTACATGGGTATATTGTGTAATGCTGAGGTTTGGGATACGAATGATTCTATCACCCAGGTAATGAGCATAGTACCCAATAGGTAGTTTTTTAGCCCTTACCCACCTCTTTCACTCCCTGCTCTAGTAGTCCCCTGTGTCTGTTCCCATCTTTATGTCCATGTATACCCAATGCTTAGCTCCCACTTACAAGTAAAAACGTGGTATTTGTTTTTCTGTTCCTGTGTTAATTTGCTTATGATAATGGCTATTAATGGTTTGACTCTATGTCCCCACCCAAATCTCATCCCGAACTGTACTCCCATAATTCTGGCGTGTTGTGGGAGAGACCTGGTGGGAGATAATTTAATCATGGGGGTGGTTTCCCACATACTGTTCTCATGACAGTGAATAAGTCTTATAAGATCTGATGGCTTGATAAGGGGAAACCCATTCCGCTTCATTCTGCTTCTCTCTCTTGCTGCCACCATATGAGATGTGCCTTTCACCTTCCACTGTAATTGTGAGGCCTCCTTAGCCATGTAGAACTATAAGTCCAATAAACCTCTTTCTTTTGTAAGTTGCTCAGTCTCAGGTATTTCTTTATCAGCAATGTGAAAATGGACTAATACAGTAAATTGGTACCAGTAGAGTGGGGCGTTGCTGAAAATATACCTGAAAATGTGAAAAGATACCTGAAAATGTGGAAGCGACTTTGGAACTGGGAAACAGGCAGAGGTTGAAACAGTTTGGAGGGCTCAGAAGAAGACAGGAAAATGTGGGAAAGCTTGGAACTTCCTAGAGACTTACTGAATGGCTTTGCCCAAAAGCCTGATAGATATATGAATAAGGTCCAGGCTGAGGTGGTCTCAGATGGAGATGAGGAACTTGTAGGGTATTGGAGCAGAGATTTGGGTGGGGACACAGCCAAACCATATCATTCCACCCTGACTCCCTCCCAAATCTCATGTCCTTGTCTTTACAAGGAAGGAATTTACAAAAGAAAGAGGTTTATTTGACTTATAGTTCCACATGGCTGAGGAGGCCTCACAATTACAGTGGAAGGTGAAAGGCACGTCTCACATGGTGGCAGCAAGAGAGAGAAGGAGAATGAAGCGCAATGGGTTTCCCCTTATCAAGCCATCAGATCTCGTAAGACTTGCTTAAATGTAAACTTGTTACGTTTTAGCAAATAGAGTGGCGGTGTTTTGACCCTGCCCTAGAGATTTGTAGAACTTTGAACTTGAGAGAGATGATTTAAGGTATCTGGTGGAAGAAATTTCTAAGCAGCAAAGCATTCAAGAGGTGACTTGGGTACTGTTAAAAGCATTTAGTTTTATAAGAGAAGCAGAGCATAAAAGTTCAGAGAATGTGCAGCCTGACAATGTGATAGAAAGAAAAACCCATTTTCTGAGGAGAAATTCAAGTGGGTTGCAGAAATTTGCATAAGTAACGATTATCTGAATCCCCAAGACAATGGAGAAAATGTCTCCAGGTCATGTCAGAGGTCTTCATGGAAGCCCTTCCCATCACAGGCCTGGAGGCTTAGGAGAAAATGGTTTAGTTGACCAGTCCCAGGGTCCCCCATGCTGTGGTCAGCCTAGGGGCTTGATTCCCTGCGTCCCAGCTGCTCCAGCCGTGGGGCTGAAAGGGGCCAACGTAGAGCTTGGGCCATGGCTTCAGAGGTGTAAGCCCCAAGCCTTGGCAACTTCCACATGGTGTTGAGCCAACGAGTGCACAGAAGTGAAGAATTAGGGTTTGAGAACCTCTGCCTAGATTTCAGAAGATGTATGGAAATGCCAGGATACCCAGGCAGAAGTTTGCTGCAGGTGTGGGGCTCTTATGGAGAACTTCTGCTAGGGTGGTGCGAAAGGGAAATGTGGGGGAGGAGCCACCACACAGAGTCGCTATTGGGGCACCTGCCTGGTGGAGCTGTGAGAAGAGGGCCACTGTCCTCCAGACCCCAGAATGGTAGATCCACTGACAGCTTGCACTGTTCACTTGGAAAAGCCACTGACACTCAATGCCAGCCCTTGAAAACAGCCAGAGGGAGGCTGTACCCTGCAAAGCCACAGGGGCGGAGCTGCCCAAGATCATGGGAACCCATCTCTTGCATCAGCGTGACCTGGATATGAGACATGAAGTCAAAGGAGATCATTTTGGAGCTTTAACGTTTCACTGCCCTCCTGGATTTTGGACTTGCATGGGGCCTGTAGCCCCTTTGTTTTGGCCAATTCCTCCCATTTGGAATGGCTGTATTTACCCGATGCCTGTACCCACATTGTATCTAGGAAGTAACTAACTTGCTTTTAATTTTACAGGCTCATAGATGAAGGGACTTGCCTTGTCTCAGATGAGACTTTGGACTGTGGACTTTTGAGTTAATGCTGAAATGAGTTAAGACTTTGGGGGACTGTTGGAAAGGCATGATTGGTTTGAAATGTGAGGACATGAGATTTGGGAGGGAGTCAGGGTGGAATGATATGGTTTGGCTGTGTCCCCACCGAAATCTCTGATTTGTACTCCCATAATTCCCATGTGTTGTGGGAGGGACCCAGTGGGAGATAATTGAATCATGGGGTTGGTTTCCCTCTTACTGTGGTAGTGAATAAGTCTCACAAGATTTGATGGTTTGATAAGGGGAAACCTGTTTTGCTTGAGTCTTATTTTCTCTCTGCCACTGCCATATGTGAGACGTGCCTTTCGTCTTCCACCATGATTGTGAGGCTTCCCAAGCCATGTGGAACTGTAAGCCCAATAAACCTGTTTCTTTTGTAAATTGCCCAGTCCCGGGTGTGTCTTTATCAGCAGTGTGAAAACAGACTAATAATAACGGCCTCCAGCTGTGTCCATGTTGCTGCAAAGGATATGATTTCATTCTTTTTCATTGCTGTGTATTAGGAGTAGTTACTGTTAACATTTGAATATGTATTTCCCCTCCCTCCCTCCCTCCTGCCTTCCTCCTTTCCTCCTGTCCATCCACTAATAGACTTACAAATGATATTGATAATATCATAGAGTACATAAGTTTATATCATCATTTAAAAGTCAATTTGATATAACATCGGACTTACAGAAAAGTGGGAAGTACATAACAAAGAGCTTTTCTTTTTGCTGAACAGTTTGAGAGCTGGTTGATAGTATGATGCTGTGCCACTCCCTCTTGTTTTAGTGTGCATTTCAAAGACTGCATATTTTAGTGTGCATTTCAAAGTTGCATTCTGGTTATTCTCCTGTATAAACAGAAGGCAACTGTCAACATTAGGAAATCAACATGGATACATTACTGTCTTTCAGATACCATGAAACTTTCCCTAGTTGTCCCAACGGCGTTCTTTATATAGCAAAAGGATGTAGTTTAGAATTATGTGTTGCATTTAATCATGTTTTTTTAGTCTCCTGTATAGAAGAGTTCCTCAGTCTTTTCTTGGCCACGATCTTGGCTTTCTTGAAGATTGCAGGCCAGTTATTTGTAGAATATCCCTTAGTTTTGATTTGTCTGGTGTTTCCTCATGATTAGGTTCAGCTTGTACATCTTTTACAGGAAAACTCACAGAAGTGATACTGTACTTTGCTTATGATACAGTGTCATAATTTCATTTTTAAAAAAGTTTTACTTTTTGAGGGTTTTTCCATTTCTGTTAATATTCTTTTAGAGAATGATTTTTAAGTTCTGAGTAACATTTAATTATTTGTATATTCCATAATTTAAGCAATTCACAACAGGATATTTTAATCATAGGACAGGTAGCAGGAATATCAGTTCAGCTTTGATTTGTAATTGACTCATTGTCCTTTGAATCATGTTAAATTATGAGAAGTATCTTAATTATTTTAGCCAAGCAGGAAATTGAAATGACGGAATCTTGGGGAAATCTCTTTAGTAAATATTCTGAAAATTCTGAAGTGAAGGAAGATGTTTGTTATGAGGCAGAAGTATGTTTTTATCTTTTTGTACTTCTTGTTTTTTGTTTTTGAGAACTTGCTAAAAATTAAACCAATTTTAAATATTGGGATTACAAATTAATAGCATCACTGACCCTTTTTCTTCTTAGCCCCAGGAAAACTGTGGTGCATGTATGCCAATACTAAGCTTTTAATAATAACTGTGTGGCTTTTCATGTTATCTTTGTTCTAAGGTAAAAAACATTTAGTCTTTTTAAAGAGTAGGTTTTTATCTGTTTAGAGTAAGTTCTGAATTGTATGCATAGTATTAACTAAGAAAGAAAATATACTGTAAAACATGTTGGATATACGGTAAAGTATTGGTTAAGAACTTGAACTCTAAATTTGAATCTAGGCACCATTGTTTCCTATTTGTGTGTTATTGGGCAAATCACTTAATCTCGTTTCAGCCTCAGTATTCTAATCTGTAAAATTTGGCTAATAAAAGTTCCTAGCTTTTCTTTACATTAAGAAGAAATATAACCTGCCTAGTGTTTGTAAATGTCCTGTAAATGTTCATTGTTTTATTTCTTTCTTGTGTACTGATGTCTTAATGGGACCAGCATATTACTTCTTACCTTTTCATGAAATAGGAAGTTCAATAATGATAGCTTGAATTCAATGCATAGAAAGTGCTAAAGGTGGCTGCCCCTGCTACCTTCCTAAACTTTGATGATGAACTTATAGGCAGTGGGCAAAGACCCCAGTTTTCATGTTGCCTCTGTAAATACTGGACAGGTGGCAACCTTCTTGCTTTCATTATAGTGTTTGCCCACTTGAGATAAATTACCTCTTCTTGGTATCCAAATGGTGTGCCTGCAAGAGATCATTTACCTCAAACAGGGGAGAATGTTACTTCCACCGAAGGGTTAGGATATCAATCATTACGGGAATGGACTAAAGAATTCTTTAGATAGCTGGACTTTTTGATATGACTGGTCCAGACTAAAATTCTCAAGATAGAAACAAATGTGCTGATTTGCTTTGAAATATCTCTGAACAAACACAGGAATAGATGGATATAAGTAGAATGTTAACATATTTTGTCACACATTTCCTCTGTAATTACATCTTAATTATCTAGAAGATAGATGACCCAAATATACCCCTGCTAGTACAACTCAGAACTTTTTTTATTGCGTACTTTGAGTTAACTTTCTAGAGGTCATAGCGACCCTTTCAAGCAAATTAAGCCTAGGTTGTGTTCAACTTAACACTGAGGTTTCATACTAAGGAAGTTCAAAATGGTAAGAAAATATACTGGTATTGATAAACAGTTATTGGCATATATTTAAAAGCGCTGAGGGTTTATTGAGTCTTAAAAAATTATAAAAAGTATCTTGCTGCTCCCTGTGGTCCATGGACCAAGAGCATTGGCGTCAACTGGGAATGTGATACAAATGCATAATCTCAGACTCCACTCCAGACCTACTTAATCAGAATGTGCATTTTAACAAGATCCTCAAGTGATTAATATGCACAGTCAAGTTTGAGAAGAGACTTAGAGGGTTATATTATTTTGTTATTTTAAAAAATTGTTTTGTGAATAGGATTTTGTTATTTATATAACTTCATTCATATCTGGAACTGAAACAAGCACAATTGGAGTATCATTTCTGGTGCTTCAGCTGCTAGTGTCTATTTTGCGGAGTCATAATTTAACTTACAGATTTAAAAGAAATTTGTGATTTCTTATATTATTACTTTCACATTTTCCCATATTTTTTCAAACAGTTTATTATGAAAAATTATAAGCATGCAGAAAAGTTGAAAGAGTTTTACAGTGAACAGATATTTTGTATTTTAAATTGTAATTTTATTTGCCTATCAGTTTTTAAGAGCAATTTTCAAATGGATAATTCTGCCTTGGAAGTTTTCATGACTAAGCAAAAATCTTACTTTCACGTCTTTTATAGAATATATTTTATAATGCAGATCTAAAATAATATAAAAAATCAAAATAATTTTAGGAAGCATAGATGAGGCTTGAACACATTTTGTAGTTTATGGGTAATTTCTGGGCAACTTCTAAGAGCCTGAAGGTTTTTTTTTAGAAAGCTAAGCTGGATATCCAGATACTACCTAACAAAGCAACATAGTTATCTTTTCAGGTTTTTGTAAAAGAATAAAAGAAAATATTTTCCTTCAAATCTGTACTAAAATATTACAGATATATTTAGAAAAATTTTTTACCCCTTTTTCCAGAAAAAATATAGCAGCTTATAGATATTTATAAAATATGACAACATAATATTCATTAAAACCTAAGCAGAAAAAGGAGCAAATTCAAGCCAGGAATGACATTGAAGAAGTCAACTATGATGGCGTAGACACTTGTGTTCACATTTTGGTCTGAGGATTCAGTTGCGAATTATGTTATTAAAGAAAAATCAAAATTTAGGAAAAATACAGATGTTCCTTGGGCTAAGAGTAGATAGGAAACTGTTCTGCAGCTCTTAGTAAAAAGAGATATCAAGTGGTAGAATGAACAGCATTCTCAGTAATATCAGACATAGAACTTTTTCTTTTAAACCAAATGTATTGGGATATAATTTACATGCAATAACGTGTGCTCATTTAACTGTAAAATTTGACTAGTTGTGAAAAATGTATACACTAGAATGTATACAAGACAATGTATAGCACATTGTCTTCACCTGTTTTGGAGTCAATCACCCCTGCTCCTACCTGGTCTAAGGCAACCACTGGTGTCTTCTCTGTCACTTTAGTTTTTTCTGTTCAAGAATTTCATAAATCTTATAAAAATGGAGTCATACAGTGCAAAGGAGTGTGGCTGAACTGCACAGGTGGAGGGAACAGTTCCCAAAGGCTGTCCTCACTTCTGACACCACAAATTCAGGGGTCCCTAGGGCCACCCTCACTTCAGGCTAGCTGGCTACAAATTTGGGGTCCCACATGGATTCCTTCAGGTTGGACAGTTTTCTGAAACAACTCATAGAACTCAGGAAATTTATATTTAGGATTACAGTTTTATTATAACAAAAGGAAACAAATTAGAACCAGCCAAAGGAAGAGACATATAGGGTGAAGTCTGGGACGGCTCCAAATGCGAAGCTTCTGTTGTCCTCAGGATGTGTTACCTTCCCAATATTGATATATGATAACATGCATGGAGTATGACCAACCCACTGGAGCTTTGATGTCCAGAGTTCTTAATTGAAGCTTCATTATATAAGCATGATTGAATGGATCATGCTCCACATTGTTGACCTCAATATGTAGCTCTCTTCCTCTTCTTGAAGATTGGGGTGATACCATATGACTCAAAGCCCCAACACGCTAATCATATGGTTGGTCTTTCAGGCATGGCCAGCCCCTATCCAGAGTTAGCATAAGCTATCAGATGCTCAGCATAAGTCATATAATTACAAACTATCAGATGTGGTCCTAGGGGCCACCACGAATACAAAAAACACTAATCACTCCAGAAATGCCAAAGTTTTAGAGGTTATCTCCCAGGAGCTGGGAAAATGGCCAGACTTCTCCTTAGGTGAGGCCAAATTTCGTACTACCCATACAATATGTATTCTTATATATCTGGATTCATCTACTTCGCATGGTTTTGAGATTCACCTGTATTACCTGTGACCGTAGTTTGTTCTTTGTTGTTGCTAATATTTCATTCTATGGTTATACCAAAGTTTGTTCATTCATTAACTTATTGATGGTCAGTAGAGTTGTTTCTGCTTTAGAGTATTATGAATAAATCTGATGTGAATATTCATATACATGTCTTTTGCTGGACGTATGTTTTTATTTCCTTTGAGTAGGTACTCAAAGGCTTGGAATTCTTGGGCTGTAAGCCTGTGTTTTGCTTGAAGAAATGAGCCATGAAAGTATCTGAGGGGAAAGGGTGGTAGTTGGGGAAAGGACATTCTAAGCAGAGGGAATTGAGGTGCGGAAACCCTAACAAAGGAACGTGCTTGATATTTTTAGGAATGGCAAGGAGGCCCAAGTGGCAGAACCAGAGTCAATAGTGGGAGAAAGGTGGAAGATGATGTCAGAGAGATAGCAAGGGCAGGGTGAACACCTGCACCCATATTATGTAGATCCTTGTAAACTATGGTAAGAACTTTAGATTTTATTCAGGATGAGATGGGATACTATGGAAAAGTTTTGAGTGGAAGAATGACAAGATCTGATTTAACCTTTTAAAGGATTATCTCTGACTTCTATGAGTAATTGAAGGTGTAGGTAGTAAGGGTACAGTGTTCTAAGGTGAGGAACAATGGTAGCTCGGAATAGTATAACATCTTTGCATTGGTTATTGGCTAGAGTCTGGAAATATTTTGAAGATAGAGCTGATAGGGTTTGCTGATGTATGTTGAATGTGAGGTGTGAAAGAAAGATAGGAATCAAGAATGGCTTCAAGGTTTTCGTCTTAGGCAAATGGTAAATTGAAGCAAGAGTTACTGAAATGGGGAGATTAGAGAAGGAACAAGTAGGAAGAGAAAATCAAGAGTTTTTTTTGACATATTACGTCTGAGAAATATATTAGACACCTAAGTGTCAAGTAGGTGGCTGGATATCTGAATTTAAGAAAAATGTCATGACAGATAAAATTGTAAGTGCTCTCAGTATAAGTGTTATTTAAATAACATGTGCTATTGGATGAAGTCATATAGGGTAGTGATTTTAACCCTGGTTGTACATTAGAATTACCTGTGGAGCTTTTTTAAAATAGTGAAGCCTGCATTCCACCCAGATTTTGGCTGGGGTGGGACATAACTGCCTTGGGGAGTCAGTATAGCTAGAAGAGCTCTGAGGATTTGTGGACCTTTCAACATTTAGAGGTTAGGAAATGAGGAGGATATAGCAAAGGATTCTGAAGAATAGCCAATGAGTTAGTTGGTGAACCCTGATGGTAACCTATAAGCCAGATAAAGTGTTTCACAAGTAGGAGTGTAATTAATCATGTGGAATGCTGCTGCTAAGGTGAATATGATGAGGATTGAGGAATCCAAATTTGGCAAGATGGAGATAACTGATGACCTTGAAAGGACTGCTTTGATGGAGTAGTTGAGACAAAGTCCGGCTGCAGTCTGTTAAAGAGAAAGTGAGTTGTGTTAAAGACAGTTTTTATGAAAGGCAAGCAGATACATTGAGTTGGAGCAGGAGCAATATTTAGGGGTCAAGGGAGGTTTTTGTTTTAAGATGAGCGGTAATTCAATGTGTTTGTGTGGTAAGGGGAATGATTCAATGAATGAAAGAAAAAAAATCTTAATACATGAAGGAAGGCACAATTGGCAGATGTAAAGTCTCTGAGTAGATGAAAGGGATGGGATCCAGTGCACAAAAGTGGGGAGGAATGTTGGCACAAACAGTTTAGGTATTGTAACAGGAGGGAAGGCAGAGTATGTGGGTACAGATGCAGGTAGGTTGGTAGATTTGATAGTAGATATATGTGAAAATTATTTTCTGCTTGCTACTATTTAGTGAAATAAGACTATCAATTGAGATGGAGGAGGGTGAGAAGATATTAGTTATTTGAGAAGCGAAGAAAGTGAGAAATAATCATTCAGGTGAGTGGGAGATTAAGTTCATCAGATGATCAACTGCTTGGGTGTCAGGGCATAGGAGGTTTTTATTTAATCAGGGTGGGGGTTTGCCAGGTAAATACAATGGAAAGAAAGAGCAGCAAGGAACTCGAAAGTATATGCAAGAGAATAGTTATAATTGTTGGGAGAAAATTCTCCACAGGTCTTGTGTTTTTGCATATTTTGTGAGCAGAGGCACTGACAGCTTTCTATTTATTTATTTATTAGCTATCTTTTCAAGGAAGTTTATGTAGCAAACAACTTTGGAAAATGAAGACAGTACCCCCCTCCAGAGCAGAGGACACATTTTGTTTACTTTCCAGTATAATGAAAATAATGTTTCCCTTGGGGGAAAGATCGGGCAGGTTTGTTTTCAGCTCATTGTAAAAGATTTGGCCTTCCTAAGTTCTGGATTCCTCAGCTATGACACAAACCCACGACATGCACAGCATTAGCCTAGGACACTCTGTGTCACCTCCATGGGACTTGGGGAGCAAGAGGAACTGTAGTGCATATGAAGCTCCTGCTGTTTCCTATGCCATGAGTGTCAAAGCCGCTTGTCTCTCACCCAGGAGTCTTGTGTTTTTTGCCAACATTCATGAAATTTTTTAGCTTGAAAATAAGGTGACCTCCAACTCCTGGGCTCAAGGGATCCTCCTGCCTCAGCCTCCAGAGTAGCTGGGATTATAGGTGTATACCACCATGCTTGGCTTCAATTTTACTTTATATATGTATTTTTTTATTGTAGAAAATGATGATAGGGTAGTAAGTTTCATATTACAATAAATTAGCAGAAGGGCAATAGAAATATGAGATATTGGAGAAAACAAATGAGGCAGAATTTCTGATTGTTAGGGAAGAGCTTGTTCATGTGTTTTAAAAATGTATTATGGTAAGGGCCAACTCTTCCTGCATTTAGATTTTCTTGGTTACATTTAATTTAATTTAATTTAATTTAATTTAATTTAATTTAATTTAATTTTTTTTTGAGATAGGGTCTCTCTCTCTGTCTGTCACCCAGGCTGGAGTACAGTGGTGCAATCATAGCTCACTGCAGCTTTGAATTCCTGGGCCCAAGGGATCCTCCTGCCTGAGCCTCCTGAGTAGCTAGGACTACACATGTGTGCTACCACACTCAGCTGATTTCTAAGGTTTGTTTTTTGTAGAGATGGGAATCTTACTATGTTGTCCAGACTAGTCTCAAACTCCTGGCCTCAAGCGATCCTTTTGCCTTGACCTCACAAAGTACTAGGATTACAGGTGTGAGCCACTGCACCTGGTCTCTACTGGTTATATTTAAAGGAGGGATGTGTCAGGTTTTTTTTTTTTTTTTTAATGCCAAAATTTACAGCATACAACTGGTTACAAATACATGATGAAAATTTTTTAGATGTCAACTTAAAAATGTGTGAGGGCATACATACCAGGTTCCTATTATTGGGCTAACAACTTGTCATAATCTTTGGTTGAAGACAACATGAATTTATTATCAGATAGTTTTGGAGATCAGATGTCTGAAATAGGTCTTATCGGGCTAAAATCAAGGTGTTGGCAGGGCTATATTCCTTCTCAAGGCTGTAAGGGTGAATTTGATTGTTTCTGCAGCTTTTAGAAGCCATCTGCTTTCCTTAGTTTATAACCCTTTATTCCATCTTCAAAGCCAGCAGCATCGCATCTGCAAGTCTCTCTCTAACTCTGACCTCCTTTTCTGTGTACCACTTTAAATGACTCTTGTAATTATGTTGGGTCTACTTAAATAATCCAAGATAATCTTTTTATTTTAAAGTCCACTGATTAGCAAACTTCATTCCATCTACACTGTTAATTCCCTCTTGCTGTGTAACATAACACAGTCACAGGTTCCAGGGATTAGGATGTGGGCATCTTGAGCGAGGTCATTATTCTTCCTACCATAGCATACATAGTTTAAAAAAAAATTACAGAGTACATTAGTGAAGACATTTAAAGACCACTGTCCTGCCTTTGGTATTTGACACTGCTGATCACTTCCTTCTTCCAGATTCTTTTGATGTACATGATGTCACTCCTGTTTCTCCTCCTTTCATGTCGTTGGGCCTTTCTGTTCAGTGCGTGTGTGCCCTATGGGCTCTTTTCCTTCCTTTCCTTTCCTTTCCTTTTCCTTTTCCTTTTCCTTTTTCCTTTCCTTTCCTTTCCTTTTCCCTTCTTTCCCTTCCTTCCCTTCCTTCTTCCTGCCCTCCCCTCCCCTCTCCTCCCCTCCCCCTTCCCTCCTCTCTCCTCCCCACTCCCCTCCCCTCCCCTTTCCTTCCTTCCTTCCTTCCTTCTTTCCTTCTTTCCTTCCTTCCTTCCTTCCTTCCTTCCTTCCTTCCTTCCTTCCTTCCTTCCTTCCTTCCTTCCTTCCTTCCTTCCTTTCTTCTTTCTCTTTCTTTTCTTTTTTTCTCTTTCTGTCTGTCTTGTCTTTTCTTTCTTTCTTTCTTTCTTTCTTTCTTTCTTTCTTTCTTTCTTTCTTTCTTTCTTTCTTTCGTAGGATTTTGACTATCGGTCTTTTCTTAGCCATTAAATTTTTTTTTTTTTTTAAATTTTTAGTAGAGAAGGGATTTCTCCATGTTGCCCTGGCTGGTCTTGAACTCCTGAGCTTAGGCAGTGCACCCACCTCAGTCTCCCAAAGTACTAGCATTCTAGGGGTGAGCCACTGTACCCAGCCACTTAGCTATGTTTTTATTCCTTGTTGTTCTGAGCAGTCCCATGTATAGCCAGGGCTTTATTTACCATCTATGTGCTGATGGCTCCCAAATGTTATCTGTAACCTAGACCTCATTCCTGAACTGAAAGCTTGTATACTTATCTTCCTATGAGTTTCCTTAAAAAAAAAAACCCTAAAATTCAGCATATTCAAAATTTTACCCATTTTCTTAGGCTCAAAACTTCCTTCTGAAAACTATCTTTGTAATTGACATGACCATCTGCCAAATAGTATCTAAAATAGAAACCTGGCAGTCACTGTAACATACTTTTATTCTTACTCTTATTCTCCATATTCTACATTTCTTATTGGGTTATTTTTTTACCCCAGCTCCACTGCTGTTGTCTTAGCTCATTTTTTGCATGTGTTACTAACCTGCTAGTGGGTATCCATGATTCCTCTCTTAGACTGACCCACCCTTTCTCTCTGTCTCCCAGCCTTTCTTCATTTAGCAAAGTGATCATTTGGAGGAGGGTTATTGAAATAATAATGAAGTAGCATCAGTATATTGTAGAATATTATAAAACATTTAAGAGTATGTAAGGAAGTAAATTTAAACCTCAGGTAATCTTCTTATTAGTTGTTTTTTGGATATTTCAGTATAATTGGGTCGTTCTATAGATAGATTATTTTAATTATTCTTTCCCCCTCACTTATGGTTTTAAATGGTTATAATAATGATACCATTTCATGGAGTTATAATGATGGTTAAATTGGTTAATGTATGTAAGCAGTGCTTGATCTGTCACGTATCTTTATCCTCAGTATCAGCAGCAATATTGTTCCTTTTTTCTTATCGCATGAATGAACATTTCAGCTAGATAAACAACACCCTTCACGACCTGATTCTCATCTATTTGTACAGTCTCACCTCCCAATGCTGTCCATAATAAACCTGCAATTTAAGCAAACGGAACTACTTATTGTTCTTCAGAAGCGAGATGCTCTCTTATGTCTCCAAACATATGAAAAAGAACTTTTCCTGTCACTAAACTTTAAAAGGAATTTATTACATGGATATCATATTAGAAATACTGAATAACATTGCAGTTAAATGCAATTTCATAGAAGATGCAGAATTTTTTTTCTTGTCAGTAAAACTGAGAGCATAATATTATATTGTCATTCTCTGACTGAAGTAGTCCAGGTATGTAGCTTTCTTGTTAATTTAAGTTGACAGAGAGAGAGGGTCAAGAATATAGATTTATGATTGGGCAGTATATTCCTTAGATAAGGGAGCTCTTAACCAGGGGTTCATAGACCTCTTCTCAAAAGGGTCCATGGGTAGAATTCAGGAGAGCTGGGGGAATGGTCTGTGGACTTGAATGAGAAAATAATTACATCTCATTTCACTATCTGCTAACAGAATTTTGACAGTTCCTTCAATTATGAATGGTAACAGTAGACCATGATAATTATTAGCAGCATAGTGACTTTGGTACTAATAGAAGTCACAGATACTTTTATATTGTAATACAGTTACTGCAGCTATCTCACATGCAGTTTATGCTCATCTTAACTAATCAGTAATCATGAGAGTCATCACTTACATGGGAAGTAATCATAGTCTCCCCCATACCAATGGATGCTGGTGCAGTACAGCCGGCCAAGTGAAAGGACAACTCCACACTTAGTTGTTCATCCATCAAAGTGAGGTTCTGTGTACTCTTTGTTTATGTTGCTTTTCAGTAATCTCTGAATACGAAATTGTCAGTTATTTTCTTTGAAATAGCAGCCTTAAGCCCTTGGAAAGACTTCAGAACTCCTTCAAAAGAGTTACTGAAGTTACTTCTATTTAAATAGCATAAAATTTGAACCATGGATTCGTAGTTCTTTCCTTTCCAATACAAATTGCGTTGAATATGTTGATCTAGCCAAAGATGAACTCATTGACTTTAGGACAAAAAACTTACCACTCTAGGTTTTGGATTTAAAAGCCTTGGAGAATTCTGGTACTTTTTGTGAGAAGTCCTCCAGTATGTTGTAAAACTAACTATTGAAGCTTTAATTACATTTGTAGCAGTAAATACTGTATTTGTGAATCAGGACTTTTATCACTTTTAAATATATATAAAAAAACTTGATGTCCAACATGACATGTGTGATGCCTTGTTGAAGACTGCCCAAAAAGTTCAATGTTCTTATTTGGTTTATGCAAAAACTTTCACTATGTTATGTCTTCTAAAAAACTAACTTAATCTATATTTTAAATGTACTGTCTTGTACTTAATGGATTAATACTCAAACAAAATATTTTGAAAACTGTATTTCAGAAAAATTAGTTTTCTTTGTAATCCCACATCTCTTGACTTATGGATTTAAAATGAGAAGGGGAGCCATAGGTTCCACCAGACTACCAAAGGTGTATACAGCACAAATGTATCATTTGTCTAAAATGATAACAGAAGTATCATTTGTCTGAATCAGAGTATGTTTCTGGATATTCTTATTTGGGGGCATTTGTATAATAATAAATAATACAATAGAAATAGGAGTTATTGATTCTTAATTAGTGTTACACGTCCCCTCTCTCCGTGGTCCAACACAGTTCCCTTATATATATGAGCTATTCTATAGCTAGCTGTTTAATGAATGAATGAGTAAGGTAGCGCATGGTGCTTTTAAAATAGTTTTGTTATTTCTGTAAAAATGCTTTGCCCAGCGTAAAACCTTCACACAATACAGAAACCTGCACAGAAAGTAAAAATCACTCAAAGGGTCACCTCCAACCATTCTTAACATTTTGATGATCTCTACAAGTATCCCATACATGTGTACAAATAAAATCACACACACACAGTTTTACATGAGGGAATCATATAATCATGCTTCATTGTAATTATTTTTTCCCCCTCTCAATGGGTAGTGAATATCTTTTCATATCAATAAAATAAATCTATATCATTAATTGTATTTAGTTACATGCTAGTTGCACTGTATATATCTACTGTAATTTACTCAGCAAATTTCCTGTTGATGGGTATTTATTTTTTCTTATTTTTTCACCAGTTTAAGCAATATTGTAATCAGCCATACTATGGTTAATATACTTGTATATAAAATCATTTTATACTTGTGCAGTTATTTCTTTGGCTAAATTCATAAGAAATGGGATTGTATATTTTACATTTAGAAAGTACTGTCAGTATGCTTTACATTGTTCTTTCATGAACAGTGTTGACCGTTCTGGTTTTCTCATAATAGCTTTGGCACAAAAAATTTTGATAATCTCTTTGACCTTTATCAATGTAAAAGGCAAAAGACACTATATTATTACTTATTTGTATTCTTTGGTAGTTAGGTTGCACATCTTTTAATTTGTTATAAGCCCATTCATATTCTACAAATAATCAGACTATGATCATATTTGGGGGTGTGTGTTTGTGTCTTACGGAATTATAAAAACTCCTTGTGTATCATGTATATTAACACTTTATCATAGTGCAAATAATTTTGCAGCTTGTGTTTTAATTTTGCTTGTGATGTTTTTATGTAGTTTAAAAATTATTAATCATTTATTTCTTGTTTTTGTTTTGGTAATTTACTGAGAAAGCCTAGCCTTACCTCAAGGTTGTATTGCTCATAGTTTAGTAGAATACTTTTGATACATTAAATCTTGAGTTTATCTGGAATTATTTTTGCTGTAAATAGTGAATAAATGATTAAACTATTTTTGCATCCAGATGACCAGGTAGCTTTTTTGGGGGGGTGGGGGGAGGGGAGCAGAGTCTCTCTCTGTTGCCCAGGCTGGAGTGCTGTGGCCAGTCTCAGCTCACTGCAACCTCTGCCTCCTGGGTTCAAGTGATTCTTGTGCCTCAGCCTCCCGAGTAGTTGGGTTTACAGGCATGTACCACCACACTCAGCTAAGTTTTTGTATTTTTAGTAGAGACAGGGTTTTTCTGTGTTGGCCAGGCTGGTCTCCAACTCCTGACCTCAAGTGATCTGCCAGCCTTGGCCTCCCAAAGTGCTGGGATTACAGGCGTAATTCACCATGCCTGGCTTGCACCAGTATTTTTAAATTCTGTAATCCATCTTTTCCCGATTAAGATATGCCATTTGTAACATGTTAAATTATTGTAAGTTCGCGGATCTATTTCCTGTGTTTCCAGTTTACTCCATTAGTCTCTGCCTCTCTTCTAGTACCAGTATCATACTGCTTTTTTCATGAGTGTATATCTGTATGTTTTACAGTAAGACAAATTCGTTTACTACTTTTTTTTTTTTTGTAGTTTTGTGGGCTGTTTTTGCCCAGTGATTTTTAGATAAAACATTGCTTTGAAGCAAACATCTTACTATAATGTTTGCCTCCCAAGTTTGAAAAATGATGTCCACATTCACATTTCTCAAATTATTAACAGTTTGGAACACAAGCATAATTTTGCTCAGAGGGAATGCTTTAAGATTGTGATATATTGGGGTCACTTAAAAGGAGTTGCATGTAAAGAAAGTTGCATATAAATAGTGAAAGGTGTTCCTGCGAAAGTAAGTAGGGACCAGATGTGTAGGGCTTTTGAGCCATGTTTTAAGGAGTTTAAAATCCATTCTTAGATTAGAAGAAAGTCATTGAGGTGTAAAAGCAGGCAGTGTGATGAGATCCTAGTTGTGTGTTACAAGTTATTCTATCTACTATGGGGAGAATGGATTGAAGAGGGGGAAGACTAGAGAAGAGTGCGTCTTAGATATGGCCATGACTACAGAGAAAATGGAACAAATTGGAGAAATACTAATAACAAGAAATGGGAATATGGCAAGGGAAATGGAGATGTCAGGGTTGACAAAATGTTACCAAGTGTGTAGAACTGAGGTGGAATTTAATTTAGTTAACAATACTCATTATTAATATTACTAACATTATTAACATTACTCATTATTACAGTATTATTATTGCTACTATTGTACTCATTACTAACATTATTTTAAACATTACTAATTATTACCTTGTTTGGTTAAAGGATTATTTCTCAATCTTTGAGTATGAGGACTTCATTTTAATAAGAAAAAATGTTGTAGATTGAGCTCTCTTCCACATGATAGGTGTATTTTGAGTAGTAGTTGATTTATGTAATGTTTTCAAGGGACTTTTAATTTTATTACTCACAATATCATGCATCTATATTATTCATGCATATATTTTATTAGGGCTAAATAAAGATCAAAATGCACAATGGTTACTGCAGCTAAAAGCAGTGGAACTCTTTCAATAACTTTTCAATGTCCTTCCTTCCCCACCTCATCAAGATCTGCAGCCCACAGATTTAGAACTACTGGTCAAAACAATTCTTTATGAATTTGTTTTGAAGATTTTAGCCCTAGATGTATGTTTTTTCCCCTTCTATTGGAAAAAGTAATTTCAGAATATAGGGTTCGCTTCTTTCATTAAAGACACATTTTATTAAATGGGAAGAAAGTGATTAACAAAAGTATTTAACATAAGAATTTGTTAAATGTAACAAGCCAAACATTTACAACAGTCTAGACAAGCACACATGAGGAACTTTAGTGACTTTATTTTTTTCCTCTTATTTCTGTATTATTATACAAATAATTTTACAACTGTATCACTAGAGGATTGTTTTGTTTCTTCATGTATTTAATATAGAATTAATTGCACTCTGACCCAAAAGCAAGTGCAACAAAAACTAAGATAAATAGAGGGGGCATAATTAAACTAAAAACTCCTGCACAGCCAAAGAAATGAGCAGCGGAGTTAGCAGACAACCCACAGAGTGGGAGAAAAATCTTCACAGTCTATACATCCGACAAATCACTAATATCCAGAATCTACAAAGAACTCAAACAAATCAGCAAGAACAAAACAATCTCATTAGGCCAGGTGCAGTGGCTCACACCTGTAATCCCAGCACTTTGGGAGGCTGAGGTAGGTGGATCACTTGAGGTCAGGATTTCAAGGCCAGTCTGGTCAATGTGGTGAAACCTCGTCTCTACTAAAAATATAAAAATTAGCTGGGTGTGGTGGTGGGCACCTGTAACCCCGGTTACTCGGGAGGCTGAAGTGAGAGAATCACTTGAACCCGGATGGCATAGGTTGCAGTGAGCCAAGATCGCATCATTGCACTCCAGCCTGGGTGACAGAGCGAGACTCTGTGTAAAAAAAAAAAAAAAAAAAAAAGAAAAAAGTCATCAGAAAGCAGGCTAAGGATATGAATAGATAATTCTCAAAAGATATACAAATAGCCAATAAGCAGATGGAAAATGCTCGACATCACTAAGATAGGGGAAATGTAAATCAAAATCACAATGCCATACCGCCTCACTCCTGCAAGAATGGCCATAATCAAAAAAATAAAAAATAATAGATGTTGACATGGATGCAGTGAAAAGGGAACACTTTACACTGTTTGTGGGAATGTAAACTAGTACAACCACTATGGAAAACAGTGTGGAGATTCATTAAAGAACTAAAAGTAAATCTGTGGTGTGATCCAGCAATCTCACTACTAGGTATCTACTCAGAGGAAAACAAGTCATTGTACAAAAAAGATACTTGCACACGCATGTTTATAGCAGCACAATTTGCAGTTGCAAAAATTGCAAACCAGCTCAGATGCCTATCAATCAACAAGTGGATAAAGAAAATTGGTATCTAAATACCATGGAATACTACTCAGCCACAAAAAGAAACAAAATAATGGCATTTGTAGCAACCTGGATTGAATTGGAGACCATTATTCTAAGTGAAGTAACTCAGGAATGGAAAACCAAACATGGTATATTCTCACTCATATGTGAGAGCTAAGCTATGATGATGCGAAGGCATAAGAATGGTACATTGTACTTTGGGGACTCGGGAAAGAGTGAGGGGTGATGAGGGATAAAAGACTACACATTGGGTACAGTGTATACTGCTTGGGTGATGGGTGCACCAAAATTTCGGAAATCACCACTAAAATATTTGTTCATATAACCAAACACCACCTGTTCCTCCAAAACCTATCGAAATAAAAAAAATTGCCTTCTGTACTGTATAATGTGAGCTATATTGTAAAAACGTTTCGTTTATTAGCATAAATTATTTAGTGCTCTTACTGTAATTCATTGAGAGTCAGCAGTTAGGAACTTAGACCATATGACTTTTGCTTCTTAAAAATTTAGAAGAATGCATTGCAGAATTATATTGTCATTTAGTATCACCCTTCAGATCAGTGTCTTCACAAACATTTCTGTGACAAAGTAAAAAACCTTATTTGTTTGTTTGTTTATCTATTTATTTATTACTTTTTTGAGACAGAGTCTTGCTCTGTTGCCCTCTCGAGTTCAAGCGATTCTCCTGCCCCTGCCTCCTGAGTAGCTGGGATTACAGGCACATGCCACTATGCCCGGCTCATTTTTTGTATTTTTAGTAGAGACAGAGTTTCACTGTGTTAGCCAGGATGGTCTCGATCTTCTGACCTTGTGATCCGCCCGCCTCAGCCTCCCAAAGTGCTGGCATTACAGGCGTGAGCCACTGTGACTGGCCTATTTATTAAAATTTAATTACAATTGATTTTTGCTTTTAAAGGCTCTTTATCTGTCAAAAAAATTATTTTGTATCCTGAAATTTTCTAAAATAATGAACTTTTATATTGTTTATTTAAAAACAAGAACCTTTGACATATCATAAATAACATTAGTTTCTCTTGGTATTCTTGTGTTTAGCATTGTTGCAGTAGCTATGGACATAAAAAGAAATATAATTTAACAAACATGTAAAAAATACCCATGTATGCTAGGCTGGCACAGTGAAGATAAAAAGAGTTCATTAAGATGAAAAAAGATACAGATAAATAATTGCAAGATAGTTGGAGAAACAGGGAATACATATATATATTAGGTATTGAAATGATGTATTATATTGAATATTATAGACAAAATAAATTTTACTGTTCTTTCATTCAACAGTGGCCTATTTAATTCATATAGTACTTTAGTAAATTCCTTTAACTCAGTGTTCTGTATTATATGTTGATTACCATATAAAGCTACTTAATTCTTTTTCATCCATTATTTATTTAAGGAATATGATCGTTAACAAAAGGACTGTGTATTTTCATTATACTTTGTCTTTTGTCCGTGGGACTGTCACAGAGTATGTTTATAATGAGTGGTGTATAGAATTAAACTTATATTGCCTTATATTTATATTCCTAGAAGTTGATGCATCAATAACTGATAGAAATAAATTTTACCTGGAGGATATTATGCTTTTATTCACTTTATTTCCTATTTATGTATAACTCCTAAGCAAGATCATTTTCAAATTCTGACTGCTACATAGATTTCAAAATTTGTCTTTAAACATTAAGGAATAAAATAAGTAGAATGAAGCTCAAATTTTAGAACAATGTGTCCATGAGACAGTTCTTTATGCCGTGGAAAACCATTGGTTGATTACCTTCTCAGTCAGTGTTGCTCTTCAGTCTTGAATTGTATGTATTCTTATAAGGATAAAACATTTTTAATTTGGTAAGACTAGCTAAATTTGCTTTTTGTGCTTATTATGTAAAGACAAGATTTAAATTAACACCAACAGCAGAGGCTGTTAAAAATGTAGAATGTTATATTATGAATTTAAATAATCTTTCTGTGCCTGTCATTTTACATGGATAGTATCATAAGACAAGTAATGACAGATTAAGACCTACCTAGCAGAGGGAAAACTAAATTACACGACTTTATTAAGGCATAAATAAACCTGTTAACCATTATCTGGAACACCAATTAGTAGAAAGAGCACTGACAATTTTATTTATCAACATTAAACACAATTATTAATTACAGACCTGATGAATCTAGCAGTAAGCAGGCCATATTGGATATGCTGGAACCTTAAGTCCATTATATGAGAAGGATGATTACCAAAATCCTGTGGGGAAATAAGTAATTGTAGTTGTAAAATTTTAATTGCCTTGGAATAAGGCAAATTATATTTTCTTGTCTGAGAATATAAATAGTATGGCATGAAGGTAACAAGCTTCGGTAGTTGTAAATAGAAAATGGATTTATGTTAGGTTTTAAAACAAAGAAAAGAGTGATGAATTTTTATTCATCACTATTCCATGTGAATGGTATACTGTAAATACATGCAGATTTTTTTTTTTTTTTGATGTATTCTTTAGTAGGTGAGCTATTCTCTGAATTCCTTTTTTTCATAGTGAAAATAATGTGGGAAGGAACTTTTTGAATGAATTACTACAGGTGAATGGGAATTATATAATTAAAAAAAGTTTTCATTATGTGATCAGCAGTGTTGTGAAACGAACAAGAGACAATTCACATTTTTGTGCCTTTTTTTCCTTTTTCTTCGAAGATCCAAATTCCAGAATCTGTGGACATTTACTCATAGGTGCAGCCAAGAATTCTTTTGCAAAACTCATGGATAAAATTAGTCTGGTAATGGAATGTATACCTCTGCACAGTAGCAGGAGTATTACATATGTAGAAAAAGATTCCCTGGTTCAGAGGCTGGCCCATGGACTTCATAAAGTAAACACACTGGCCCTGAAATATGGTTTGCGTGGCCATGTGCCCATTATGGTATGTATACACTTTCATTTAGTAGTAACCTAAGAACTTGTAGGTATAATTTTGAATTAGCCTAATTTGTAGTTTAAATTATTAGTTGTACATGAATGTATCTGGATTTTCTTTATAGTTCATGTAAAATTTTAATATGGTAAATAAAAGTACTTCCAAATAAGTGTCCAAAATATCAAAATACAAAAATCATGGGCCAGGTGCGGTGGCTGATGCCTGTAATCCCAGTACTTTGGGAGGCCAAGGTGGGTGGATCACCTGAGGTCAGGAGTTCAAGACCAGCCTGGCCAACATGGTGAAACCCCTTCTCTACCAAAAATACAAAAATGAGCCGGGAGTGGTGGTGTGTGCCTTGTGCCTCTAATCTCAGCTACTCGGGAGACTGAGGAACGAGAATCGCTTGAACTCGGGAGGTGGAGGTTGTAGTGAGACGAGATTCTGCCACTGCACATCAGCCTGGCCTACAGAGTGAGACTGTCTTACAAAAAAAAAAAAAAAGAAAATGCGGCATGACATTAGTGCTAAATTTACTGTTTTCTATAAATGCACTGCAACAGAATTGTGTGAGACCTAAACAGCTGTCAATTTCATTTTTTGCTATCTAGATTATTTCTTTTCTTCAGATGTTCATTTTTCATAAGTCAAATTGTTGGTCACATAAAAAATAAAGTTTTCACCTCTACGTTTCTATAATAACTGGCACTGGTTTTTGGATGATCTGAGTTACATTTAATTTAGTAAAATGGTCATTGCTATTGTTAGTAAATCTGTAGTTACTGTTTATGAAATTGCTCTTGTTTAACAACAGAAAAGCACAGCGTCGTTGCAGAAGCAAATATTTGGATTTACACAAAGACTGCATGCTGCAGAAGTGGAGCGCCGCTCACTACGCTTGGAGGTCACAGAATTCAAACGAAGTGTGAATGAAATGAAAAAGGAGCTTGACAAAGCCCAGGGTCTGCAAATGCAATTAAATGAATTTAAGCAATCTGTAAGTATATATCATTTAGGAAACTATTGCTTTGGTGATATCTATTTCTTTATCTCTATATCCTTTTTTCCTTAACTTACGCTTGTTTTGTCAAATAATTCAAAACCCTATTAATAACATTTCTTTTTCTTCAGAAAACCTCCCTTCTAAAATGCCTCTAATTGCTGATGTTGGTGGCAGGCGGGGGAGTGGGGAGAGAGATTTCCTCTCTCCTTTTTTTTTTGAGACGGAGTCTCACTCTGTTGCCCAGGCTGGAGTGCAGTGGCGCTATCTCAGCTCACTGCAACCTCTGCCTCCCGGGTTTAAGTGATTCTCCTGCCTCAGCCTCCCAAGCAGCTGGGATTACAGGTGGCTGCCACCACGCCTGGCTAATTTTTGTATTTTTAGTAGAGATGGAGTTTCTCCATGTTGGCCAGGGAGGTCTCGAACTCCTGACCTCAACTGATCCACCCACGTTGGCCTCCCAAAGTGCTGGAATTATAGGTGTGAGCTACCGTGCCTGGCCTCTTCCCTTCTTATATTGAATATTTTAAGTAAATTAGACTAGTATGAAATCAAATTGCTTTTCCAAAGAAATGTTCAGTTTATCTAACGTCCATCAATGACATATATGTATTATTTTAAAAAGCAGAAAATAGCTGAAAAAGCAAGGCCGTATGCCAAATACCATTAGATCAAGAACAAAATGTCTAAGTATGTGAAGCACAATATATTGCAGACATCTACATATTCTGTTTGCAGTTGGGATACTTACTAACATTGCTGTTTTTAATGTGGATATGGGAACATAGAGTTAAAAGATTACCCTGAAACTTCAAGACTGTATACAACTTAAAACTGCTACTGTAACTTCAGTTTAAATGTGCTTTTAAGCTTATCTTTTGGTTAATTTGGAATTTACAGTTTTAACATTTGCAGTAACAGAGGCAGCAGCAGGTATAGTAGTTTAGTTATCAATCCTATGATAATGTAATTGTGCTAGTGTTAATTATTATTTCAAGTAGATACACCTTCTAAGGGCAAAGAGTTCTTATGAATTAGGCAGGTCAAGGAATCATGAAATACTCTTAAGCCATAGGTTTCTTTTCAGTAAATGTCTCAAGACACCGTGATTTTTCCTTCTCTTAGTTTTTTGCTCAGAGAAGGAGAATTTATGAGCTGAGCTGCTTCAACTTTTTTTTCTAATTATAAAAGTTGTAGAGGACAACCATAAGTAAAAATACAAGAAAGTATTAAGAAGGAAGTTTAGACTGGGTATGATGGCTTATTCCTATTATAATCCCAGTGCTTTGGGAGGCCAAGGTGGGAAGGTTACCGGAGGCCAGGAATTCAAGAGATAGCGAGACCCCATCTCTACAAAAAAATATAGAATATTTATTTTAAAAAAGAGGAAAGTTAAAATCATTTTCATCTTACCACCCAGAATCAATCACTGCTGAAATGTGGATGCATTTTGTTCTCCACATTTCTTATGTATATATGTGCCTATGCATGCCTTTATGCACAATTGTAGTTTGGAATAATTTTGCAATACAGTTTGTATCCTGACATATAAATATATGTATACATGTATGCACTTAAAGTACTGTAATCATTTTCCTTTGTCATTTATTATTAA